>NC_056736.1:693873466-694031203 GCF_019279795.1 Protopterus annectens
GATACAGCTCAGGCAGCCATACCGCTGTGCATATACAAAGGCAGGTACAGCTCTGACAACCATATCATTGTGCATGCACAAAGGGAGGTGCAGCTCAGAGAGCCATACCACTGCACATGTACAAAGGGAGGCGCAGCTCAGACAGCGATACCACTGCGCATGTACAAAGGAAGGTGTAACTCAGACAACATACCACTGTGCATTTACAAAGGGAGGTACATCTCAGACAGCCATACCACTGTGCATGTACAAAGAGAGGTACAGCTCAGACAGCCACACCACTGTGCATATGCAAAAGTAGGTACAGCTCAGACAGCCATACCACTGTGCATGTACAAAGGGAGGTACAGCTCAGACAGGCATACCACTGTGTATGTACAAAGGGAGGTGTAGCTCAGACAGCCACACCACTGTGCATGTACAAAGGGAGGTGTAGCTCAGGCAGCCATACCAATGTGCATGTACAAAGGGAGGTACAGCTCAGACAGCCATACCACTGTGCATGTACAAAGGGAGGTACAGCTCAGACAGCCATACCTCTGTGCATGTACAAAGGCAGGTGCAGCTCAGACAGGCATACCACTGTGCATGTACAAAGGGAGGTGCAGCTCAAACAGCCATACCACTGTGTATGTACAAAGGGAGGTGCAGCTCAAACAGCCATACCACTGTGTATGTACAAAGAGAGGTACAGCTCAGACAGCCATACCGCTGTGCATGTACAGAGGGAGGTGCAGCTCATACAGCCATACCGCTGTGCATGTACAGAGAGAGGTACAGCTCAGACAGCCATACCACTGTGCATGTACAAAGGGAGGTGCAGCTCTAAGATGGGCTGTCCTTTTGGCTTACCACAGTTGCTAATTAGGCATTCTGAGGGGGGTCATATGATAATGAATCATGTATCCTTCCCCAGAAATGTCTACAATAAGGGATTTATGCAATCAAGGGATTCAGGGAACTACTTGCCTGTGCAAATGCTCACAGTCAGCAGCTGAATAATATGGCCAAATGTTTGCATTTACCCATTATTTTCAATGGATGGCATTGCTTTAGAGGTGCTGGGGAGTTTAGCAATTAGAAAGTGGTAAGAGGTGTGTGCATGTGTGTATGTGTATGCCTATATATTTAAGTTGGCCTCAGGTGTGTGTGTGTGTGTGTGTGTGTGTGTGTGTGTGTGTGTGTGTGTGTGTGTGTGTGTGTGTGCGCGCGCACGTACATCACTGTAAAGCTAATGCAATGCATGGGCCACCAGGGCTGATTACATACCAATGTGCTTGTTGCCACTTGCAGTAATCACCAAGTGATTTAGAGACATGCAAATTAGCTGAAAATGAGGTATTTCTTCATTGCAACATATGTGATTCTAAATTGCTGGTTTCCACAATTATAAAAGGTCCTTTCTACCCCAGCTTTATAACTTGTGGCTCAGCCTGTTACTGAATCCTTGCCATGGTTGTCCAAATGCATGACCAAAACACATCTGTCTATCCACCAACAGCCATACATGGCACATGTGTAACATACCCTAAGAATAGGGATGTACATAACACCAATGTAACACAGGTATACCACAACATGCAACAAACATGTCTAGTTTTACAGCTACAAGGAGATGCCACACAACACATGGATATTAACAGCTCACATAGTAAACCAATGTATAGCTGCACCTGTGCTGCTAGCAAGTTAAGATGCTCAATATGCAGAAGTGAATACATCCCACGTGGCAATGTGGCACCTGGGTGGCCTTGGCAATATACAGTCAACAGGCTCAGTGTGAGACATGGAAAGAAACATGACTTGACACAAGCAACACTTATATAATGTCTTTAAATAAATATATGCCCCATCTGATGTTTGCATGCAGACACACTGCAGTAGAAAATGTAAACATAAAGGATAGTGCTGTGGAACCATAAATAAACATAGCCACAGGACACAAAACTGCACCTAAAAGGACAGGCTCCCCCACTGTATAAAAGCAGCATGTATTGGTAGCACAGCAGGACACTGTATTCAGGTCATGACATCATGCAAAACAACATATACCATTATACAAAAAGTGAATTTTGCAGCTCTAATGCTTAAATTACTGGGTGGCTACAACATGCCTTAGTTTCACCATTTCATTCATTTAATCCCCAAGAAATTGAAGCATTGCAGTTAAAAAGTTATGTATGTATATAGATTTTGTTACATAATTATGTATCAGTAACAGTGCCGGGTATTTTAAATCACATAATTCGTGTTTATTTAAGTGATGTTTTTGTATTTGTGACTCACTGTTTGAATAAGTCTTGTTAAGACAATACACTAACATTGGCATGAATAGAATATGTTAAATCTGTAATATTATGGAATGTTCCTTTTGTTTTCAAAATTTCTTATAAGTTATTGGATTGTCATATTATGCCTTCCTCTATTTTTTTTTAGGTATGTGAATGTGTATGTGTATGTATATGTATATGTCATATATAGCCCTTACCTCTGCAGTCAGCATGTCAGGGGATGTAGCTGTAATGCATACATTCCCATTATTTGGGGGTGGTGTGCTAGCCATGAACATAATAATGGCACATTGCAGCTGACAGTAACAGGTATCGCATGTCAAGCATTAGTATCACTCATCATCATGTTGGGACACAAGGGTGGAATTGTGAATGGCATGATAACATGCATTAATTGCTGAAAATTGCACATCACTTAGGGTAATACATGCATACAGATATGCAGATGTACATACATGCATATATACATACATGCATGCCTATATATACAGTCATACAAATATTTCAGGCATAGGCAATAATGCTCTTCTAGCCTGCCAACATACCAAAACATTTGCTCCCATAATAAATGTCCAGGTTGTTGTTAAAAATATCTAAACTAGTGCTTGCTTTAATGTAATTTGGTAGTCTGTTCCATGCATCAGCTATTCTGTAGAACCAATTAGTGCACTTCTCATTCCTATAAAATCTTCAACATAGCTTATCTGATGATTCTCTACTACTTTTTGATGACCCCAAACATTCCCAGGTAGTTGTCTCTATATGCCCTATATACCCGAATAAGGTTTCCTATTAAATACATGAGACAGTGTAAAAGTTCAGATATTTTAGTCTTTCATAATACCTTACATTTTCACATTCATGGATGCCCTTGGTATATTTCTGCTGTACTCTTTCCAGTTTATTCATGCTTGTTTTCTTATAAGGATTCCGTATTGTTATGCCATTCTCAGCTTTGGGTCTAATGTAACTAACAGAAGTGATTTCATCATTTCTGATTGTCTAGAGACTATAAATCTTTTTTATATATCTTGCAGTTCTGTAACTATCATTAACCAACTGACTGATATTATTAGAAAAATTCAAAGTTGGATCTACCCATATACCCAGGTCCTTAAATTAATTTACAGTTTTAATCACTGTGTGCTATATTAAATATTCACCTTTCAATCTATGTCTCCCAAATCTTACAAGCTTAGTTTTTGATATATTTATCAGCATATTATTCTACTGTGCCCAAATGGTCGATTTAGTCAGTTCTTTTGTAAGGATGCCCTATCAATACCACATGTAATCAGTTTAACCACTTTCAAGTCATCTGCATACTGACTGTAGAATACCTCAGATGAAAAAGATAGACCTGAAAGATACAACCTAAACAAGTATGGACCTAGGATAGAGCCCTGTGGGACACCATGACTGTAACCTCAAATTCCACCTGTCCAGCTGCTGTGTGATACTTGCCATGTTCTATTCATAAGCCATGCTATTACTCTTATCAAGAGTACACCAATACCTAGCTGTTCTAATTTATTGATCAGTGTTTTGTGTATGGCCCATCAAAGCTGAAGTTGTCTATACAGATTATACCACAGCACAATTTTCTATTTATAGTTGTTATTATAGACCGTCATGTTATAGGTGGTTACACATTGTAAGTGCATGCCTCCAGTCTTGAGAGATATCCCCAAATTTAAATGACCTAGTGAATAACAGACGTGATGATACTGTACATTCATGCTGAAGTGTTCTCAGGTCATTATTACCAACAACGTCTCTTCCCTGTGTTTTGTTTGGGTCCAATCTGTGCAGTTCTTTTTCAATATAATCTATTTATTTATTTATAAATAAATAACCTAATTTGATTTCACTCTCTAGGGTTACCCAGATGATGTTAGGACAATTTGTCACCCCTTTATGCAGCCAAACTGCTTTGCATAGGATTTTCTAAACATAATTTGCTACATCTGTGAATAATTTTTAGAATCCACATACAGTTTATCAATGTATATGTCTTTACTCCTACCACATCTTGTGTATCTATTAAAGGGTCTATATTATATCGTCAAACTCACAGGAGTTCAAATGATGTAATATCGAACCATGAAGTTCGAAACCCAAGAAGTACAAAAACACAGAACAGCAATTTTTTCCCAGGGAAAAAAATCACTGTTCCGGTACAAAAAAAAAAAAAAAAACCCACTTACACTTTAAACTTAAACTAATGTGAGGGGCTGAGCCCCCCACACCCCTCTACGTAAATATACCAACTCCGAGATTGCACCACAATGGAGGAAATAGCAAAGCCCCAAAAATGGCCCACCAATTTTTTTTCCCTGGGAAAAAAAAAATCGGTGTGCTGTGACTTCGCTATTTTCGTATTTCGCACATTTGGGTTCGATATTATAATGTTCGGACTCCTGTCAGTTCAACGTTGTAATATAGACTCTCTATTAAATACTATATAAAATGAGTTCCTGTTATGCTCTTTATGTATGTTTTCTTCAAATTTTTCTTGATCTGTTCTTACACTATGTTTAATTTAATTAGTCTGTCCAGCTTGCTTATTTCTGTTTTCAAGGCTATAGTTTGACCTCTTTTCCATTTCTTTTATTTTTTAATCTTTCACCTTAATCAAGTATCTTGTTCTTATGGAAATATATCCTCCTGTTGTTGTGTGCTAGATCTTGACATTAAACTTTCTTTTTTGCATTCAATTACGCTTTCAAAAGTTGTCACATTCTTTCTGTAGGTTTTCCACTGAAGACATCACTCCAATTACTATCACATAGCGACTGTTTTAATTCCACATAATCTATTATCAATCTTCTGTGCATTGGTTTAGATTTCAGTTTGGCAGACTTATCTAGCAACAATCTAACCTTTATAACCCTATGATCACTGCACATCAACAGTGGTAAAATTTGATACTAAAGTAACAGTAGTTTCCCTAGGAACACAAACAATGTTCTGTTCCGATAGTCTTTTTCACAATCTGAAGCAATTAGTATTCATGAATGTTTCAAATAATTTCCTTACTAATGTTGTTGAATCAATATTGCACCAGTCTGTTTCTGGTAAATTTAAGTCCCCAGCTAATATTATGCTTCCCTTCTGTTTCCTAAAAGAAATGTATGAATTTCTCTAAGTCATCATTCACGACATTGGTGGTCTGTACACTCCAACAAATGTTACATATTCCAGGGTTGTCTTTATTGTCAAAGTTGCACAATCTACATTACTGGTGTTATCATCAAACATGTAATAATCACAGGTCATATAATACTCTTTAATCCCTATCATAATACCTCCACCTGATTTTTTTTGTTAGAATGTCTATTCCAGTAAAAACATTTAGACGCTGACAGAAGTGGTTTCCAGTCATTATTATTTAACCATATTTCACAAATAATGACATTAATCTTCTGGGAACTTCACAAATTTTCCAATTAAAAAAAAATATCACTAATGCTCCTAGCATTAGCAGCCATCAAAAATGCATTACATTTTGCTGTCTGTGAACTATTACATTTTCTACCTGGTTATCAAATATGCTGTGAATAAATCAAGAACGAACCGCAATGGACATCCAAAAACTCTTGAAATCCTTTATATCAGATCTGAGGAAGAGAAATCCAGAAAGTGCTTATCCAGCCTGAATGGTCCACCTTTTTGTGTTTTTATATATTTTTCTACAAAGAAAATTATTTTTATTGAGGGTTCATTTTAATAAAGGATTTCAAGAGTTTTTGGATGTCCATGGTGGTTCGTTCATGATTTATTCACAGCATTGCCTTTTTTTTCACGGAACACCTTTAGCTGCTAACAGGTTTGTTTTGGACTGTTTTGGTTATCAAATATTGTAGTATATCTGCTGCAAAAACTCTTCCCTGGTCTTGAAAAGTGCACACCATCCTTTCTAAAGACATGCCTAAAATTAGGCTTGGATGGTCTACACATTTCCATTTTTAAAAACGGGACATTTTTCGTCAGGTATTTACCCCAAAAATCTTTTCATTCATGCTGACCTGACTCTCCTATCTGTATGTGATTTGTGAAAAATATGTCCTAACACCTGCACAACCTATGCCCTCTAAGAGAGCTGTAAGTTTCCTACTAACAGCCAGAGAGTCCTTGCAGATGAGATAATTTGTCCCAACATGAAAAAAAAAACAGATCCATCCTTCCTTACATTAAGGAATTCTCATCCTGTAGTTTTGTTCCCAGCAAGCATAACATTATTCAATGTTCATTATCTTCTTTGTAAATGTAAATATCAGTTCCCCTAATAATTTCATCTCCAATTATAAGAATATTTTTTCTGACTAGATCTGAAAAATCTTCAGCTTCTAATTCAGTAATATTTATTTTATCAGTTGTTACAAAGGAATGATTTTACATTGCTTATTACATTTGCAAGCATACAATTCTCATTCAGCTGACTGTGTACATCCACAGCTTGAGCCATGCTGTCAGCATGTGTTTTTGTCCTTTTTTTTTCTTACACTAATATTTTTCAATCCTTCTTCATTCAGGTTTGATTTCTTCCTTTTCACCTGCCCCTTGCCTCTTTTTTCTACCTTTCCTTTTGGAGAAATTATGTCTTTCTTTTCTAGACTGAAGGTTTTCTGGTAGAAAAAGATTATTATTGCATGTAATCTGTGTGTTATATAACAAAGCAGTTTTTGCTTTTAGGATGTATTATCATTGCATTATAGACGTTAAACAGTTTCTTTTTCTTCCTTAATATTTGTTGTGAATGTCTTCTTTTAATTTTTTATCTAATTCTACATGCTCGGAATCATACATGTATGGGGTGTGAGATGTAGGATGATTTGCAGATGAAAATAAGGGCAGAACATGCATGCATTGGTAAGGGGCTCCTGTATTGCTGAAGTGCCCTGGTCATTTTTCGGCACCACATTACACATTGTTATGTACTACTGAACCATGTGATTGCCTATGAGAGGATATACTGACACCATTCCACAGTAAATGATAATGCCTGTTCCACACAGCCTTAATTGTTTTCCTGTTCATTACAGCATCATGTATAAGATAGTTGCACACTCATAACCTGTCCCTGTTACATGAAGGAGTTTGCTGTGTCTTACTACCTTATGCAGATTTTGAGCTTGGCCTGTTATGGTTGCTGGAAGTTCCATGAGTCTATCCTGAAATCTCAGCCTATCACTCATTCTTTTATCAAGTGTGTCACCCTATGAAACTTGTTACCATGGAAGCTCTAGGAGTGTCCATTGTTAACCAGTTTCAGAAGAACTTTCTCATTGATATGGCAGAGTTCCTCCCTGTCCCTATTTAAGTGCAACTTGGACCAATGGATGGGTAATCAAAAATTCACCCCAGGTGTGGAACCCATGTCTCTGATGGACAGAGGCAGTAAATCAACCCTATATAAATCAAATTTCTGGGTCACATTTGGGTTGAATAGCTTGACTACGAAGGGAACCTAGTGGACATCAGCCTAGTATACACATATGAATCTATGATGGTGTGGGATGAATGTAATTATTTAATTAATAATAAGAATGCATTTACCTGCTTGTATATGTTCCTTAGTAGATGGTATATGTAATTCCTACCTTTGTTACTGGTGTTTTCAGTAGAAACACCTACATAAACTTGACTTGGACATGATCATTCATTACAATCATCCTCCTCATCATCATTCTTTTCCCATTTTACATGGGGTCAGATGTCACATCAGCTGTTGCCACCTCTCTCAGTTCAGAGTCACTCTCCTTCCTTACATTTAGTAGTAATGCTCTTGAAATGGACTTCACTCACAGTCCATCTACTTCTTGTCTGCATATCCTCACTTCCTCCTGCCTTCTTCCTGTATCTCCTATATCTGCTTTACCAAATCATCTTCTGCTTTCCTGCACATGTCAACAAACCCCTGTAATCTTCTCTCCTTAATCTTCTCTTTAACTTGGGTTACTCTGCCTTCAGTTCTGATGTCCTTCTCAAGATATACCAGGGCTGCCAGCCTAGCTAGATAAAATTTTGCAGATAATTCTGTCATTTGTAAATATTAAAAAAATGATGTAATTTGAAATGAGTCAGTGGTACTTTGTTATCAATTTAAGGGCAGAGAGAGAGAATCAGAGCATTTTGCATTTGTCTTCAGAACATCCAACATCACCAGCACTGCCTTGCTCTATATGTGAGTTTATGTGTTATTGTCTGGAGAATTTATACATGGAAATTTTTACATAGATCTTTTTATACACCTTTGATGATGAATAAAATAAATAATAAAGATAATCTATGTAAGAGATGTAATGTAGAAATTAATGCTGACTGGGCTCATATGTTTTATGACTGTATAAAATTGAAAGAATACTGGAAGTCAATTAATGAATTTTTGCAGGCTCTTTTTACAGATAATTTCATTATTTCTAAATCTCTTATATTATTCAACACACCTGTACCTCAAAGTGTTAAAAAGGTTAAGCTTCCCTTGTTATGGTCTATTCTAGCAGTGGCTAGGAAAATAATAACTAGAAATTGGATTTCAGATACACCTCCTTCGTTCAATGAATTTAAAAATGTTATGAATATAGTGTGCCATATGGAAATAAACACAATTAGGACTAGAACAAATAGAAAAACATCTTATTTTATTGTATGGGATAATTTACAAAATTTGTTAAAAAAATTTAATTTCAATAGCATGGTATTTTAGTTTAATTAATTGATCTGATTGTAGTGGATGTCTTTGTAAATACTTTAGTTGTTTTGTTGAATATTATAATAATACCTATTTTTAATTACTTGTATAAAATTGTTATGATATTTCTCTTATATGTTAAAACAATAAACCTGTTTTGAAAAAAAAGAACTGTGTTTGCTCTTAGATATATCTAAGAAGTAGGAAGATTAGACTAGTTGTTTTTCTGTATTGATGTCAGGACTATTTTACTGTATTATTTTAAGCATTCTCCTGTGATCTCTGAACTCTTGACTAGCACTATGTAGTAAGAAGTATTGTCTTGTGGTCTTATTATTTATTTTATAAATATTTTTTAATCCTTTCAACTGTGGCTGTTTTATGTAGAGATAATTTAAGCTCTAGAGTACATTGCATGTACATAGTGATACTGTCCAAGCCACCCCAAATAAACCTTGCTGTTCGTCACACTTACCATTTGGATAATAACATTGCACAGTAATAATTGGACACCTTTTGATAAGAGCCTTATTAGTAGCTGATATTAATGGTTGGTGGCAAATGGTGCTACCATATAGTCTTGAAAAAAAGGAGGTTACTATCTCTCTGTACTCCTCCGTCATTAGGCCAATAACTGAGTATAATGCCCCGTTTGGTATGTACCTCTCCAAACACCTGCAACAACTGGAAAGACCAAGAAATACTGCATAAAGAGACTCCATGGCCTCCAACACCTGTTCTATGTGGACAGACTCACATCACTATCACTCTACTTGGTATCGTACAAATTGCTCAGAGGTGATCTGTGTCTCGCCTACAAAGCAATATCAGACCCTGCCCTACTACAGATGCTCCATATCCATAAGTCTCATCTCCTTCTGCATTACCTGCTTGAAAGGCCTAAATCTAATATGCAACATCAACAAAACCTGCTGCAGAGACAGGTTTGTCTCCTAGAGGCTGCCCCCTCCCTGGAACAAATTTCCCTTACATATCAAATAGAGTACTCACTGACCCTCTAAAAAGGGAAACCTTGATGAGTGGATGGAAAACCACAAATTTGTCACAGGGCTTCCACCTGTCCCTCATTGACAGGGGTGGCAGGTGCTGACTGAGATTTCTTTTTTGGAGATAAACTCTTGTCTAGGCTTGTAATGTCCCCAGGGCCATTAGCTTAGTAACCTCCTATGATCCTATAATAGTAAAGATGCAATCCTATCAGCAGAAGGAGTTGATTCTGACAAAACTGTAGGTGAAGGACAAAGTATTAAAGTTGGAGACAGTAGAGTGTTTTTGGAGAACAATTACTTACTGTACCCAAGTAGAAAAAAAGTAACTTTATTCCAGCAATCAGGGAATGCAGAAAAGCAGCTGTCTTCAGAATATTTTTTCTTGGAGGGTCAAAATAATGTTTTTGATGCACAGCATACTAAGAAGGAAATATAAAAGTCTGTCAAACAAAAAGTGAGCTATCAAACAGAAGGATATTCTTCTTATTCTCTGATAATAAGCTCATAGACAGACTATGCCAGAGAAACCATTTCCAATGTTCCAAAGGAAAATGCATGAGAGACAGAAAAAAAAGCACCGGAGTTGACTAAAAGTACCAGGAACAAGTCGTGTTGGAAATGCAGCAGAGACTGGCTGTGGGAGATGGAGATCATCAGGAAGAAAACCAGTAACTCAGATATTAATGAATAAATGTGACATTCCAAATAATAAGTTACATTTGAGAAATATAGCAGAACAAGAAATCCTGGAAATATTGGCCTTTTTTGACTTTGTTAAACTTGTAGGGAACTCCAAGGCATATGCTCTACTTCACATTATTAATGTTTGAAAGAAAATTAAAGGATGTGAATGGGAAGGAAAGAGGCAACTGTAACTAAAATAAATTTTGTTCTTAACAGCATTTTTATAAAACAAAACATATAATGCATGCTAAAGCAAAAAACACAGCATCATGCTAAAGCAAAAAACACAGCATCAATGGGACCGGACGGTGTCCCCGGCTGTGTGCTACACGAACTCAATGAGGAACTAAACCCACACATAAGGCTGCTGTTTAATCTTAGCCTTACTACAGGATACGTACCCAAATAATGGCGTACGGCAACTGTGGTCCCACTCCACAAAGGCGGTGCTTCTACGGACCCTGGAAATTACCGCCCCATAAGCTTGACGAGCCTTGTCTGCAAAGCTATGGAGAGGATCATAATGGAACTCATAAATAAAGACATTGGGGACCTACAGACACTGGATCCTATCCAATTTGGCTTTGTCAAGGGCAGATCCTGCCTCTTGAACTTGGTCGACTTTTTCGAAACAGTCACTAAGGCCATTGATGAGGGTAAGGCAGTTCACACAGCCTACCTTGACCTAGCAAAAGCGTTCGACACAATAACCCACTCGGGCATCATAGAAAAGCTCACCAGCTTAGATGTAAACCCATATGTCACAAGATGGGTTGCAAACTGGCTCAAGGACAGAACACACAGGGTTAGAGTTGCTGGTGCCATGTCAGACTCTAAGCGGTCACGGCGGTGTCCCACAGGGCTCAGTCCTGGGCCCCTCTTGTTCGGCATTTATTTTTCTGAAGTGCAGGCAAACATAGGGGATTGTGGCTGACAAAATTTGCAGATGACTGCAAACTGGGCACCATAATTGACACTCCATCAGACACAGACATCCTCCAGAAAGGTCTCATAGAAATGGATAACTGGTGCCAGAGCCATGGCCTTAAGCTAAATGCCAAAAATGTATAGTCATACCCTTTGGGAAAAACAAGGTAACCCCTAATTACCACATAGGTGGTAATCCATTAAACACGGAAGAAGTTATCAGGGACCTGGGGACCCAAGTTGACAGTAACCTCTCTTTTGACACTCACATTGCCAAAGTGGTTAGGAAGACCTTCTACATTGCCCACCTGATCATGAAGGGATTCACATCCAGATCAGGAGAGGTCATTGTACCCCTGTACTCTTCACTTATCAGACCAATGATTGAGTACAACGCCCCATGTACCTTACCCGACACCTGCAGCAGTTGGAAAGACCCCAAAAGTTCCTCACCAAAAGGATAAAGGGGCTCAAACATATGTCATATGATGCCCGACTGAAGAAACTCCAGCTCTATTCAGTCACATACCGTCTGCTCAGAGGTGATCTGTGCCTGACATACAAGGCCATGTCCAACCCCGGAATTAATGGACATGCTCCACCTCAAAAAATCCAAATCCACCAGAACCACGAGAGCAAGAGACTTAAACCTCAACACGGATATAAATAGGACGTGCTGGAGAGACAGATTCATCACCCAGAGACTCCCTACACTATGGAACAGAATCCCAGTCCATGTGAGGCAGAGCCCCTCACTGACTCTGTTCAAGAGAAATCTTGACGAGTGGATGGGAGATCGTAGGTTTACCCCGGGAATCATCTCTGTATTACTGCTGGACAGAGGCACAGCAAACTAATGGGTATAGTATTCTCATCCTAAGAGGTGGTGAAAGCCACACACACTCTGGCTAGGCTTATAAATGCCCTAGGGCAGATAGCCTTGTATGAACCTATGAACCTATAAACTAAAACATTTTCAGTTATTTCTGTGTGTAATAGGACTACTAAAGTAAACAGGTGCTCCTTTTTCTTCCTTCATCTTTCTTTCTTCTTGCTCAGTTTTAAGAAGTGTAGGCACTGTAATATAAAAAGAGAAGAAAGCTCAGAAAAAAACAGCATGACATAAGTAAACTGATATGTTTTTTTTTACTTTTGCATAGAGGAATGAGTGGGTTAAGGCCCTTGGCTTGATCTAATAACATGTTTTAAGGGGAAGCAAGAAAATAAAAGAACACTGAATGTAATGAAAAGTTTTCCTCTATCAAATAAGTGTTCACAGTGCAACATGAGAAGCTTGTAGTGAAAGGCAACTGTGTATCTGGTTCTATGTTTCTGTGGAAACCATCTGATAATGGGGCAATAAAAACAGAATACTTCTTTCTTTCAAAGGCTAGGAAATAATGTTTTCTGAAAGCATTCAAGTTGCTTTCAACATTTTTATTTATTTTTTTATTTTACATTTGCTGACTGGGCTAGTCCATCTGGATGTATGTCCATTTTCAGTGGAGGCCTGGGGAGAAAAGCTCCACAAGTTAAACAAATACATAAGGACAATGATATTTACAAAGACATTGGAACTATTAATTAGAAAGTCACACAAAAAATGTCAAAAAAATGAAAAATATAGTGAATATTCATTAGAAGCAGTACGTGAACACACTCTTACTATAAAAATTACACATGAGGTCTAAAAAGTAGACTTGTTATAGTTGATAAAGACAGACAATATATACATAGGCATATGCCCTAAATAAGATAATGTGATAAGAATCATGGTATAATGGGAAGGGTTAATTGTTTAATCTGGGTTAGCACAGGGGCATAGCCAGTGTGATTTGAGGAAGGGTTTAAGTTTACTTTTAAATAGGTTAGCTGAGGATAGTGAAACTATGTGATTGGGGAGACTGTCCCAGGTTTTGCCAACTGTATTAGAGAACAGAGTGTCCCCTACTGAGTTATTAGATTTAGATATTTGCACTAGTAGTTTGTTAGATGAGCGCAGTGTTTTGTTATTATTAGAGGGGGTGACCAAGGAAGTGAGTATAGGTGTATTTTCTGGGTGGTACAGGATCTTGTGGGCTACTATTACTTGATTGAATAATATTAGGTTTGGCAATTCTAGCCAGCCTAGTTGATTCAAATTGATACAATGATGAGTTCTATAGGAGGACCCTGCAGCAAATCTGGCAATATTGTTGTAAGAGGTAGACAGCTTATGCAGAGCACTTTTACATAATTTGGTATAGATGGGAGAGGCATAAAGCAGAGTAGATATAAGGTGGGTGTGGGCAATGGTGATTCTGGCTAGTGGAGTTAAAAAGGGTTTGATCCTGTAGAGGGAACCTAATTTTTTATTAACTGTTTTTATAGTGTTATTGATGTGAGGCTCATAAGAGAGGTTATTATCAATTAGAACCCTGAGTAGTTTAGTGGTAGTATCAGAAGATATAATAGTTCCATTACTAGAGGTTACAGGTGGGTGTGAATAGTAGCATTTTTGTTTTATTTGGGTTTAAGATAAGATATCTATGCAGGAGCCAATTTTCAACTGTGTTAAAGGTCTTTTGGGTTAGAGATTGAAGTTCTGATGGGGAAGTGGCAGAGCATATAAGTGTGGAGTCATCTGCGTATTGGATGCAGGTGGCTTGTGGGATTACAGAATGGAGGTCATTTGTAAAGATGGAGAAAAGTAAAGGTCCCAATATGATCCTTGTGGGACTCCTAGGGTAACTGGAAGGTGGGAAGATAAGGTGTTTGCCCACAGTACAGCCTGTTTTATATTATTTAAGTAGGACTGGAACCACTGAATTGCAAGATCACCCAATGACAGGTTACTGAGAGTGTTTATGAGGAGGTGATGGTTGACCATGTCGAAGGCTTTAGACAGATCAATAAAGAGGGCTGAGGACAGTGTGTCGTTATTAGGATTTCTATTAACATAGTCAGAAAAGGATAAGAGAGCAGAGGTGGTGCTATGAAATGGTCTAAAACCATGTTGACAGTTGACTAGTAGATTTTTTTCAAGTAGGTGGGTTAAAAGCTGCCTGTGAATACATTTCTGCATTATCTTTGCAACAGGGGATAATATGGCTATGGGCCTGTAGTTGGAAAAGTCCTTGGAAGTACCACCTTTATGCAGGGGAATAATGTAGGAGATTTTCCAGATGGATGGTATGTATCTTTCAGAAATTGCTCTATTAATGAGGATGGATATGGGGTAAGCTATTACTTTGGCTGATTTTTGCAGGTATTCTGTAGGCAGTTGATCTGCAGAGAGTGTGGTGGGTTTAAGTTTCTGGATAAGTTTACAGACAAGGGATGTGGGAACTGGTTGAAAATAAAATAGAAGAGAGTTATTGGTGGTGGCAGTGGTGGAACATGTGACGCTAGGAGATAGCTGGTTGGCCAGGGATTGAACGGTTTCTGTAAAGAAAGTGTTAAATGAGTTGGCTATTTGGGTAGGATTGTTGTGATTAGAGCCAGAGGGAGTAGGAGTGCAAGAGTGTCCTGGGTGTAGGAGGTTATTTATGCCTTGCCAGAATTTTTGTGGATTATTCTGGTGGGTTTGTTGAAGAAGGCAGTAGTAGTTCCTTTTATCAGACACTATTGCTTTTTTTGTTTAATTTCTTAGCTGCCTAAACTCTAGGTGATCTGAAGGGCTTTTTGATGCCCACCAGTTACCCCATAGTTTATTTCTTTGGAGGATTTTTTGTTTGGTAGTTTTGGTGAGCCATGGGGATGGTTTAGTTTTAGTTCTAATTTTACATATAGGGGCATGGCAATCTAGAATGGCTAAGAATTTTGTATTAAAGTATTTGACTGCATTATCTAATGGGAGATGCTTGAGGGGTGCCCAGTCACATGTTGAAAGTTCAGTTTGGAAGCTTTCCAGGTTAACGTTTTTGTTGGTCCTTACAGTCCTATAGTTGGTTGAGTTTGGAGATTCAGTCTTATATCTGATTAAGTAGGTGAGTGAGTGGTCACTTATATCTTCTGGGAGGGTGCCTGTTTTATATGTTTGCTGGTGAGTATTAGTGAGAATCCAGTCTAGAGTGCTTTTTTTGTTATTAAGCTTGTTGTTTCGGGTAGGGGAAGTTATGGTTTGGGTAAAGCCATATAGATTAATATGGGTAGTAGTCTGCTCAGATGTACAGGAAATCCAGTTTATATTAAAGTCGCCAAGTATTATGGTTTCTTGTGGGTAGTTGGTTGATAGCCAGCTAAGGATAGCTTCTAGTGTTTTAGTATTTTTGCCTGGGGGAAGGTAAATACAGATTATATATATCGATTTACATTTGTTGAGCTGAAACTTAGATATAAGAATCTCTGCATTACTGGAAAGAGGTAGTTTGGGGTCTAGTGAGGTAACTTGTAGTCCATTTTATAAAGTATAGCTACGCCTCCACCCTTCTTAGCATTACGGTCAAGTCTCAGGATATTATAGCCGGGGGGAATAACTACAGTATCTTGTACTGATGGGTTATGTGGGAGAGGAATAAAGATAACACAAAAACACTCAGCACTTAGTTCAAGTAGAAGCACAGGATGTACTATGCTTTTTCATGTGGGTAACCATCATTATAGGTTAGTTCATGCCTGTGAGTGTAGCTGTCTGTCTGGAACAAATGTTTTTATTAGAAGGGTTAAACTTCATTATTTGCAGATGTACATAGGTTTGAGTGTTTGTATTAAGTTAATAGATTCTAGGGGTGTTCTAGAGAATTTTTTTGAGTGTTCTCATTAAAACAAAAAGCATTATGGGATGTTATGCAGGTTCAAATGGATATGACAAGAAACAGCTGTAAAAAAGATCAACCTGCCAAACATTACTGTATACATGTAACACAAAATCTGAAACTAGATATGTTTAAAAAAAAGCTGCTATACATAACAGGTGGAAGAAAACTTATCATAATGACAGCATGTTCTATATTATCTTTAAATGTGAATGGTTTCACAGATGTATACAAAAAGAAACGGTAGAGAACTATATTAAAATGTAGACTGCAAATAGCTATGCTACATGTGACACATTTGGAAATAACTGAGCATATGAATGTGATAAAGAAAAGATTTCAGGATGGTTAGTCAGGGGAATATTTGTGACAAAGAAAAAGGGGGGGAGTACTTATACACCAACATCCTGGAAGAAAGCAGTGGTGGCTGTAATACCTAAAGAGGGTAAAGAGCCACAAGATCCAGCTTCATACAGGCTCATTTCAATTCCAAGCATGAATATAAAATGTTTATGATGGCTGAGAAATGGCAAAGGTGATGCTAAGATTGATAGATACGGATCAATATGGTTTTGTGGAGGGGAGACAAACATTTGAAAACATTAAGAGAACAATAATGATCAAGAGGGAAGCAAAATGCAAGGAAATACCACTGCTGTTGGTGGACCTTGATATGGAGAAAGCATTTGACAGAGAAGGCTGGGATTTTATCAGTATGGCAATGGAAGCACTTCCATTCCCTGATAGTATTATAAGGTTGATTAGGAGGATATATGATGGATTAGAGGCAAAAATTAAAGTGTGCATGAGGGAGTGAGGGTTCCTCTCTGATAAGGTCTGTTTGAGTAGAGGAACCAGGCAGGGGTGTCCTCTTTCATCATTGCTATTTGCATTATGTTTAGAACCATTGACAAAGAAAATAAGGGATTCAGAAATCCAAGGATGTAAGAAAAGGTGGCGTTATTTGCAGATGATATGATTTTATACTTGGAATAACCAGAAAAGAATATTTCAGTGTTTTGGAACAGTCTGAAACAGTTTCAACTCTCTTTTGGGATACAAAATTAATGACAATAAAAGAAAGCCAATGGCTGTGAACTATGCACCCACACACAAATTGGTTCAGCAATAACTATATATATATATATATATATATATATATATATATATATATATATATGGGTCTAGGACTCTTGCACGAGCGCACTTTTTCCTGAATCGCGAATGGGCAGGCATACGCAAAAATGCTTTTCACCGAAGCAGCATTTTTGCATAAGTATGCCTGTTGTGCCAATCGTATTATGGTGCGGATAAGGGAAAATTCCCTTTTCCCCACTGTAGTGAAATCTTGGAGTGAGAATATTAAAGTGGGGGTCCAGCCCCCCCACATGGAGGGTGCAGGGGGGCTTGCCCCCCTGCATAAAAGTAGATGTAATTTTTTTTAACACACTTTAGCAAAAGCGCTTTTTCGTTGACAGTGCTTTCATTAAAGTGTGTTCAGTGATAGTGGATTCAGATTGTTGAACTTTCGTTCAACAGTCCTAGATCCATATATATATATATATATATAAATATATACCATATTTCCCCGAAAATAAGACTGGGTCTTATACTCTTTCCCCCGCCAAAATACGCATTAGGGTTATCAGGGGATCCCTTATTTACCCCCCCACAACAATCTACATTTATTCATGCACAAAAATCAACATTTATTCATGTACGCAAATCAACATTTATTCACATACAAAAATCGACATTTATTCATGTACACAAACTGCCATTTATTTGGCAATTTTCTGTTATTGGACAACAGTTCTAAGTAACGCGTTAACAGTTGTGTGATACTTCTAAATAAACAGTGCAACAAACATTTCACCTTCAGAATATCTACATCTTGGCTTTCACAGTGCAATATTTCATGCTTAACAGAAAGTGCAGAAAAATCTCAGTTTATGAGTTTTGGAGGAGGGGAATAAAACTGAAAGCAGAAGCAGTCCATTCTGTTGCCCTGATAATGGAAAAGTTATTCAAATACAGTCATGCCATCTTCTTCTGGAACACTGTCATAAGTCTCCAACCCCTGAATTCCAGCCTGAATTTTTTGCGACTCCATTTCATGTAGAACCATTGGCCCCAATCTGTCATGCCTATCAATAGAGCTCTCCTTAAATAAGCACTACTTGTCCAAGTAGCCTGCTCGTAGTGCATTGGCAACACAGCTGTCAGTGATTTTATCCCAAGAATTTTTCACCCAAGTCACGACCTCTTGCAGTCTACACTTCACAAAGTTTCCGTGCTGATTTCTCTCCATTCTATTTTCAATGTAGTCATTATAGGCAGTCATTCCTGTGGGAATCATTATTTGATCTATTCTTCTCCGTGCAAGGAATTTCTTCAAGTCTTCAGCGCGGTGAGTGCTGGCTGAATCTCAGACTAGCAGAACTCTTTCGCCACCTCGCAAAACAAGTGGCAGCATTACATCGACCTACTTCCTTATAACTGCTTATGTGCACCAGGCTTTTTCGGTTTCAAGAATGTAAATGCCTGAAATACGTTCAATCTTATCTTTCTTGCCCTTACTAATGATTAGAGGTGGGGTTTTCTTTCCATCTAGATGAGTTGCCAAAATACAGGTAACACGTGCACTTTCGTAACCAGTGGAGGGAATGTAGATTGATGAGGCACCCCTCTGATGAATTGTTGTTTGAGATCCTTGGCCCATAAAAATGGCAGTTTCATCCATAGCAATTATGTTGGAGAGTTGGTATTTAGATAAGTTTATGCCATCAACAAAGGACTTGAATACAAGTGCACGTTTAATAACTTCAGTATCTTCCAGCTTGAACAGTGTTGTTGATCTTCTTAGAAACAGTTCATATCGCTGAAGGAAGCCATCCAGCCAGTGTTGTGATGCTTTGAATTCATCTGTAAATATTTCTAAACTGTGGTGCCATTGCAAGGGCAAATGCTTGAATATCAGCCATGAGCACAACCAAAGCCTTTGCTCTCCTGTTAGCAATCTATTCACAGATGATGTCTTCCAGCTCAGGAAATAATGGTTGTCAACCTGAGCCACACTTGCACTTCTTAGCATTTCCCTCATCAGCCTGTTGACTGAGGTTATCGTAGACTGCACATAATTTTCGGACCATTCGGAGATCTAACTTCTTCTCTTCACAGAAAGCCATCAGATTCTTTCCCCAGGAGTCCTCCATGATTCCTTTCTTGTACTCGAAAGAATAGTTCTTTCTTTTTGCACTCATCTTGTCTTGGGGGGGGTGTTAATTGAAGACTTATGAAACCAGAGTGGCAACACAAAATGGCGATGGTTAAGAAGACACAACCACAGATGTTCATTATCAAGTGCACACACTTTATGTGCGTTTTCTGTACTTTGATCAAAATAGACCTGCCATTGTTTATGGGCCAAGGGTCTCAACCGTCAAGTATGAGTGATGATTAGGGTTACAGTAAGAATCGTGGAGGACTCCCAGGGAAAGAATCTTACAACTTTCTGCAAAGGGAAGTTGTTGGGTGTTCGAATGGTCTGAAAATGGCAAGCAGAGTATGATAACCTTAGTCAACGGCTGTCAATAATATTATTTTATAATTCAACACGTCCGTCGTGTGTTGCTGACTATCTTAACTGGGGCTTATTTTTGGGGTAGGGCTTATATCATGACCACCATGGAAAACCATGCTAGGCCTTATTCTCTGGTTAGGTCTTATTTATGAAGAAATATGGTGCGTGTGTGTGTGTGTGTGTGTGTGTGTGTGTGTGTGTGTGTGTGTGTGTGTGTGTGTGTGTGTGTGTGTGTGTGTGTGTATATGCATATATCTATCTATCTATATATATATATATATATATATATATATATATATATATATATATATATATATATATATATATATAGATATGGGGAGATGATAAAATGCAGTACTTAGGAATATGGGTTAAAAAGGATTCTGCTTTATGGATATGGATAGCAAGATGCAAGTAATGAAAATGTTCTTAGTCCCTTTATTTTATACACAAGTCAGACATATTTTAATCAACCAAAGCAGGTGTTATGGATAGCAGTTAATAAAGAGGTGAAGGACTTTACCTGCTAAAGGACGAGGGCAAGAGTCACCTGGGGTATCTAGATCCTTCCGATAAAACAGGGTGGTTTGGGATTACCTGATTTGAAGAGATATTCCATAGTTACACAATTAAGGCTGTTATCCACAACACAAGCAGAAAGCTATAATTCAAAGTGGAAAGGGATGATGATGAAGCGGGGGAGGGGCTCAAGAAACAAGTGGGGACTGGCATTTTCAATGCAGATCCTTAAGGAGAATAACAATTACCATACAGAATATCATGTTCATATAGTAGCAGAATGTATTCTAGGAACCAAGCCAACATGGAATGGCGAAATGAGATTTTGCTGATAGGGAAGACTGCAAGTAGGGGGTACAAAGAAAAGGCAAGAGAAGGCTGAAATTTACTGGGGAAAACTGGAAAGGCACCAAGATATTGGGAGTAAATAAAGGTAATAAAATGGGAAAAGGCCAATAATAGATTTAGGTTGTAGGTTAGTGATTGCTTTTCCTACCAAGGATTGATACAAGAGTATAGGCAAAGAGAAAGGAATGGGAGGAGTCCTAAGTGAAATACCAGCACTGGTAGAGTTATTAGCTGAAGCTGGAACAGAAGCTGCTGTTAAAAAGGGATAATTAGTAGAGCATATAAAATATTGCATGATAACTCCAGGAATCAATCAGAGGAGGTCAGAAAGGATTGGAAAGAGAGACTGGATAAGCAATTCACAAAGAAACACTAGGAGGATATATGTATGGTTTCCAAATATGTGGCAAATTCTAGAGGAGTTACGGTCTTTGCTTGCAAGCATTTGCAGAGGTATTTTTATATCCCAATCAGACTGTAAAGAATTTTTTTTCTCAGGTAGATTACTAATGTTGGAGGTGTGATGGGGAAGAAAGAAGCAATTGGAAACATATTTTTGGGAGTGTAATGAGTTGGCAGACTATAAATTCCCTGCAGACTTCTCTGTCGGAAATACTGAGTGAGTAAATTGGTGTAACTGAGGAAATTATGTTTTTCAAGTGTGATACATAATCAGAATTGCTAAGACATAATATAAAGCCTTGCTGAGTTTAATTCTGGTGGCTACAGAAAAGCAGTTACTTAAAAACATAAAGTTACTTAAAAAGGCAATGCGATCTATACAAGCTAGAGACCTGCTACAACAAAATCGCCAAATTCACCACAGGGGCATCCTACCATAGTCACCACTGTCTCTCACTTGCTGAACTGGGCTGGCTTGAACTCCCTCATCTCCTTCAATGGTATCAACTCTCACTCGCCCACAAACTAGTAAACCATCCACTAAATGTCCCATCCCTCCAAAATCTACTCCAACCCTATCGCACCACCAGACCACTAAGATCCAGCAACAAAAATCACTTGCAGATCACTAAAGCCAATAACTCTGCTGGTGAAGCACTATTTTCTTGCACCATAGCCAAATTATGGAACTCCCTCCCACCCACAATTACCTCCATACCATCATGCACCCACTTCAAAACTTTACTAAAAGCGCACCTAAAAACAGGCTGGCTATGCCCTTGTAACTCCCATTCTAATATCATCCACCCCATCCAACCACTACCTTTCTTTCCACCCCACTAACTACCTTGATTATAGCAAGTTCAGTTGCTCATAAGCCTAGTACTTATTATACAGCAGGAACTTCTTATTGTAACATTTGTTAATGTCTGTTATGTACTTCACAGATAAAGATTCTAGTTGTCTACTGATGTACTATGTTCTTTATCTGTAAATATGTTGTAAGTAATTGCTATGTAAATTGTTAATTGCTGTGTAATCCAGTGTAACTACTGTCTGTTTATTTTAACTGTGGAGCTTTTCTCCCCGGGCCTCTGCTGAAAATGGACCTATGTCCAGTCGGACACCCCCGGTCAACAAATATAAATAAATAAATAAATAAAAACGGATATCAAAGTCTAACTAACTGTACTGCAAGTAGTGAATATAGTGACAGAGATAAAAGAACTGGAAATGGGATCTTTAAAAAAGGGTAGGCGCAAATTACATACAAAAATGGGAACTGTAGGAATAATACATGCAGAATAATGTTTTGAGGAGAAACGAGTTTTAAGGGAAGGCAGGATTTGAATGAGCTTTGCAATATTTGACTGACAATAACTGGAAAAAACTACAGATTTTGAGAGAAAGAGATGAAAAATATGTGACAAAAAATCAGGACAGCTGACAGGTATGCTCCAAAGAGTTTTGAATTTCCATCTTATAACTTTACCTCTAAGTATTTTGTATTATAACTTTACCCCTTTAGTATTCTGTCTTATAACTATACCCCAAAGTACTCTGTCTTAAAGCTTTACCCCTTTAGTATTCTGTCTTATAATGTTACCTCTTAGTATTGTCTTATAGGTTCGCAGGCTCATAGGTGTGTACTAGGCTAATGGCCCTGGAGACTTTATAAGCCTAGCCCATAGGATTACCCTGGCATTGTGCCACCCAACCTTAGTTCCCAGTGCCTCTGTTGAGTTGAGACACTGGAGTTATGGCAGGGGTGAATTTTCTATTTCCCATCCACTCATCAAGATTTCTCTTGAAGAGGGTCAGTGAGGTGCTCTGCTTGACATGTATGGGAAGTCTATTCCAGAGCATGGGCAGTCTCTAGGTTATGAACCTGTCCCTCCAGCATGCTTTGTTGATTGAAGTAATGAGGTTAAGGTCTCTGGAGCATGTGGTTTGGAGGGATTGGGATTTCTTTAGATGTAGCATTTCTAACAGAGCTGGGTCAGACATCGCTTTGTAAGTCAAGCAGAGATTACCTCTAAGTAGGCGATACGAGACAGAGAATAGTTGGAGTTTTTTGAGTCTGTCCATATAGGACAAGTGTTTAAGGCCTAAGATCCTCTTTGTGAGGTACTTCTGTGGCCTCTCCAGTTGTTGCTAGTGTCTAGTGAGGTACATGCCAAATGAGGCATTGTACTCGATGAATAGCCTAATGAGGGAAGACTAGAGGGAGACAATGACCTCTTTCTTCCTGGATGCAAAACCCTTAGTAATGAGATGTGCCACATAGAAGGACTTTTTGACCACAGTGACAATGTGGTGGTCAAAAGAGAAGTTGCTGTCAACCTGTGTTCCCAGATCTCTTATAACTCCTTCTGTGTTCAGTAGACTACCATCAATGTGGGAATTCAAGGGAACTGGGTTTTTCCTAGGGGGGGATGACGACACATTTTTTGGCATTGAGCTTAAGGCCATGGTTCTGACACCAGTCGTTGGTCTCAGTGAGGCCTTTCTGTAGGATGTCAACATCAATTGGGGAATTAATAATAGCTCCCAACTTGCAATCGTCTGCAAACTTTGTCCCTTCGTGTTGGCCTGGACTTCAGAGAAGTAGATACCAAACAGGAGAGGACCCAGGACCGAACCCTGTGGGACTCCAATCGTGACTGGTCTGCAGTCCGACTTGGAGTTAGCTATTATCACACTGTGGGTTCTATCTGTGAGCCGGTTTGCAACCCACCTAGTGATATAGGGGATGATGCTTAGCTTAGTGAGTTTTTCTATGATTCCTGAGTGAGGAATGGTATCAAAGGCCTTGGCCAGACCAAGGTAGGCTGTATGAACCACCTTGCCTTCATCCACAGCTCTGGTGACTGACTCAAAGAAGTCGACCAAGTTGAGCAGGCATGATCTACCCTTCACTAGGTTCAGAGGTTCATAGGTTGGTACTAGGCTATTGGCCCTAGGGCCTATACAAGCCTACCCATAACAATTTCCTGGCTATTTCTTCCGACAATATTTACTTCCCTGGACCCCTGTCTAGCAGGGTGACTGACATGATCCTGGGGTAAATTTCCTATCTCCTATCCAATCACCAAGAATACAAACTGTGTAGGATCCAGAGTTTGGAGATACCCTGTATCCTTGTTTAGTAGGTCCATGATGATGGGTTCCATACCTTTGTATATCATACTCATCAGGCTAATGGGACAATAGTTCCCAGGGTCTGTAGTCGCTCCTTCTTTGTGGAGAGGGATGACTGTAGCAATGCACCATTTCATAGGGACAAAGCCTGAGGTGAGGCTGTGATTGAACAGGGCACACAGGGGAGGTGCCATGTCACTCTGTAGTTCATGTAGAACACAGCTAGGGATATTGTCAGGTCCCATAGAAGTTGTATTCTTGGCTTTGGACAGTGTTGTTTTAACCTGTGCAGTAGTAATACTGGGTGCCTGGCAATCTACTGGTATTGTGATTGGTCCTTTAGGAGGGGAGAGAGGGGTAAAGTTGGCATGAATCTGTCAGCCAGTATACTGGCAATATCTGTTGGCTCAGTATAGGAGGTACCATTATGCAGTAGCTCAGAGCAAATCTGGGTATTGCCGTGGAGATTCTTTACATAACTATAGAAGGCCTTGTGGTTGTCTTTACTATCTGCTGCAATTCTGTTTTCATAGCTAGCTTTAGAGGATTTGATGAGGGATCTCAACTTTTTGTTGAGGCTAATAAGGGAGTTTTTCCAGTCTTTGGACTTTACCTTATTCTGCATCAGTTTCCACCTTCTATTGTAGAGTTTGTTTATGGCAGGGGACCACAAGATTGGCTTCCTTTTTTTTGGAGGAGAGCATCTTGGTTCTATTGGGTATGGCGAGATCGATGCATTTGTGTATGTGTTCGTACAGTGCATTGGTGTATGACTCAGCGGTCATGCAACTATTCTCCATCTGCATGGGTCCTGTGAAATTAGCCACCTCTGTTTTTAGGAGCCCAAAGTTAGCTTTGGAGAAGTTTTTCATGGTGGATACCTTTGCGGGGGTGGGTGGGGGGTGGGAGGGATGTGGATTTCCATGGTGATTAGTTTGTGGTTGGATCTAACCAGGGAGGAGTTGACTTTTTGTGTAGCACAACAGTCGCCCGTGTTAGTAATGACCAGGTCAAGGATGTTGCTACCTCTAGTGGGGCTAAGAACAAGCTGGTCCTGGGTATTGAAATTAATGAATTTCTGGAAATGTTGGGCAAGTGTATTGGTACATGAGTAGTTTTCCCATTTAATGGAGGGGTAGTTGAAGTCGCCCAGTATGAAAGTGTTAGGTTGGACCCTAATATTCTCCAGGGTGCTTAGGAACCCCTTTAGTGTTCTGTCTTATAACTTTACCTCTAAGTATTCTGTCTTATAACTTTATCCCTTTAGTATTGTCTTATAACTTTAACTTTATCCCTTTAGTATTCTGTCTTATAACTTTACCCCTAAGTATTCTGTCTTATAACTTTACCCCTTAGTATTTTACCCCTTTAGTATTCTGTCTTATAACTTTACCCCTTTAGTATTCTGTCTTATAACTATACCCCGAAGTACTCTAATAACTTTACCCCATTAGTATTCCATCTTATAATTATACCCCAAAGTACTCTAATAACTTTACCCCTTAGTATTCTGTCTTATGACTTTACCCCTTAGTATTTTACCCCCTTTAGTATTCTCTCTTATAACTTTACCCCTTTAGTATTCTATCTTATAACTTTACCCTTTTAGTATTTTGCCTTATAGCTTTCCCCTTAGTATTCTGTCTTATAACTTTACCCCTTTAGTATTTTGCCTTATAACTTTCCCCCTAGTATTCTGTCTTATAACTTTACCCCTTTAGTATTCTGTCTTATGACTTTACCCCTTAATATTCTGTCTTATAACTTTACCCCTTTAGTATTTTGCCTTATAACTTTACTCCTTAGTATTCTGTCTTATAACTTTACCTCTTTAGTATTCTATCTTATAACTTTGCCCCTTTAGTATTCTGTCATGACTTTACCCCTTAGTATTCTGTCTTATAACTTCACCCCTTTAGTATTCTGTCTTATGACTTTACCCCTTAGTATTCTGTCTTATAACTTTACCCCTTTAGTATTTTGCCTTATAACTTTACCCCTTTAGTGTTCTGTCTTATAACGTTACCCCTTTAGTATTTTGCCTTATAACTTTACCCCTTTAGTATTTTGCCTTATAATTTTACCCTAAGTATTCTGTCTTATAACTTTACCCCTTTAGTATTCTGTCTTATAACTTTACCCCTTTAGTATTCTGTCTTATAACTTTACCCCTTTAGTATTTTGCCTTATAACTTTACCCCTTTAGTATTCTGTCTTATAACTTTACCCCTTTAGTATTTTGCCTTATAACTTTACCCCTTTAGTATTCTGTCTTATAACTTTACCCCTTTAGTATTCTTCCCAATGCATTTCCCTGCTTTAACAATGACTAGGGTACATGTGTTCTTGAACTGTTTGTAAGTTTCTGTAAGGCCATTTTTTTGCTTGGGCTAAAGGAAAGTCTCTGTTGATCAGTGGCAGTGAAAAACATTGAGCAGCCTGCCTGCCCCTGTGGGAGTGGTTACTGACTTGAAACTGTAGTTTTATTGGCCATTTTGGGTCAATTCCAAAACTCCTTCATCTTCCTCTCTTAAAACCCTCTTTATGCAGTTTTATGATTTTTAAGCATAGCAACAACGGGCAGTGCGCCTAATTGGGTTTAAACTATTCCTGGCTCCACAAAGTCTGCTCTTCACTTTTCCCTTAGAACTGCTCTATCTCTCAATTTAAACACCATATTCTCATTCTAAGGCCCTTCACTGGTCCAATTAAGTAATCCTACAAGTTAGCACTATTAAACCATAAGCACTACTTACTCTTATACTCTCTACGATTACCCTGTCCTCTATTGGTCCGTCTTAAATTCAGTTTCCCTATTACTCTAGCATGTCCAAAGGTCAGTCAATGGTTTCCTCTCCAGTCCAGCTGGTGAATCTGGGAATTTTGAGGCAATGTTACAACTGTCTCATGTACACGGACAACCCTCTCCTCCTCCAAACAGGTTCAAATATATGTGAGAGATGCAACTATTTAGCCAAACTGGAGGCTGAGCTCTCTCATCTCAAAACTGGTGTAACCAGTCAGGAGGAGAAGGTAACCTCACACAACACAATTCCAGTATCACATAGTCCCACCACATCAGCGAACCAAACACATAAATACACAAAAACATACTCGGAGGCTCTAAATAAAAACCTACCTAAGCAACTGTGCCAAGCAGCCACAGCCCTTAAGGCAGAATAACACACCTGATACTCTTGTTATAGGTGACTCTATTGTCAGACACACTGACGTCCCGATCACCAGGCTGAATAAAGAGAAGGTCACGGTGAGCTGCCTGTCGGGTGCTAGGATCCAACACATAACGCAAGCACTCAGCTCAAACCAAAGCAAATACAAATATGACTCAGTCATTGTACATGCTGGTGTGAATGACCTGAGACGTACCTCCCTGGACTACATGAAAAGAGACATAGAGGAGCTCTCTGATCATGTAGCCCAGGCTGGTATGACCCTGACCTTGAACAGCATCTTACCCTCACCTAGAATGATGCCACAGTACAAAGACAAAATGATCGATTTTAACAATTGGCTAAAATTTTGGTGTCATTCAAAGGGGATCCAGTGTCTGTCAGCCTGGGATGACATGCTCGACAAGCCACGTTGTTTCGCTAGGGACGGCTTGCACCTGTCACCACTGGGCTTTCGGATATTGGCAAAGGCTCTTGCCACCCCCATAGTGCCTTTTTTAGGCAAGGCTCAAAAGTCAAACCCACCCCCATAGACAGCACAAGGAACAAGAAACTAAGGGTAATGCTGCTAAACGCCAGAAGTCTTAACCTCAAGATGCATGCACTCAAGCTCTCCTCAGTATGGAGAACATCGATATCTGTGCAGTGACAGAAACCTGGTTCAAGGCTCCAGAGAGCACCCCAGCACTACCAGGCTATACCTCATATCATGCTTTTCGCCCCAAAACCCGGACCGAACTACAAAAGGAGGGGAGTTTCCATATTTATCAAGGATATCCACACCTCCAGGTTAGTGGCATTGCACGAAGTATCGGAGACCATCCATGTGCAACTAACAGTGGGCAAGACTGCTTTTCAATTTATAGCATCCTACAGACCACCCTCTCAAAGTCAGGAATCCCATTCGCTTTCCTGAAAACATTGGAGAACATGAAGATCTCTCCGAACACCATTATATTGGGCGACTTCAACTACCCAAACATTGACTGGGAGCACTACTCAAACCCCAGCACCTTAGCCCAAAGATTCCTGGAAATTATAAACTCAAATGCTATGGAACAACTAGTCACCACTCCCACAAGAGGGGACAACATACTAGACCTGATCATTACCAACATGGGGACTCTATGCTCCACACCAGAAGTATATCCCTCATTGGTAAGATCAGACCATAAATTAATTTCACTGGATGTCCACATCCCGACCACACCCCTAGCCCAGAAAACCACAGTGAAAAACTTCTCAAAAGCGAACTTCTCACTTCTCAAAACCGAAATGGAATCCTTCAAGGCCCCAGGGCCAGTGGAAACTATGGCCCAAACTGCAGAATCCTATATAAATGCATTCTACAGACATCTCCAGGAATGCAAGGATCATGCTATGCCAAACAAAACCAAGACCCAATCATCCAAAGGCAGGCGTCCAGTCTGGTGGACCCCTGCCATAAATAAACTGCACAACAGAAGGAGGAAGCTACTACATGATAGAGCAAAATCCCTAATAGGGAAGGCATCTCTGATCAGTACTAGCAAAACATTACGATCCCTCATAAAATCCTCCAAGGCCAGCTTCGAGAGAAAAATTGCACAGGACACCAAAGACAATCATAAGGCTTTTTTCAGTTATGTTAGAAACCTGGGATGCAACTCCCAGACTTGTTCTGAGTTGCTTCTAAACGACAAAAAATACACTGAACCCACAGACATCGCCAATATCCTGGCAGACAGGTTCAGTGCAAACTTCTCCACCCCCACCCCCCAAAAGAGTAAGTATCTATCCCGGCAGAGGGCTGCCTCCCAAACATCTCAGATGCTCAGGTGAAAGCTGCCCTCTCCAAAGCAAAAAACACTGCTTCCATGGGACCAGATGGCGTCCCAGGTTGCGTCCTACATGAACTACAGGAGGAACTAATCCCTCAAATAAAACAGCTATACAATCTCAGCCTCACTACGGGATATGTGTCCACAGAATGGCGTACAGCAACAGTGGTCCCACTCCACAAAGGTGGAGCCTCTACGGACCCTGGAAACTATCGCCCCATAAGCCTGACTAGCTTAGTCTGCAAGGCTATGGAGAGGATCATCATGGAGCTCATAAACAAAGACATTGGGGACCTACAGACACTAGATCCTACCCAGTTCGGCTTTGTCAAGGGCAGATCCTGCCTTTTGAACCTGGTTGACTTCTTTGAAACAGTCACCAAAGCCATAGATGAAGGGAAGGTAGTCCACATAGCCTATCTGGACCTTGCAAAGGCATTTGACACAATACCCCACTGGGCCATCATAGATAAGCTATCCAGCTTAAATATGAACCCCTATGTCACAAGATGGGTCGCAAACTGGCTCAAAGACAGAACCCACAGAGTGAGAGTTGCTGGAGCCATGTCAGACTCAAAACCGGTCACAAGTGGCATCCCACAGGGTTCTGTCCTGGGACCACTCTTGTTCGGTATATACTTTTCCGAGGTACAGGCAAACGTGGGAGGACTATGGCTCACCAAGTTCGCAGACGACTGCAAACTGGGCACCATAATCAACTCTCCAGCTGACACAAACATCCTTCAAAAACGTCTCACAGAGACAGATAACTGGTGCCAGCGCCATGGTTTAAAGCTAAATGCCAAAAAGTGTATAGTCATACCCTTTGGCAAAACAATGTCCCCACAAATTACCACATAGGCGGAAACCCATTAAGTACAGAGAAAGTTATTAGGGACCTGGGGACCCAAGTTGATAGCAATCTCTCTTTGAAAACCACATTGCCAAAGTGGTTAGAAAGACCTTCTACATAGCCCACCTCATCACGAAGGGTTTCACATCTAGATCAAGAGAGGTAATCGTGCCCCTTTATTCATCCCTCATCAGGCCCATCATAGAATACAATGCCCATTTTGGGATGTACCTTACCCGACACCTGCAGCAATTAGAAAGACCCCAAAAGTATCTCACCAAGAGGATCAAGGGTCTCAAACAGATGCCATATGCTGCTTGGTTAAAAAAACTCCAGCTCTACTCAGTTGCATACCGCCTACGTCGAGGCGATCTATGCCTGACATACAAAGCTATGTCAAATCCAGAATTAATGGACATGCTCCACCTCAGTAAATCTAAATTCGTTAGAGCCACATGCTCGAGGGACCTGAACCTCAGCACAGAAATAAACAGAACTTGCTGGAGGGACAGGTTCATAACCCAGAGGCTCCCTTCGCTCTGGAATAGAATTCCAGTTCATATGAGGCAGAGCACCTCACTGAATCTCTTCAAGAAGAATCTCGATAAGTGGATGGGGGATCGTAGGTTTGTCCCAGGGATTACTCCCGTGTCACTATTAGACAGAGGCACAGTAAACTAAACCTTAAAAAGGGCACAGTATACTCAAATCAAGGGGTGGCGTATAATTGCCACAGGGCAGATAGCCTAGTATGAACCTATGAACCATGTCCTAAGAATTATTTTGGACTGTTGATGTAGATTTTGATTGCTTTAACCTAGTTTCTTGTATCATTTCTGAAGATTACGATGGTGCAGGAGTCAAGAAGATTAACAGTAATTTTGCAATGGTACAAAACAATTTCTTCTGTGCATCTTGCTCATGGGTTTCCTTAGTCAGGCAGCTATGCTTCCTCTGATTCCTCAGTTCTGTTGCATGCAGTATTTATTCCAAAATGGGAGCATCAAATGTAATTGTGCTGTCATGACAGAGAACATGCTTGAGTCTTGCAGTACAGGGACTAAGATAAATGTGACCAGTTCAAAACATGAAGAAAAAGATCATTCAAACATCAGAACACTAGATGTTCGCACATCTTCCAATAAGGTTGACAAGACTCTGATGGTAGTTGTCTGATGCCTGAAAAGACCATCACATTACAGACCGTATCGACAGTTACTGCTCAGGACCCAGTCTAAGGAATGATTAGTTCTAATAGGTTCAAATATTCATAGGATCCTAGGAGGTTACTAGGCTATTGGCCCTGAGGCCCTTATAAGCCTAACCAAGAGTTTAGCCCATGTTTAGACAAGCCAGCACGCAGAACCCCTGTCCAGCAGGGATGCAGGTGGAATCCCAGAAGTGTATTTTTTGTTTCCCATCCAGTTATCCAGGTTGCAGTTAAAAAGGGATAATGAGGTACTCTGCCTGACATGGCGAGGGAGTCTGTTCCACAGATGGGGGAGTCTCTGGGACACAAATATGTCCCGCCAACAAGTCCTATTGATATCACAGAGCAGGTTGCGGTTGTGTGTATTGGTTGCTCGAGTAGAGCTTGGCTTGTGAATATATAGCAGTTCCATCAAGGCGGGGTCTGAGATTGCTTTGTATGCCAGACAGAGGTTACCTCTGAAGAGTCTGTATGAAATTGAGTAGAGGGACAGGGCTTTTAGCCTATCTGTGTAGGCTAGGTGTTTGAGGCCCACGATTCTCCTGGTGAGGAACCTATGTGGTCTCTCCAGCTGTTGCATGTGCTTTTCAAGGTACATGCCGAAGGGGTCGTTGTACTCAATAATTGGCCTTATAAGGGAAGAATACAGGGATCTTATGACCTCTTTGTCCCTGGATGAAATACCCTTACTTATGAGGTGGGCCATGTAGAAAGCTTTCCATACAACAGAATCAACATGTTGGTAAAAAGTAAGGTTGCTATCAACCTGGGTGCCCAAATCCCTCACTACTGATTGTGTACTTAGGACATTGTTATTAATTAATGCGATATGTGAGGATGTCACTCTCCTCAAAGGGGATGATTATGATGCATTTTTTGGCATTCAGCTTGAGGCCATGTTTCTGGCACCAGTCATTTGTTTGGGTGAGACCCTCTTGGAGGAGCGCCCAGCATGCAGTCATCTGCAGACTTGGTCAGCCATAGCCCACTGGTTTTGACCTGCACCTCAGAGAAGTGTATCCCGAATAACACAGGCCCCAAGACCGACCCCTGGGGTATGCTGCTCATTGCAGGTCTACTGCTTGAGGTGGCTTCCCCTGTTTGATCAGGTGGGCTCTATCCATGAGCCAGTTTGCTACCCATCTGGTAACATATGGATTGATGCCTACTGAGAGAGTTCTATGCCCAAGTGGGGAATAGTGTCGAAGGCTTTGGCCAGGTCAAGGTAGGCAACGTGCACCATCTTCCCCTCATCCATGGCTTTGGTGCCTGTCTCAAAGAAGTCGACCAGATTTAACAGACATAACCTCCCCTTGAAAAAGCCAAACTGTGTGGGGTCGAGTGTTTGGAGGTTGCCCATGTCCCTGTTAATGAGGTCCATGATAATCCGTTCCATGGCCTTGCAGATCAGGCTAGTTAGGTTGATGGGTCTATAATTTCCTGGATTGGTGGATGCTCCACCTTTGTGTAATGGGATGACAGTGGCTGTCCTCCACTCGGCTGGGACAAAGCCAGCAGTCAGGCTTTGGTTGAATAGGGTGTCTAATGGTGCTGCAAGTTCATGCCTGATTCATGTAGGATGCAGCCTGGGATGTTATCAGGTTCCATGGAGGCTGTATTTTTTGCCTATGAGAGGGCAGTGATGACCTGTTCCTTAGAGATAAGGGGTGGGGGACATGTACTGGGGATGTCCTGATTTACTGACTCGGGGGGACAGAGGGAAGAAGTTTTCAATTAATTTGTCAACCAGTAGATTGGCTATATCTACAGCAATTGTGTATGTTGTGTCCTTGACAACCAGTTCTTAACAGATCTGTGTGCTTCCTTTGATTCTGCGGACATATGTGAAGAAGGCTTTATGATTGTCTCTAGCAGATGTGGCCAGTTCGGACTTGAAGTTGGCATTAGAGGATTTCACTAACGCTTTTATTTTCTTATTCAGGCTACGGAGAGATTCCTTCCAACTGGGCACCTGCTGCTTATTGGTCCTGGACAGCAATTTTTTCCTTTTGATATAGAGTTTATTTATTGCAGATGTCCACCAGACAGGTCTACTCTTCCTTGCGGAGGATGATTTTGTCCTATCAGGTATTCCTGATTCCATGCATCTATATAAATGCTCGTATAGAACTTTGGTGTAGATTTGGAGATTGGTGCCAGTTCCTGCAGTGGGGGAGGGGGCTGTGAATATGTTTATACCATCCCTCAGGAGGCTGTAATCAGCTTGAGAGAAGTTGTTTTGTTTGATGCTAGCTAGAGGGGGTCATGGAAGATGGTGACTTCGAAAGTGACCGCTTTTTGGTCAGATCTTACCAGGGATGATGACACACTAGGGGTGCTACAGTGGTTACTCATGTTGGTTAATACCAAGTCTAAGATATTATCACCTCTTGTGGGGGTATCAATTAGCTGTTCCAAGGCATTTGCATTGATAAAATTGAGGAATCTCTGAGCATTTGTGTTCTGGCATGAGTAGATTTTCCAATCTATGGCTGGGTAATTAAAGTCACCCAGGATTGGGTAAAGGGTTGAATCTTGATAGATTTGAAGAGATCCAGATAGGTGTAGTGGGCATCTTGAGTCAAAGTTGGGGCCTGTATAGTCGATTACTTTTGTTTTCCAGGGTTTGATTTGGCATTTACTGATGTTAAAATCACTGGTGTAAGTTGCTGGTGCTTAATCTGATCAGAGATCACTGTATCATTATTAAACAGGATCTGGGAATTGTTATAGGTCCATATAATTACTATATGCACCCTTTTATGCTGTTCAGGCATGGCATGACATAACCACTAGCCAGCTGAGAGCTTAAGCACTGGTATTACTTGTTTGGTAATTAAGGTGCACTGCAGCCATTACCTCTCAACCTCTCAGTGCAAGACATCTGGACCAAGTCAGAAATAATGGGGGGTAAAGGCCCAAAAATAGGGAGAGATTTTAAATATTGCTCCTATAAATTTAGAAAGTTGCTAGAATAACAGGTTCTGCATTAGTATGTAACTTCTGAAGGATATGAAGTCTGAAAGTCAAACGTTTGTCATTATTTAGTATTATTTAGTGACTTGAATCCTCAATGATGTGCCAGAAAACCACAAATTTTATGAGGAACAGATCAAAAATAAGAGGCAAAAATCTGGACATTCTGCAAAAAATCTGGACAGTTGAAAGGTATGACTGCAGCAGTTTGGAGATATCATAGATTGACCCACCACAAATTCTCTCACCTGGGCTCTCATTTTAGAAGTGTTAAAAGTTGGCCACTACAAAGCCTGTGGAAAAAAATAACAGTCAGGCTTCGGTCACGTTTCTGCTACAGAGAATATAAGACTAGTATGAGTAGATACACACTTCTTAGTGAGCTAATTACGTAAGTAGGCTGAAAATAAAAACAGAAGTGAAAACAAAATCTGGATGATAATGGAAGGAGAAGGAATAAGAGGGAGGATGTTGTGAAGATATCAGCATGGTTTATGAGAACAGTGGTTTGATACTGGTACTCTGATGAAATGAAAGTAAGAATAGGAGACACTGCTCTGGGGAATGGAAAAAAGGAAGGATGAGACAGAAGAAGTGAAACGGCACATTTTTATTTTACAACATTTAGCGTTAATAAGGAAGGAAAGACGGAAACTTCTTCACCACAGATGCAGATGGTCACAGTATTTACCAGCTGGGACACAGAGCGCCAGAGGGAGAAGGCATGGGCGGAAGTGGTAAAAGGGCAGGAATAATAGAGTAAGTGTGCATTCAGCGTCTTGGTTTTACAATAAGGGAATACGTTTTGAGAGAGAGAATGGGGATAAGTAGGGTGAGGATGAGAGCTTCACCTGACATACGTCAGCAACACTATGGATATGTGAAGTAACAACATGAGAGTGATACCTCATTTGCATGAAGACAGCAATGTGAAGTTAACACAAACAAATTTATTTTTATTTATTTTATTTTACATTTTTTAACCGGGGAAGTCCGACTGGACACAGGTCGATTTTCAGCAGAGGCCCAGGGAGAAAAGCTCCATGTGACAATAAGAAAACATATCAGTAGACAAGTATACGTACAAGAATACAAACAGGCATACATAAGCAAGCATTAGCAATTGGTAGGTAGTTTATATAGTGAATGATGCATGCAAGAAAAACTTGAGAGTTACATTTTGTTTTCTTTTTCCACTAGAAGAAGGTTGCTCGTTCTGTTCAGAGCCTTACATTAGTTAAACAGGTCGACTGGCTCTGTAAAGGACTTATCATTGGAAGAGTTGGATCTTGGCAGACTCCTAGAAACAGTGCAGTGTGTGGATTAACCTGGGGAGTAGCATGGGCAATACCAGTTATTTAAGTAATGGGTTTTCAGGAGTTTTTTAAATTGGAGGTAGGAGGTGGTAGACGCTAACTGGCTTGGGAGCGAATTCCAGATGTTGGCAATGGAGCAGGCAAAGAGAGATTTCCCAGCTTCATTTTTATGTTTGATGACAGTGATGAGGTTTTGATTATTGGTCTTAAGGCTCTAGTGGTGGTGTAGGGATGAATTAAGTGCTGAAGTGCTGTTTTTTCTTGAAGGTAGTAGAGCTTCTGTGCTATTAAGAGTTGGTTGAGTAGGAGTAGCTGAGGTAGCTCAAGCCAATTTAGTTGCTTGAAGGCAAGGCAGTGATGGGATCTATGAGTGGCATCTGTGGCGAGCTTGGCAATCTTGTTGTAACAAAATTCCATTTTGTTTAGTTCGCTGTGGCAAAGGTTAGTAAAGATAGGGGAGGCCTAAAGGAGAACAGATAGGAGATGAGTCCTTGCAATAGTTGCTTTGGTATGTGTGATGATGAACTGTTTTTTCCTATAAAGGAGAACAAGCTTTTCGTTAACTTTGTTTATAGTTTGGGCTATGTGTATGTCGAATTTCAGATTATTGTCAGTTTCAACACCTAGCAGTTTAGTGTGTGTGGTTGGGTTGATCTTTATATTATCTTTAGATTTAATGGTAAAGTCATTGTTTAGACTGAAGAGAATGAGTTTTGTCTTTTTGGGATTAAGAATAAGTTTAATGTTACTGAACCATGATTCTGCAAGGGTAAAGTATAATGGTGGTGTCATCTGCGTACTGCACTACTGAGGCTGCGAGTGAGGCTGACGTTGTCTGGTTAGTAAAAAGTGAGAACAGCAAAGGACCAAGGATAGACCCTTGAGGGACACCTATGGCTACTGGTAATAGGAGGGACAGTTGGCCTTGCCACAGGACTGCTTGCTGACGGTCTGATAAATAGTTACTGAACCATGATATGGTGGAGGAGCTTATGTTAAGGGTAGATAGAATCTCTAGGAGTATAGTATGTTTAACCATATCAAAGGCTTTGGATAAGTCTAAGAATATGGAGAATACAAATAGTCCTTTGTTTCTATGGTGATTGACGGTGTTAGTGAAATAGAGTAGTGCTGTGGTGGTGCTCTGGGAAGGTCTGAAGTCATGCTGTGATTCAGATGGTAGGTTGTTTTTTAGAAGGAACTGCATGAGTTGAGCATGAACAACTCTTTCCAATATTTTAGATACAGGGGGTAGAATTGCAATGGGACGGTAGTTGGCCAGCTCAAGGGATTTACCTCCTTTGTGCAGTGGTATAATCTGTGATATTTTCCATGAGTGAGGAACTTTACATTCTAATATTGACCTATTTATTAGGACGGATGCTGGATACACTATTGCTTCAGATGTCATCTGAAGGAAATCTGCTGGCAAATTATCAGCTGCCAGTGTGGTTGGTTTAAGTTTTTTGAGGAGTTTAGCAATTGTATTTGTAGAGACTGGGTGCAGGGAAAAGCTGGAAAGGTAGTTTTGTGTGTTGGGATGGATTGGGGTGTCTACTGAAATGGAGGTTCAAGTACTATTTTGGATGTTGGATAGGGCTTGGACTATTTCTGTAAAAAATGTATCAAAGTGGATGGGAATGTTTTCATGGTTGTTTGGTAATGTAGGGGATAGGGTGGTGGATTTTCCTGGGTGCAGTAAATTATTTATTATGGTCCAGAATTTTTGTGGGTTATGAGCATATTTTTCTTGTATGGATTTGTAGTAGTCAGTTTTGTCAAGTTTGATTTGCTTTTTGGCTTTGTTCCCGAGTTCTTGATAGTTTTGTGTCAAGGTAGTGGTTTTATTTTTGTAAAACTGTAGCCAGGCTTTGTCCCTTTCTGTCATTAATGTTTTAGTATCTTTTGTTATGCCATGCGGCATAGTTTGTTTTGATTCTAATAATTTTAGAGGGTGCATGATAGTTTAAGATGTTTAGGAAGGTTGAGTTAAAGTACTGCATGGCTTCGTCTAGAGATAGTTGTTTTAGAGGAGTCCAGTTACTGCATTTTAGTGCACTGATTAATTCAGTAGCTTTAATGGACTTTTTGTTATGTATTACTCTGAGGATGGGATGGTGAATAAGGTGGGATCGGTCCCTGATTAGGTAAGTTGCTTGGTGGTAACTCAGACTGTGGAAAATAACAAAGGAAGAATATGCTGAAGGATAAAAGAAGTGAGTGTGGGTAAATAATACAATAATGAGTAGATACAAAAGACATGACAAATTCTAACTGGGTGATAAATGGTCAGGGTGGGCATAAAGCAGCTGCTTCCAAAACCCTGGATCAGTATGCATATAGCTTGTATAAACATTTTGGTTTTTGTAGCAAAACTTCACCACTAAAACAACAGTTATGCCTCTGTTAATTCCTCCCCATATTTTAATAAAAGCATGTAAACGTTGTGCACATTCATACTGCTTTTTAACAACTGCTGTATATATGCTTTTTTCTTTCTCTCTCACATGCTAAAGAACTACTGCATATATTTATCTTGCTGTGGCGTGATCAGTACATGATTGAAACCATCAACTATTAACATATTATATAATTGCAGTCATTACTGTTGATTACCTATAACGTATTTCATAATTTCAATCAATTATTGTATTTTGTGCCTGATATCTGCTGCAAGATGGGATTGTGAAGAGTCCAAGGACCAGTCCACTTATTGATCACCAACACAGAGCAATAAATAAATAAATAAATAAGCCTGACTTCTAAAGCAAGGAGATTTTAAGTATATGAATAGAACTGAAGTGTACTGCAGCAAAGAAGAAATATAATGGTAGGCCCACCTGGGCTGCATTCTAATAAGGGCAAGACAGGAGGAGCTATGTATTCATTTCATGGTTCTGTTTCCCATATGCATTATTTTATATTTTATATTGAATTAAAGCTGCAATATTTCAAAAACTTCTACCAGTATAGCTAAACATCTTCAACATTTTTTCTCCTATATTTATTGCACCTACCCTATAGCATGACTGTGTTGTCAAAAACATACGAATGTTACCTTTCACTTCTTCTGCAGCATAATTTATAAACATATTAAAATTATGCCCAGTACTGACCCATATTTCAGAATTTTGTAAACCAGGTTGTTCTGTGTTGAGGCATAGAATGACTGGCTGGTTAAGTGACATATTCAGGTACAGAGACGAAGCAAACTGAGATAACTGGTATCAAACCAAGCACTGCCTGAATCCTCTGCACTAACTGCCAGTTATCTTTTTAAATGAATGAAATACATTGAACATACCACCTCTGTTATTCTATTATCACACCAAGGGTTTTTCCATGTTTTCTTGTAGGTCCCAGTTGCAGTGTCTCTAAATTTTACTCTAACCTTTTACGTAGTGGCATGCACACCCTGCGAAGTCAATATTTGCCGCATCTACCATTCCACTCCGTTATGTAGTCAAAGAACAAAATTTATTTTGTTAAAATGAACCTCCAGTTGTGAATCCATTTCTGTACTCCGGGTTTCCAGATATTGTAACATTTTTTTTTATCAGTGTTCCCTACAAGTGATGTCAGTGAAAGAGCTAATTAGTTTTGAGCTGCCTTGTTCCCATTTTTGTGAAAGCGAATCACATCTGTCTTCTTCCAGCTAACAGAATTATTGCTATCTTTATATGACATAATAAAATGTTTACTTGGTTGTATTAACAACTTTCCTCTCTGTATTCCCCATATCCTATGGTGAATCCTAGCAGTTCTCTTTCTATTGTGCAGTTGCAGTTTTTTTTTTTCACATTCTTACAGATCTTTTCCTCTGTGAATTAACCAAGATAAACATTTTATTCTGGGTATGTCTGGCTAGTTTTAAGTCCCTCCTTCTCCTCCTGAATGAATACCATCCAAATATATTAATTTAGCAACCCTCCTGGATTTTTTCCACTTTTTATTTCAGTGACCCCCCTGCTACCTGCCATATGACATGCCCTAGTGCCCTTTTTCAACCTCTATAGCATGTCAGAGGAGAAGGGACATCCCAGTAAGCTACCCCGCTGAGCATAGGTCGGTCAGGAAGGGTGTGCACTAGTATTTGAGCCACTCATTCCGCACATCTTCCAAATTAGTATCTGGGCCACTGCCTGAGCCTAGCATCTTGGATCACAGTCAGGGATCCACCCTTCAGTATCACTGAGCTAGCTAAGCAGCCCTGCTTATTTTGCTTTTTCTTATTTTTCTTCTCAGCCCACCCATCCAGTTTCTTTGGATGCCTTTTTTTAGTTTTCCTCTCATTAGCTCTTTTATTTTCTTTGATATGTTCACCTATCTTGATGAAATTGAATAGATTTCTTCTGTTTATGCCTTTGTATTTCTGGCTGTTATACCAGTTACCTTCTGTTTAACTGCAATACTTCCATCTTTGTCCTGTAATTCATTGCACTTCTTAAAATTTTAAATTTAGACTGTATTTCCCTTTCTTTAGACATAAGTATTAGTATGATACATAGACTTTATTGTTTCTGCAATGGAATATATATTATTTTTGCAGAATTTTTTGCTGCACATGCCTATGTCCTGTTCATCATTGTGTCTCAGCCCTTTCATGCCTCACTGTCAGATGACAGCCCAAACAAAGCATGGACATCATCCAGGCAGCCATTAGGGTATTTCTCATTAGGCCTAACTATTCTTCCATGTGCTCATGCCTTAGAAGTGTGCAAGGGAGGGTATACCATGAACACAGAGTGTGGATGCCACATGGATAAAAGGTAAATACAACTCCTCAAGCAGCCCTGAGTATCCCTCTCAAGCAGATGTTTCCCATCATCTTGCAGGTATAGACTAGGGATCACTGCCAGAATATGCACCCTAAGGCATACCTCTCTCTCCCAGCCCCATGGGGACATGGTCAGCAAATGCATTACTGTCCCTCCCCCCATTAGATTTCCAGCAGTTTGGCCACTACTCAAATATGAATAAACTGGGTCGTAATTAGGGTCCATTCCTCTACAGCAGGAAGCTGGCTGAGATGGCATTTGTCATATATCTACAACATGCTCCCACTAAGTCTTCATGGCTTTTTTCTGTACTTGGGGAGGGGGTTCTGTACATACTCATTTGTAGCTTGTACTGGCATATCCAGTCTGCAGTGCGATCACACTTCATCCTCACATCACATTTCCTACTCCCCTACTATCCCCTTACACTCTTTCCTCCCTTCTGCTCGCCTATTTCTCTCCTCTCCACTTTTGTCTTCCACTTCCCCCACTTTGTTTCATTTCCTGTTCTCCTCTCCCTTCATTTCTTCTCCACCCTTCCTGTCTGCTCTCCACTCTTCTACTCCATCTCCCTTTTATAATTCTTATTGTTTCTAAGGGGAGGCTTATTTCATGCCTTGGGCTTCACTGTGTGATATATCAGTCACATTTTCCTGTTGTGAATATTTATTTTTAGAATTAGGTTCCCTAACCTGGATCAGTTACCCTGTCCTCAGTGCACTCCAGCCATAGACTTTCCAAGAGGACTAGATCAGGCACTGCCTTACAGACCAGAGAGAGAGGAGTTATCCCCTGCATCAATGACAAAGATCAGTAACTGAGCTGGATTTTCATGACATTAGTCTGCAGAGTGGTACCATCTGTGAGTATAATATTAATCAATGACATTTTTGCCTTACTTTTCTAATGCTTTTCTGACAGTATTTCTTGAAAATTGAGCAGATTTACTGACTTAATTACTAACAAACATCAATGATATATTTAAAATATAAGTGTTTACCCCTGTGCACTGTATGTTTCTCTCTAGCAATTAAGCATCTTGCAGAAGAAAAAATCATTTTTGGTGTCTGCTCTAAAAAAGGTTGCCTACATTTGAATCCGTAGTCCTTTTAGTAACCTAAAACAAACAGAATATAATGACAGTTCATAGGTTCAAAGGTAGTAATGGGCTAGCTGCCCTTGCATACTATTTTAAGCCTAACCAGTTTAACTTTTTGTGCTCAAAATAAAATGGCCTTATCCATCCCATGGTCAATAATTATATACTACCCCTACTGAGAAAAAATGAGATCATACCATAGATAAGTTGAGGGGACTCATACATGAGATAAAGAATTTAGGAGCCGCCCCTGTCCAAAAATAAAGTACTTGTCTCTGTAGCACCCTGAAACATTTCAGGAGCTTCACTGAGGTACAAAAACTGTTTCAACAAGTGCCAGCAATAAAGTCATTTCATATAAAAACACTTTCAGTGCTAAAGGACTTTGCACATTTCCTCACTATTATGCAACTGTTGAATTAGGATAAGCAAGTCTTATGGTGTGTGGGGGCATCCCCCCCACAAAAAAAGAACTTACATTGAGGTTCACCAAAAGTGATTTTCACTGATGACATTTCTTAAAACTGCCATTTGCTGAAACTTACTTCTGTGAGTTGAAATGAATATGACATATTCATTGCTTATTGCTGTTTTTGTATTGTCTTGTGCCTGAGTAATCCCTCCATGCTTTATTCTTATACATAATTTTCCTTTTCAGTTTTCTGATGTAATTAAAGAAAGCTTTACTACTGACTTTAGCCTTTGATAACAATTTGAATTTACAGCGAAATCTATGATTCATTAAGAAAAGTTAAGCATTTTCGTCCTTTATTAATTTGAACTCATTTTAGCAGTTTTTAAAAGCTAAGCAGTGCCATTTGTTCTGTAGTTTTTTAATATATCTGATTATTTTGGTCCTTTGTTAATTGAACTTATTTAGCAGTTTGCAAAAGCTAAGCAATACTTACATACAAATATATAAATACAGTTCTGTAGTTTATCTATCTGATGATTACACCCAAAGTTTTTGTGTAACTTACCTATATATTTGTCTTAACAGTATGTGTTCATGAATCCAGAAGTTCATAATATCATCTAATGCATTGTTGAATTTTTTTGGATAATTGAGAATAGTATATTAGTTTGCATCCAGAAGTACATCATTTATTCTATTATAGTTTCCACTGCTGCAAAGTAAGGGTGTAAACCAGCTCGGTGAGCATCTTTCTCTCTCGCAAATGTCCCAGTGCCTTTTTATCTCCTTGATGAAGGACAAGCTGGCAAGCTGTTGTGACATTCTGATTAGTAAATTTGATAGTAACCAAGAAGCCCATCACAGAGTGATGGAAATCTCCCAACTACCTCTACCGGTGGATTGTTGGTCCCCTTAGAACAAATATGCCAACAAAAATTAAAAGTATGTTCCAGGAGGAGAACACAGTACAAGACCATGTTGAACTGGGCACCATATCTGGAGATTAGGGACCATATGAGCCATTGACTACTACCCTCAAAACCATGTTATACTCATATTATGCATCTGACAGGGTGATCCTTTCACTATGTAGCCTATTTTTAGAGGGCATATAGTTCACAGGTTTAAATGTTTTGTTCAAATGCACAGAAAGTCAGCAACTCTTTCTGCTGTTCATATTTGTCAGTGGTAAAATGCAGAAGTCATTGAAAAAAGCAATGTCAGACGTTGGTTTTACTGAATAAAGTATCTGTGCAGCACAGGTAAGTGTGGATGAGTGTGTGTGCAAGTGTTAGTGAGTTAGGGATACAGTAAGGGCCCAGTAAAAAGATAGATTTAGTGCTGTGCATGTTTGGCATTGTGTGCGAAAGTGCGTGTGAAAATGTTAGCGGGTTAGGGATACAATGAAGGCCAAGTAAAAAGTCAAATTTAGTGCTGTGCATGTTTGGCGTTGTGTGCGAGAGTGCATGTGAAAATGTTAGCGGGTTAGGGATACAATGAAAGCCAACTAAAAAGCCAAATTTAGTGCTGTGCATGTTTGGCGTTGTGTGCGAAAGTGCATGTGAAAATGTTAGCAGGTTAGGGATACAATGAAGGCCAAGTAAAAAGTGAAATTTAGTGCTGTGCAAGTTTGGCGTTGTGTGCGAGAGTGCATGTGAAAATGTTAGCGGGTTAGGGATACAATGAAGGCCAAGTAAAAAGTCAAATTTAGTGCTGTGCATGTTTGGCGTTGTGTGCGAGAGTGCATGTGAAAATGTTAGCGGGTTAGGGATACAATGAAGGCCAAGTAAAAAGTCAAATTTAGTGCTGTGATGTTTGGTGTTGTGTGCGAAAGTGCATGTGAAGATGTTAACGGGTTAGGGATACAATGAAGGCCAAGTAAAAAGTCAGATTTAGTGCTGTGCATGTTTGGTGTTGTGTGGGAAACTGCGTGCGCAAGTGTTAGCGAGTTAGGGATACAGCAAAGGCTCTGTAAGAAGATAGATTTTGTGTTGTGCACATCTGGTGTGTGTGAAAGCATGTGTGCAAATGTTTGCAGGTTAAGGTTAGAGTTATCACTAAATAAGGGGATACATTTAGTATTGTGTGTGTTTGATTTCAGTGCTGATTTACCAGGAGGTTAGTGGAACTGAAACTCCCCTATTAATAATATTATCATTCACTTACCTCTCGACTATACACCTTTTGGAAGTATAGTAAATTATATTTTATCTTAATTCAGCAACAGCAGCTTCGAAGCATTAAAGTTGTAGCCAGATCAAGAGGAAAAATTGGCACAACCTGAGATGGACAGACATATTAAGATCAATGAAAGAAATAGTTACTCAGCATCAATAAGACCCAAAATGTTAGACGTTTGATAAAACAAGTGAACACAGTAATCAGGACTATTCACCAAAATTCATGTGACATAACAGCAGTAAATAAGATACATTAATGTGCAGCTAGATTAATAACACATAAAGTGTTACCTCAAAACACCGAACAGTAAGGCAAAGGAAGGGAAGAAATCAAATGCCATCATGGAAGTATCGATCAGAGAAAACTATAAAGCAATTAAGACAAGAAGTGTCACTGTTAGAAGAGTACAGAAGATGGAACAGTTCAATAAATATACTTAGAAAGACAGACATGATAAAAGCAGCATATAGTATCAGAAATAATGAACTAAAGATATCAGCAGAGACAGAAAAACTTAGAAGATATGAAGATAAATATAAAAGAAAAGTACAAAATAAGCAATTTGTTGATGACCCAAAAAGTGTTATAGAGAACTGGGAAACAAGGCAAAAGAAACAGAAATACCTCCAAAAAAAGAAGAAACAGATGCACTTTGGAGAAATATCTCTGAAGACCCTGTGAAATGTAACAAAGATGTTGAATGGATAGAAGTAAAAGAAATAGTAAGAAGTTCAAATGTACAGGATATGAAATGGGATGAAGTAACGGCCAGAGAAATTGAAACAAAATGAGAAAAGCTCCTCAATGGGAACCCCCCGGCTCAGATGCATTACCTAATGTCTTGCTAAAAGTATTAACATCTTTACATGAAGATTTGCCGTGAGTAATAGCTATTTATATGCACATACCAAACAACCAACAACCTGGTTAACAACAGGAAAAATGATAATGCTTAAGACTGAACCTACAAGCTATCCTAAAAACTATAGTTGACGATGTATAAACTATACACTGGAACTGATGTCAATAGAGTTTATACTCATTTAGAAGAAAACTTAATAATTGCAATAGAACAGAAGGGTAATAAAAAAAGTTGTATGGAACAACAAAGTATTTGTTGTTAAATAATGTCATAATGGAGAACTGTAAAAAGGGGAAGAATCTAAGTATGGCATGGATAGACTACAAAAAGCATTTGACAGCTTCCCACATTCATGGATAAAGAAGTGCTTACAAATCTATAAGATAAACCCTACACTGATTTATTACATTACAGTGACCATGAAAAGTGGCAAACCACTCTGCAGCTAAGCCATGATAAAGGACAACAAAGTGCAAAGATTCTCATCTTCTTTTTGTAGATGATTTAAAACTGTATGGTTCTTCAGATAAGGAACTAAAAGCAGAACTGCAAGTGATCAAAACTTTCTCAGACAATAAAAAAATGTAATTTGGTCTTGATAAATGAGTAAAAGCAACCTTTAAAGCAGGAAAACTGCAGTACCAAGAAAACAGAAGCTTGCGACAGGAATGTGATATAAAGGAAAATGAGCATATTAGGGAGTGTTTACATATTTGGGAATCGGTGAAGGATCAACAATAAAACAAGAACAAATATGGACACAGTATGTTATAAGCCTCTGCATGTATGGCAACTGCAAGGTCCCAAACCAAATGTAATCCAAAACAAAATTAGACCAGCAGACTGTGGCAAAAAACAATATTTAATGTTATGTGTTACAAACATAATATTACAGGAGAAAGAAACAGACTGGTTTCAGCTAATAAATCACATAGTCTTCATCAGTGTGTAAAAACATAAATGAACTCACTCCTTATATAGTCAAATAATGATAACACGTGACCGATTAAAGGTGCTCATTTAATCCAGGTGCACACAAACCACCCAGCTTAACAATCCATTTTTTTCTCTTTTCTGGTCAATATCTCATGCCAACCTGACTTGTTAGATCTCATGCCCAAAATCCGATCAATAATTATAAAATTAAAGGAAGCATTTTTATGTATTATGTTATGTTTGTACAGGGCATTTGTGATTCTTTGGTGTTTGGTGTTACAAAGATGCTCAGAAATCCTAAATTTCACCGTCCGGGATGTTTGCCTAATGTGGAAAGCTGAACAATTGCAGGTAGCCAAGTATATTACCCAATCTGTATGGCAATTGGCAAAAAAAGAAATGTTATATACCTGGTTAGTGTTATTGCTGCTAAAGGGAGGAGGATTACACTGGCATGTATTTATACTCCATCTAAAACTGCTACTATAGATCTTAAGAAAATTCTGGGAGAAATAATCAGTTTCAGCAGGGAATATTATTTATAGGTGGGGGAATGGAATTTGATTTGCAGCAGGGAGGATATATCTGGGGAGCACATAAGAGAAAATATAACAAAAAAGGGTAGATTTTTGAAGAAATTTAGGAACATATTTGGTATGGAAGATGTGAATTCAGTAGTAGGAACTTGGAAAGAATTTAGATATTATTCTCCAAAGTACAATAACTGGACTAGACTTGACAGAAATTACATTTCACAGGAACATGTGCATTTAATTGAACACTTTGACTCACATCTAATAACTATTTCAGATCATGCACCAATAATAGCAAAGATAAAAATGTCCTTCCCCACCTACCTGTTAAAAAGAGAGGAATTTAAGGAATAGACAATAGAAATTATTCAAGAGTTATTAGGGGAAATAGAAATGTCTTCATACGTTATATCTAGTGAATGGGATAAAATTAAATTGGAGTTTAAAAATAGGGTAGAAATAAAAGAAAAAGAGATATAGTTAAACAGTAACAGGAATTATTTAGAGGGGTTGACAAAGGTTAACGTATTGCAAAATAGGGGGAATCTCAAATAAGAACAGGAACAACTGCAAAGTGGTAAACAGAAAATAAGGGATTATCTGGATAATATGCATGAGTTTAGAAAGAGTACTATCAAGCAACTGTTTTCGATAATAACTCCAGAGCACAAAAAACTTTTAGCAGAATGACTTAGGCAGCAGAAAGTAGAAAGGGTTGCTGCCAAACTTAGACAGCATATAACAAGAAAAATAACCAGAGATCATGTACAGGTATTAGAGATATTTAAAAATGTTATGACAATTTGTATAAAGCAGAGAAATGTGGAAATCAAGAAAGAACACAAATGGAAATATTTATGGAAGACTTGCGTATGCCAAGGTTAGAGGAAGATGAGGCTGAATGATTATTAGTTAAGACAGGAGGATATGAAATAAAAATGGTGATATATAAACAACCTGCAGGAAAGTCTCCAGGAACAGATGGTATTCCTGAGGAAATTTGGAATCTAGGAGGGAAGAACGTGATAATGATCTGGAAGGTTTTGTTTAAGTGTATTTTAAAAGGAGAGGAAGCACCAACATCCTGGAAGAAAGCTCTGTTAGCTGTATTACCTAAAGACAGTAAATACTCATCAGACTCAGCTTCATATATAGACCCATTTAAATTTATACCACGATTATAAAGTGTTTTTGTCCATAATAGCTATAGGAATGACAAAGGTGTTGATAAAACTGACAGATATAGATCAGTGTGGTTTTGTGGAAGGGAAGCAAACCTTTGACAACATTAACAGAGAAATGAAGATCCAGAGAGAAGCAGAGTATACGAAAATACCACTGTTGTTGGTGGGTCTTGATGCAGGAAAAAGTATTTGACAGAGTAAGCTGGGATTTCATGAGTAAGGCAATGGAAACTTTTGTGTTTCCTGATACAACAATAAGGTTCATTAGGAGGAAACAAAAGGCATTGGAGGTAAAATTTAACATGGGAGGGTTCCTCTGTCTTACAAGTTGTGTCTGAAGAGAAGAACCAGGCAGGGGGATCATCATTACCCTTTGTTACTTGCTTTATATTTAGAGACACTGACAAAGAAAATCAGGGACTCAGAAATTCATGGATATAATTGGTATGGTAATCAAGAAAAGTTAGCTTAATTTGCATACAATATTATTTTATATATGATAAAACCAGAAAAGGACATACTGGTGTTGAGGAACATGTTGAGACAATTTCAAGTCTTTTGGGATATACAATTAATGAAAATAAAACAAAAGCTATAACTGTTTCAAGTCTTTTTAGGATATAAAATGAATGCAGATAAAATAAAGCCTATAGCTGTTTCAAGTCTTTTTGGGATATAAAATTAATGAAGTTAAAACAAAGGCTAAAGCTGTTTCAAGTATTTTCGAGATATACAAAGAAAGGCTATAGCTGTAAACTATGTACCCTCACATGAATTGGTCCAGCAATATGCAAATTGATAGGGACACTATAAAATGAAGTATTTAGGAGTATGGATTAAGAAGGATTCTGGATTTTGTTATGGCAGCTAAGGATATGCAGGAAGATACTAAACAAAAATACAAATACTGAGAAACTGGAAGTTCTTGATTTTGGATATGGCTACCAAGATACAAGCAGTGAATTTTTTTTTTTAGTCCCTTTAGTTTTATGTAGATGTTAGTCATAGTTTTATCAACTAGAGAAGACGTTGTGAATAATAATTAATAAAGAGTTGGAGAACTTTATATGGGAGGGAAGAGGTCAATGTTCGAGTGAGATTAGTTGATCCTTCCAATAGAAAAGAATAAGAAGTTCAAATGTATAGGATTTGAAATGGAATGAAGTAACAGCCAGAGAGATTGAAACAATGTTAAGAAAAGCCTCTAAATGAAAAACCCTACGCCCAGATGCAGTACCTAACTTCTGGTTAAAAGTATTAACATCTTTGCACGAAGATTTAGCTATGAGTAAGAACTATTTATATACGCACCCCGAACAGACAACAACCTGGTTAACAACAGAAAAAAATTATCCTACTTAAGAGTGAACCTGCAAGCTACCCTAAAAATTATAGACCAATAGCTTGCCTTCTAACGATGTATGAACTACATACTGGAACGGATGCCGGCAAAGTTTATAGTCATTTAGAAAAAACTCAATCATGGCAATAGAACAAAAGGGCAATAAATGAAAGTCATATGGAAGAAAGGATCATTTGTTGTTAAATAAAGTCATAGTGGAGAACTGTAAAAAGGGGAAGAATCTAAGTATGGCATGTATTGACTGCAAAAAAAGAGCATTTGATAGTATCCCACATTCATGGGTAAAAGAGTGCTTAAAAATGTATAAGATACACTCTACACTGATCAACCTCATTACAGTGACCATGAAACAGTGGCAGTCCACTATGCAATTAAGCCATGATAAAGAACAAATTATTATTCCGGGGATAACAATTCAAAGGGGGGTATTCCAGGGTGACTCTCTGTTGCCACTGCGATTCTGTCTTGCCCTTAACCCATAAAGCTGCCTACTTAACAGCTTACGTCATGGCTATAATTTGGCTCCTAGAAAACAACAAGTGTAAAGACTTCTCATCTTCTCTTTGTCAGTGATTTCAAACTGTATAGCTCATCATATGAGGAACTGAAAGGACAAGTGCAAGTTATCAAAACATTTTCAGATAATATAAGAATGTCATTTGGTATTGATGAATGCGCAAAAGCAACTTAAAGCAGGAAAACTGCACCACCAAGAAAACGTCAGTTTGGGACAGGAATATGATATAAAAAAACTTGAGAAAGGAGTGTATAAATATTGGGAATTGAAGAATGATCAACAATAAAACATGAACAAATGCAAATAAAACCTAGTAAGGAATACTTTAGAAGACTTAAATTAACCCTGAAAACAGCTTGACATCTAAGAAAAATATCCAAACTATAAATCAATTTGTTCTTCCTGTCCTAACTTACAGTTTTAGAATGATTGACTGACCCCAAAACAGGTTGCGTAGATTAGACAGGAAAACAAGAAAGATGCTTCATGCTCACCAAATGATTTATAAAAAAATCAGTGCATACCAAGATTATATATTCCCTGTTCTGAAGGAGATATAGACCTCCTTGAAATTGATTACATGTATAGATGTGCAATCACATATCTGTTGAACTCATAAGACCCAAATGTAGTGAAAGTTTTGAAACATGAGGAGAATAAATCTAAGATGGCTTCCCTGCTCGGCGTCAAGCAGGAATGGAAATCAAACCACAAGTAGATAAAAATCATGCAACAACTGAATGTTCCAAAAAAACAAAAGAAAGAATATAGGGTGAAGGCAAGATGAGAAGGAAAAAAATGTGGAAAATGCATAAATATATTGCAAGTATAGAAAACTTCTGGAAGAACCTCATGCTGATCAGGATCGAACGCAGGAATGGTTAAGGAGAGGCAAATTCAAACCAAGAAATGAAAGGTTAATATTGGCGGCCCGCGATAGTGGGCTATGTACATGTTGGTTTACAAAGTCCATTGAACATGTGGGAGAAACAAATGCATGTAGGCTTTGTAAAACCGAATTGGAAACAGTTGCACATCTTGTTGCTGGTTGTGACATACTAATGGCAGAAGGACTGTATACTGAAAGGCATAATAATGTGGCAAGATTGTTGCACTGGGGATTGTGCAAACATTACGGTACTGAAGTGGCTGAAAAACACTAGAAACAAAGCATCACAGAAAATGAAGAGGTCTACATTATATGGGATCATCCATTACCAGCAGTCACTCACTAGGTTGAATAAGGAGAAAGTAACAGTCAGCTGCCTGTCAGGTGCCAGGATCCACCATATAACGCATGCACTCACTTCCCTCAAAAACAGGTACAAATATGACATCTGTCATTGTACATATGGGTGTGAATGACCTGAGATGTACTTCCCTGGACTACATGAAAAGCGACATGGAGGAGCTCTCAGATTATGTAGGCCAGGCGTGTATGACCCTAGCCGTGAGCAGCATCCTACCATCATCCATAATGATACCACAGTACAAGCAGAAAATGAATGATTTCAACAATTGGCTAAGTTTCTGGTGTCATTCTAAGGGGATCCAGTATCTGTTTGCCTGGGATGACATGACTGACATACCTCAATGCTTTGCCATAGATGGCCTGTATCTGTCACCCCTGGGCTTCCAGATACTGACCAAGGCTCTTGCCACCCCTATAGTGTCTTTTTTTAGGCAGTGTTCCAAAGACCAAATTACCACCATAACAGCTACAAACAAATGCAATATGAGGGTCATGCTGCTCAACGCTAGAAGTCTAAATCTCAAAATAGGAAAACACCAAAACGCTCCAATAAGACCAATAAACCCAAAAGAGCAAGGTAGATGGAACGGATTATGCCAAGAATAATTCCACAAAAGGTTTAATGCACAACCACAAAGGACAGACTCCACATTAACGCTCTTGATACACACTGCGTTTTCGTCCACAATCGCTGTTGGACTTCATCAGATACAACACATTAAAATACTTAAAGTGCTTAAATACATTTTTAAAAATTCATCCACCTATGTTTATAAAGTGCATCTTAAGACATCAAATCAGGCTAGGCTCTGCTCATTAATATTAATTACTTCTAATAAATTCATTAAAAACCCAAAACCAATGTTAACAATATTAAAAACGTTTAAAATTGCTTAAAAACGTTTAATGAGCAGAGCCTAGCCTGGTTGCGAAAAAACAACCTAGTCTTAGTGGTCTTAGTAGGAAGACACAATGGATTCTCACGTGCTGAATCTTTTAGGTCGCACGTGTTTTTCGCAGGGCAAAGGATACTTTTTCCCTTTCCTTTTCTTTCCTCTTCCCCCCCCCACCCTTCTTCTTTTTTCCTTAGTCCTGCATTGTTACAGCACAAACAGAATGTTTAATAAACTAAGCCTGAGCAAATATGAGCAGTATTTATCCCTTACACACATCTCATATAAGGCAAATTTGTTTTTAATGGTTTAAGTGAGTATCAGAGTATACTTTTTGATAGATCTACTTACATATTTTGTATAGTAGTTTATTTTAAATAGTAATGACATCTGTTTTTTGTCATCTATATTATTGTTAAGTCGCTGAGATGTTTTTTCATATAATTGAATTCATTTCTTATTGTTGTGTGCTACTTTTAAAAATGATTCTAAATGTGGGATGCCTTTAACTTTTTAGCACTTTGTATGTGTTTTTAAATACAACTGTTCGGTAACAGGAAACAGGAATATGTCATTTCCTGATGTAGTATTTTTAAAGTGAGTGTTTTTTGTCTAATTTGTTTCTCTGAAGAAGCTGCAGTGGTCTGTGGCGAAAACGCTCTTTTGGTTTGTTCAAAATAAAAGCGTTAAGAAGCTTTTTGACTCGGAGGCGTTTCTGTCTGCAAACAAGGTTCCTCTTTGTGTACTTTTTGGTTTGACAAAGTTCGCAGACAATTGCAAGGTGGGAGCTATTATTAACTCCACAAGTGATGTTGACATCCTATAGAAAGGCCTCACTGAGATCAATGACTGGTGCCGTAAAAAAAAACATGGCCTTAAGCTCAATGCCAAAAAATGTGTCATTATCCCCTTGGGAAAAACGTGGTTCCCTTGAATTACCACATCGATGGTAGTCCACTGAACACAGAAGGCATTATAAGAGATCTGGGAACACAGGTTGACAGCAACCTCTCTTTTGCCCACCACATTACCACTGTGGTCAGAACGACCTTCTATGTGGCACATCTCATTACTAAGGGTTTTGCATCCAGGAAGAAAGAGGTCATTGTCTCCTTCTACTCTTCTCTCATTAGGCCAGTCATCGAGTACAATGCCCCATTTGGCATGTACCTCACTAGACACCTGCAACAACTGCAGAGGCTGCAAAAGTACTTCACAAATAGGATCCTAGGCCTTTAACACTTGTCCTATATGGACAGACTCAAAAAACTCTAACTATTCTCTGTCTCATATTGCCTACATAGAGGTAATCTCTGCTTGACTTACAAAGCCATGTCTGACCCAGCACTATTAGAAATGCTACATCTAAAGAAATCTCAATCCCTCTGCACCACATGCTCCAGAGACCTAAGTCTCATTACCACAATCAACAGAACATGCTGGAGGGACAGGTTCATAACCCAAAGATTGCCCATACTATGAAATAGACTTCACATACATGTCAAGCAGAGCACCTCACTGGCCCTCTTCAAGAGAAATTTTGATGAGTGGATGGGAAATAGAAAATTCACCCCGGGGCTCACCCCAGTGGCTCTGCTGAACAGAGGCACTGGGAACTAAAGTCGGGTGGCATGATGCCAGGGTAATCCTATGGGCTTAGGCTTGTAAAGGCTCAAGGGTCATTAGCCTAGTACACACCTATGAACCTATAAAAGACAGATGCAAGAAAACCGGATATAGTGGTCCATGAAGAGAAGACAAAAAGTAGCACTGAACATTGAAATTACTACACCCAGTGACTACAGTGTCTTGCATACAGAGAGACATAAAGTCATAAAATATCAAGATTTGTAGGCAGAAATGACAACAATGTGGAAGAAAGATACCCAGACAGTTCCAATAGCAGTAGGAGCAATGGGTCTCATAAAAAAGAATCTAAAATTGTATTCAGATGTGTTACCAATGCATGTAACTCTGTATGAATTGCAGAAGGTGTCATTACTGGCACATTGCAGGTGCTATGAAGAGCACTTCTAGCTAACATCAAAGACTGAAACAATACTAATTTCATGAACTTTAATCGTACTTTAACTTAGGAATGGGGTCCATTCCCATCATGGTATTAGAAACCCAAAACATTTGGAAAAATTTAAAAAGTGACAAATAATCTATTCAGAAAGTAGCAGAAATTATTCTAAGAACTAAACCAATACAAGATTGGAGAAAGGAGATGTTGCTGCTAAGGATGACTTGCAATTAAGGGTACAAAAAATGGCAAGATGGGTCTGGACTTTACTGGACAAAATTAGTAAAGGAACCAAGGTATTGGGATTAAATAACTAGAGAGGGAAAGGTAACAGAATGGGAGCAGGCCGAGAAGACTTTTGGACTGCAGGCAATAGACCTCCTTCCCTATCAGGGATTGATATCAGTGTATAGGTAAGCAGAACGGGATAAGGGGATCCTATGTGAAAGACCTTCTCTGATAGAGCAGAAGTTGTTATAAGGGATATAATTAGTAGGGCATACAGAATATTTCATAATAACTATAGGAATCAATCAGGGGAGGTTAGAGAAAATTGGGAAGAGAGACTGGATAAGTAATTTACAAGGAAACAATAAGAGGATATATGGATGGCTCCCAAATATGCAACAAAGTCTAGAATATGTGGGGTTTTCACTTGGAAGAGTTTGCACTGGCATTTTTATACCCCAAACAGACTCCAAAGAATGTTTCCTCAAGTAGATGGCAAATTGTGGTTGTGGACTGAGGAAGAAAGAGTTTACTGGGAACATATATTTATTTCAAATCTTTTCTACAGAGTATGCAGTCAGAAATATTGGTTGAGCAAATAGGTATAACTAAGGAAATTATTTTGTTGAGCTGAGATACAAGATATGGATTGCCTAAACATAGTAAGGCCTTCCTCGGTTTAATTCTGGTGGCTGCCAAAGAAGCAGTTACTAGAAAATGGAAACTAGAGTCGAAACCAACTATATATGATGAACAAAATATTGTAACAGAGATAAAAGAACTGGAAGTGAGATACTTAGAAAAGGGTAGGAGGAAATTACCTAGGAAAAAATGGAAATTCTCAGAATAATGCATGCAGAATAACTCTCTGGTGGAGGAGTGAGGTTTAAGGGAAGGTAGAAATTGAACAATTTATGTAATATAAAAATATGACACATAATGGGCCGAATTCACGATGGCTTGCATGGAGTCTAAGAGTACAGTAAGACTCCATGCAGCCATCATGTCCGACGAGCAATCCAGGAACAGCCTGCAGGGGCATGCAAGAGAGCTCCTAAAACGGCTCTTACACAGACAGTGCTGGGATATGCAAATTACCTCAATTGCAGGCGAAAGGCATGCAAACTAGGTAGATTTGGGATTCAGGAAACCCAAACCTGTCTGAGTAAGAGCAGTGCTATTTGCAGAAATGTACTCAGTTGACAATTGAGTACCGTTCTGCAAATAGCAAAACGGAGCCATGACAGCTCCAAATAAAGGTTGCATCCAGTGCAGGAAGCATGCCAATGGCCAAATATATGGCCATTGGAAATGTTTCCTGATGCAATATGAAAAAAAAATTATTTTTTTTTCTCCGATTTCCGATGTTTAAGCGTAGTGCAGCGCTGCGCAAACGGGATGCGCTCTACAATCCAGAAAACTAAAAATTAAAACCCACAAATGTGGATCTTATTTAAATTGTTAATGTACAATGCAAGGGAATGGCAGGCTGAAGACAACATGGCCATCGAGTAGAGGTTGCTAAGGGGGAAGTTGAGTCTAAGAGATGTAACCAAGCATTAGTAGGCAATCTTATGTAAATGAGGGTTAGGATAGTGAATCACAAGTTTACATAGCAAATGAGCACAGTCAGTGGAGTGTAGGAGTAAGATAAGGGGAGTAACAGAGTAAAAGATAGGTGACATCACAAGGGGGGTATGTATGAAAGAAGTGAAGCTCACTGGAGCAGAGTGGCATGTGTCAGCTGTCATTTACACATCATAGAAAGAGGTGTGTCAACAGGTAGGCTAGGGAAAGGCAAGAAATGGAAGGTGTATGCCGTGGATAACACCAAAGTTTTATGCTGAGCGGGTATGTGCAAGTGTGCGCACCTGTAAACCCGAGTAAGACAGAGTGCGCACGTGTAACCGTGAGTGCACGCGTTTAAGCCGGAGTAACCATGTATAAGGCTGATTAAAGAGTTGTAAGCGCGTTTGCGCTGGTGTGCGCGCGTTTTAACCCGAATAAGCAAGTTTTAGTCCGTGTAAGCATGTGTGCGCGCGTGTTAGCTGGTGTGCGTGTGTTTGCGCTTGTGTGCCCAGCACTCCCCCCTAAGGAAACAGAAAGGAAAAAGGAAGCACAACAAATAGTAGGACGCTACCAGGGAGTACTAGCAGAGCTAGCAGGTGACAACAATCAGAATCAGGCAATTATACATGCGGTACACTAGCCCAGCCCAGCCTAGCACTTAAAACTCTGCAAACAACAGTCCATTGTTTCTCACAACAGACACTGCAGTAAGTTAATAGAAGTGAAAACTGAAAAAGCTTTACTGAGACAAAGAAATGTTAGGGGCTGCCATTGCTGTTATAAGGCGACATATGCAACATGCTGAGGGTGGTGACAATGGAAATGCTGCTGGACAAGCCACAGTGGGGAAACGGAGAAGAGTGTACAGGCCCAGGGTAACCTACCAGGGGCTACATGAGCTGGAGATAGTGGAGCGCTATAGAGTGGACAGAGACCTCCTGCAGCAAACTGTTGAGCTGTGCAGGCCACGCCTCACACACAGAACCAACAGAGGGGAACCCATCCCAGTGGAAACCAAGGTATGTGTTGGCCTAAGAATATTAGCAACAGGTACCTTCCAGAGACCAACTGGTGATATGATGGGGATATCACAGGCATCAGCATCCAGGGTACTGCACCAGTTCCTGGATGCCATGTCAGCACATGTTGGTGATCATGTATATTTCCCTAATTCCCGTGAGGTACTGGCCAGCAATATGCTTCTCTTCCAGCAAATAGCGGAATACCCTGAGGTAGTGGGTGCAATAGACTGCATGCACATATGCATCAAAGCACCAGCCGGCGAGTGGGGTAGGGTCTACTTCAACTGCAAGGGCTTCCCCTCCATCAACTGCCAGGTCATGTGTGATGCCCAGGGCATAATACTGAATGTGTGTGCAGGCTGCCCTGGAAACTACCATGATTCCCATATCTGGCATCTGACGCAGCTGTACCAGACATTTGCCAATGGGGACATCCCACATGGTCACCTAGTGGGGGATGCTGGCTATGCACTGGAGCCGTGGCTGATGACACCCATCAGAAATGCACACACACCTGAACAGGAATGCCATAATGAGGCACACGCACAAACATGTAATGTAATAGAGCATGTGTTTGGGCTGCTCAAGTCACGGTTCCGGTGCCTGGACACATCTGGTGGAGCCTTGAAATACTCACCAACTACATGTACCCAAATTGTCATGATATGTGCTATGCTACATAATATGATCCTGTGAAAACAGCTGCAGCAGGACCAGCATAGGCCTGGGCCAAACAGCCCCCCACCATTGCCAAGGCCATCACAGGCAGAGCATGACTCAGAGGAGGAACAACCTGAGCCTGCCCCAGTAGGCAGAAGGAGGCGTGCCCAGTATGCTTTGGCCTTGGCAAAGAGGCAACACATAGCACATACACTGGCTCAGTAGGAACTCTGGAAATGATACCTCTCTCTGACTTGCACATATAGTAAAAGGGATGCCTAAGTTGACACTACCTGCTTTCAAACATGTACAGGGAGTGTAGTATGTGCATCCAACATAGACAGCCCTGCAGCACCACCTAAGGCATGATTGCCATGTGTTAAGCAATATAAAGCAGTGCTAAACAGCATTTACCACCATGTAGTATATGCAAACAAAATTGCACACACCAACTAGCACAACTGTGGTCAATGTTGAGTAATATTGTGCAATGTCCAGCAATGTTTGTGAATATTGAGCAATGTCAGACAAGCCTGGTCTAAGTAGGGCATAGCTGAACAAAAGCCAACATGCTCATATTTGCTTAACTGGCCCTTAAGCAGTCTGGTCTGCTCAGTATGAAAATATAAAGCAGTGATGGGTCTCGAACCCAGGATACTGTGCACTATAGTCAAAGTACTGAACCACTAAACCATGACAGTATTGCAGTGGTCAGCCTGTATGAAGGAATGTTGATAAGTCTATGCAAAGTATCTCATGGAAACCCTGCAGACACAGCATAATCCCTGTCGAGTTATGACACAAAGGTGGGTCCTGCAGTAAGAACAGAACCTGACTTCCAAAACACACAGTATAAATGTTAATATTGGTCATGTTCACACACATCACCAAATGTAGTGGACCTCAGATAGCAGCATACTGAAAGGTCACACTGGGCATGCTCACACACTTGAATAAATGAGACAAATGTCAGGCAACAAAACACGGAAAGCCTGAACTGGGCATGCTCACACACTTAGGCCATGTCTGAGTACAGCAGTGGGCCACGCATATCTGGCAGTTGCATGTGTTAACCCAGGAACCTGTCACTATCCAGCAATCTGCCCTGTGCACACAGTTATATGACAACAGACACATCTATAATATAGTGGAACCCTGTCATAATCAAATATGTTCTGCAGATAACAAAGTTGTTCATAGAAACTGGTAAAGCAAAGATGATAAAGACATGCAAACAGTATCAGCAATAAACATTGTGCATCCTAAACATTAGCATAGGTTCAGAGGTCGATACTAGGCTATCTGCCCTAGGGCATGTACAAGCCTAGCCAGAGTGCTTTTGGCATTCGCAACCCTGTCAGATTACTACACTGTGTGTGTGAATAGTAGGTCACACAAGATAGCCCATGTATGTTTAGGCTAGTGTGCCTCTGTCTAGCAGGGACACAGAAGATATCCCAGGGGTAAACATACGATCACCCATACAGTCATCAAGATGTCTCCTGTAGGTGGTCAGTGGGTGGCTCTGCCTATGTGAAACTGGGATTACAATCTGGAGTGAGTGGAGCCTCTGGGATAAGAATCTGTCCCTCCAGCATGTCCTATTAACATCTGTGCTGAGGTATACGTCCCTGGAGTGTGTAGCTCCAAGGGAGTCTATATCCCGAGGTGGAGCATGTCCAGTAATTCTGGAATGGGTATATCTGTAAACAACAGGCATACATCATATCCGAGTAGGTGGTAAGCGACTGAGTAGAGCTGGAGTTACTGCATCCGAACTGTGCAGGGAATCCGTGTGAGTCCCTAGATCTGCTTGGTGAGGAACGTCTGTGGCCAGTACCATTGCTGCAGGTGTCGGGTAAGGTACACCCCAAATGTGGCATTGTAACAAAGCATGGTTGTGATGAGTATAGGGGCACAATGAACTCACTCAATCTACATGTGAAATCATATGGGATAAGGCGGCCCATATGGAAGGTGTGTCCAATCACTTTGGCAACGTGAATGTCAAAGGCGACAGTACGAACAAGGCATGTCCCTAAATCCCTAACAACTCCTACCGTATGTAATGGAGTACTACCTATGTGGTAATGTGTGGGCATGTTGTTATTCCCAAAGGGGATGACTATGCAACTAATGGCATTTAGCTGTAGGCCATGGCTCAGGCACCAGTCATCCATCTCTGTGAGACCCTGTTTGAGTATGCATGTGGCAGCTGGAGAGTTGATCATGGCACCCATTTTGCAGTCAAGTGCGAACATGTTCAGCCATATTCCCCCTGTGGTAGCCTGTACGTCAGACAAATATATACTGAACAAGAGAGGTCCCAGGACCGAGCCGTGTGGGATGCCATGTGTAACTGGTGTATAGTCAGACATGGCACCTGCAATTCTGACCATGTGGGTGCTATCCCTGATCCAGGTAGCAATCCATCATGTGAGATATGTGTCCATATTGACGCTGGTGAGCCTATGCATAATGGCCCAGTGGGTTATTGTGTTGAAGGGTTTTGCAAAGTTCAGGTAGGCTGTGTGGACAACCGTCCCTATGTCGATGGACCTGTTAACCGTTTAAAGAATACAAACAGGTTCAAGAGGCAAGATCTGCCCACAACAATGCTGAAATGTGTAGGACGCAGTGTCTGTAGGTTTCCGATATCTATGTGTATGAGTCCCATGACAATATGCTCCATAGCTTTGCAGAACAGGCTAGTTAGGCTTATAGGGCAATATTGTCTGTGGTCCGTTGTGTCACCAACTCTGTGGAGTGGGACCACTATCACTGTACGCCATTCCTTGGCTACATATCCTGTAGTAAGTCCAATATTGAACAGTGATGTAATGTAAGGGTTACATCTGTCATGAAGCTCGTGTAAGATGCAGGCTGGGACACCGTCTGGTCCCATTGATACTGTGATGTACGCTTTGGGGAGGGCAGCACTCACCTGTTACTGTGTGATGTCAGGGAGGTTATACTCTGTTGGGATGGATAGTTGCTCCTTAGGGGGGATGGGGGGAGACATCTGCACTGAACCTGTTTGCCAGGATGTTGGCAATGCCAGTGGGTTCAGGGTAAGTTTAGTCAGTATGCAGTAACTCACAGCATATCAGTGAGTGTCCACCCAGGTTCCTGACATAACTGAAGAAGGTCGTGTGATAGTCCTACGTGTCTGGTGCAATTGTCCGGTAGAAGCGGCCCTTAGAAAAGTTCATGAGTGATCATAGCTGTCTGCTAGTACAGATCACAGATGCCTTCCCAGTCTGGGATTGTGCTCTATCATGTAGTAGCTTCCTCCTGATGTTGTACAGCTTATTAATGGCTGGGGTCTACCAGACAGGTCCTCTGCCATTGGAGGAGTGAGTCCTGTTGTTATTTGGGATAGCACAATCCATGCAGTCCACTAGGTGTCCATACAATGTGTATGTAAAGGATTCAGCAGTGTGAGCCGTATTTGCCACTGTCTCAGGGTCTCTGAAGGATACCACCTTGCTTTGGTGAAGTGAGACGTTGGCTCATGAGAAGTTCACCAAGATTACCCAGGATGGGTGTGTGGAGGGTATATGTATGTCCAGTGAGATACATGTATGTTCTGACCTTACCAATGAGGGGTATATCGCTGGTGTGGAGCATAGAGTCCCCATGTTGGTGAAGATCAGGTCCAGTATGTATTCCCCCTTGTGGCTGTGCTGACTGGTTGTGCCATAGCATATGAGTCTACAAAATGTAGCGACTGTTGGGTGTGGGTGTTGGGGCTTGAGTAGTATCCCCTGTCAATATTTGTGTATATGAAGTCACCCAATATAATGGTGTTTGTGGAAACCTTCATATTCTCCATAGTTCCCATGAAAGCCGAGTGTGGTTCCTGCATTTTGGAGGGTGGTCTGTAGCAGGCAACAAACTGAAAGGCAGTTTTGCAGAGTGGTAGTTGTATATGTATGGTCTGTGATGCTTTGTGCAGTGCTACTAACCCGGAGGTGTGTGTATCTGTGATGTATATGGATACTCCCCCTAGTTGTGTTGTCCGTTCCAAGTCCTGTGGCCAGAAAGCATGGTATGAAACATAACCTGCTAGTATTGGTGTGCATAAGTGAGCCTGAACCAGGCATCTGTTAGTGCACAGATATCACTATCCTCCATACTGAGGAGAGTCCTGAGTGGCCGCAATATGAGGGTAACACATCTGGTGTTGAGCAGCATAACCATTAGTTTCATTTAACCTGTAATGTCTATGGAGGTGGGTTTGTCTTTTGAGCCCTGCTTAAAAAAGGCACTATGGTGGTAGCAAGAGCCTTAGCCAGCATTTGAAAGTCCAAGTGTGACAGGTGCAAGCTGTCCATAGTGAAGCTACGTGGCATGTTGAGCATGTCACCACAGGCTGACAGACACTGTATCCCCTATGAATGAAACAAATTTGTTAGGCAACTGTTAAACATGATATGTTTGTCTGTATACTGTGACATCATAATTGGTGGGTGTAAGATGCTAGACAAGGTCAGGGTCATACTGGCCTGGGCTACATGATCAGAGTGTTCCTCCATGTATCATGTCATGTGGTTCACGGAGTAACGTCTGAGGTTTTACGCACCAGCATGGACAATGATGTTGCCAGTCCTGTACTTGCTTTGAAGTGACCTGACTGCATGTGTAATGTGGCAGATCCTGGCACCCGACAGACAGCCCAAAGTAACTATTCCCTTGTTTGGGCTGGTGAGTGGTACATCAGTGTGTCTGACAATAAGTGTCGCCTATTACAAGTGTATTAGGTGTGTTGTTTAGCCTGAAGGTCAGTGACTGTGTGGCACACTGACATTGTGAACTATGTGATATGTGGGCATTGTAGTGGGGTAGCAGTTGTGTGTGTGTCTGCTTTGGAGGTCTCTGCTGCTTAGGCAGAGTTCATTTACAGCATCCGAGTATGTCTATGTGTGATAATGTGGTTTGAGTGCTGTCACTAGAGGATATGTGAGACTGATATGTGGTGTGTGTGGTTATCTTCACCACCTGATAGACTGTGCCAGTCATGGGTCAAGAGAGTTCAGCACCCTGTATGTCTATATAGGTGCATCTCACACATATATCTGAGTTTGTCGGGAGGAGGAGAGGGTTGTCTGTGTACATGAGGCAGATGTGACCTTGTGTCAATATCACAATATTCACCAGCTGGACTGGAGAGTGCACACGAAACCGACCACTGGATATGCCAGGATATTATGATGACATACTCTGTAGCCTGATCACAAAGGATCAGTAGGGTGTTAACTGTGTAAAAGAGTATAAAAGGGATTAGTGCTCATGTTCGTTGGTGTTTTGTAAAGAGTAGCTGAGAAGGAGTCCAGACTGAATCATGACACCTCCTTCAGCTATGTCATAAATAGCAATGTACACCCATTTATGTCCTGAGTCAGGGTCAGCTGTACCTGACTGACAATGCCGACATCCTGACAGACAGACCCATATGTACATACCCACCTCCCACTGACAATAGTCCATATCATCATACCAGGAGATATCACATGTAGAATGGAGGAGCAGCTACCCCCAATGCCAAAAGCATGGCAGCAAGTGGAATACATTGATTCCCAATATGTGTCATGCACAAACTACAGAACAAACAGATCCTGCACCTGAACAGTCAGCTGAGCCTCACCCCTACACAGTATGTGGAACCATTGAATGTGTTACAGCAACATATGGCACTCCCCACAAGTGTTGGTGCACAACACACCATGGGAAGTCAAGTCCAGTATGCCTATGAGGTCTGATCTGCAAGGTCATGGAGTCCATCATGGTTGCAGTCATAAACAGAGCTATTGGAAGCTGACATACACACAACCCTACCAACTGTGGTATGTTCATGTGCGGATCATGGTTCCCAAACATGCTAGACTGTTTGCAAGGCAGCCACCCAGGACATACATCACTGAACACATCTACACATGTCTCACAAAGACTTTGAATAGCCCTTTATCAACATCCCAGACACATGTAGTATCCACAAAACCAACAAGCTGTGCATAAATATGTGCTGACATATGATGGAATGTCAATGTGTCCACAGATAGATCACACAAGGTAAGGATTATGAGGTCTTGTTCAAGCTGTTGACACCTGCTGACCCACATGGACCATTCCTGGATTGGCATAAAACAAAGTGTACACACATCACCATGTCCAGTCTGATGATGTCACCATCCTATAAATACAGCAGGAGAAGAGAAACCAGCCAGTAAAGCAAATAGTGCACTGTGTTAATGCGTCTCTCTCTTTAGTAGCATAGCCTAGTTAGGTAGGGGCTTGAATCCCGCAAACACTGTGAGTGTGTGTGTGTGGGGGGGGGGGGTGCATGTGTATAATTTCCTTTGAGAGGTGTTCCTTTTTGGAGACTGGGAAAACTCACTAAAAGAGGTACATTCCTCTTTGGAAAGTCTGATGATGTCACCATCCTACAAATACAGCAAGAGAAGAAAAACCAGCCAGTAAAGCAAATAGCCCACTGTATTAATGTGTCTCTTTCTAATATCATAACATAGTAAGGTAGGGGTTTGAATCCTGCAAACACTGACAGTGTGTGAAGGGGGGTGTATGTGTGCAGTTTCCTTTGAGAGGTGTTCCTTTTTGGAGACTGGGAAAACTCACTAAAAGAGGTACAGGGGGTGTGTGTGTATGTGTGCAGTTTCCTTTGAGAGGTGTTCCCTTTTTGGAGGCTGGGAAAACTCACTAAAAGAGGTACATTCCTCTTTGGAAAGTCTGATGATGTCACCATCCTACAAATACAGCAGGAGAAGAAAAACCAGCCAGTAAAGCAAATAGCGCTCCATGTTAATGTGTCTTTCTTTAGTATCATAACATAGTTAGGTAGGGGTTTGAATCCTGCAAACACTGACTGTGTGTTTGAGGTGGGGGTTGTATGCGTGCAGTTTCCTTTAAGAGGTGTTCTCTTTTTGGAGACTGGGAAAACTCACTAAAAGAGGTACGGGGTGTGTGTATGTGTGCAGTTTCCTTTGAGAGGTGTTCCCTTTTTGGAGACTGGGAAAGGGGAGGGTGTGTGTGTATGTGTGCAGTTTCCTTTGAGAGGTGTTCCCTTTTTGGAGACTGGGAAAACTCACTAAAAGAGGTACATTCCTCTTTGGAAAGTCTGCTGATGTCACCATCCTACAAATACAGCAGGAGAAGAGAAACCAGCCAGTAAAGCAAATAGCGCGCCATGTTACCGCGTCTTTCTCTAGTATCATAACATAGGTAGGTAGGGGTTTGAATCCTGCAAACACTGACTGTGTGTTTGAGGGGGGGGTTGTATGCGTGCAGTTTCCTTTGAGAGGTGTTCCCTTTTTGGAGACTGGGAAAACTCACTAAAAGAGGTACATTCCTCTTTGGAAAGTCTGATGATGTCACCATCCTACAAATACAGCAGGAGAAGGGAAACCAGCCAGTAAAGCAAATAGCGCTCTGTGTTAATGTGTCTCTCTCTAGTATCATAACATAGTTTGAATCCTGCAAACACTGACAGTGTGTGTATGGGGGGGGGGGGTTGTGTATGTGTGCAGTTTCCTTTGAGAGGTGTGCCCTTTTTGGAGACTGGGAAAACTCACTAAAAGAGGTACATTCCTCTTTGAAAAGTCTGATGATGTCACCATCCTACAAATACAGATGGAGAAGGGAAACACACCAGTAAAGCAAATAGGACACCATGTTAATGTGTCTTTCACTAGTATCATAACATAGTTAGGTAGGGGTTTGAATCCTGCAAACACAGTGTGTGTCACTGTTGATCAATGAGGTGTGGGTTTTGGTTTTACTATGGTAGGACATATTATGATTAAAACAGTAAGTGCATTGCACACATCAGGTATCTGCGTGGCAAATATATATGTGTACATGCCCCCTCAATCAGTACATAGGTGTGAAGCCTGCATACCACATGAATACATCTGTTTCCATTGACAGGTTGTGCCGCTGCTTCTCAGATCGTAGGTCACATATGTAGGTATGTGGCAAGGCCGTCCACTGTTGTGATTTGTGGCCAAAGTCATCTGTGCCACACAAACCCATGACAGTTACTAAAGAGTAGTGTGAGTGAGGGTATATGCCTGGGGTATATGTCAGACATGTTCATACACAACAACGACTGTCAATAAGGGACAGTCTGTATAGGTGTACAACTGCTTTGTGGATATGCATTCAGGCCTCTAATGTCTTATGTGATACACCAAGGGACTCAACAATACCTATGGATATGTGGATACCAAGGGACACATGACATAACATGAGGCTGTATGTACACATTGGTACCCAACATACATGTTGAGGTCTACCATCAATGTGGTACTGATGGGATAGTATGTATAGTAAATGTGGATGACTATGCCATAGCCAGCTTACTGCTATACAGCATGTATCAGACAACAGGTATCTGTCTGTATGATACCCTTGTGTAGGATATGCGTCCCATCCAGGGAATGCATTGTAGGCCAATGCATGCATTCCCAGATGTGGATGGACACATCCCTAGTGTGTTTGCATGTACCTAAGGGGGCTATATGCCAAACAGGTGTGGTCCCAGGAATGGGTGGCGGTCAATACCACTGGTTAGTGTTCGAGTATAGTACCGGAAGGATCCAACTGTTACTGAGTTCCCTACAACTGTGTCATTTGTCAGGACATCATCCAATGATTGCTTATAGTCATGCTGTTGAGGTCGTGTAAACTACCAGACCGCAAATCATTGACAGATATTAACAGTATCACCCACAGCATAGTGCCAACCCATGTCACACACACATGTGGACCCATGTTAGTACATAACTGTAGTACAATGCATATTGGCCACTGAAAGTTACTATGAGATGTTAACAATGTGTACAACAGGGTATGCCACACGTCCCATGGGACCACCATGCACGTACATACAGACAGTGCGCACCCACCATGTTCACAGATGTACACTTGCTAATCTGTACTGCACACATCACACACGTACTGTCCACTCACTAACACATGCTGGCAACACAGTGCACTTCAGCCAAGTGGCACATGGGTGGACAATACATACACAGACCTAACAGTGGTGTAAACAATGCTACATTGACAATCAGAGCTGTGATGCATAATACCTGCTCAGACATACCTATAAGGATGTCATTACACTTTCTTGCTGACAACTTGCTAATATTGCTACACTGCTATAATGTCACCCTGTGCATCAGCACCATGTTAGCCTGCTCCTGCATCAATGTTACAGATGACAGGAGGCGACACAGGTATCATCATATGCACAGGGTGTGTTGTGGTTTGCCAGAGCCTGACACTGACCCATCCAATCGACATGTCTGTGTGTGTGTGAGGGACAACAGTACAGCATGGGCCAACGTTGATGTAATGTGTGTGTGTATGTGTGAGCCCTAGTTGTTTGGTTGATGTGTGTGTGTCTGCATGCGCACAGCTCCACCGTGTGGCTGCCATATACGGTAGTTTGTGGGACAGCCACAGACTGTACCTGCTAGGCTGTACAGATCACTGTCTCCAGCCACGGACACAGTACCTGTGCCTGGCAGGGGTGCTACGGACAGTATCGGGTACCATCTCCGACTGGGTACTGTCATCAGAGGCAGAGGTATGACGACTGGACCCATGTCCCTGCTGGGACTGGCCAGAGCCACGTGCATGTGGTCTACTGGGATGGTCAATGGACAGGCCAGACCCAGCATGGCTGGGGCTGGTACTGCCACTACAGGAGCGGCTGTGAACTGTGGGCCATCCGCGACCACTGCCAGCTGTTGCTGTTGCTGGCATGCATCCACGTCGACGTCGCAATCGTCCCGCACGGTCCTGGCTCATGGAAGACATATTGTGGAGGGCAACTACTATCTCCCCCCAATGTCTATCAATAACCTCGGTGTAATTCTGGATGGCACCGAAAAGGTCACGGATGCTGTCATTGATAGCGGTGTAATGGGCCCTCTGCACCCTAAGTCCCTGTCTGGTGTACCGTTCCATACGTGCCTGAGCCTGCATTACAGCCCGGAACATACTGGATGTTGTAAGACCTGTGAGGGCATGTCTGCCAGGGGCAATACGACCAGTGGTGCTCCCCCGAGAACCTCTGGACCTCCGCCTATGTGGTACTTTTCCAGGAATCTGGCTATGGCTGCTGTGAGGGGATGCAAGTGCCATGGGTAACACACTCTCCGGGTCAGTCCAAACTGTATGCTGTCCCTCGCCTGTGGCCATTGGTGGTGAGGGATGTATTGACAGTATGAGTGTGCGCATAGATGGGGTTGAACGCTGTGTACTGTCGATTGGCAGACCAATGACAGTCCCTGTCAAACCTTCCTGTGCCATCACAATACCTGTCTCATCATCACCACTATTCGTGGCAGTGGAATCAGGTTCCCTGCTGCTTCCGGCCACCCCTAATTCAGCACCTGTGAGAGGAAGACAGGAAACACACTTTACAGTCTGCACATGATGCATGCACACATGCACACATATTCACTCCTCACTACAGCACATACACACACACACACCAGCAATCCAACATATACTCTACAGTGGGTGAAGGTGGGTGTCAGTATCACAAGGCAAACTGTCACCACACACGTGTCAGCATGCAGAATATGTGTTGCACAAGACTATGCAGTGCACGTGTAGATGCCCCTATTTCATGGAAGTGTACATGGCTTTGATGCAACTGTGTAGTTGTTCAGTGATTGGCTACACCCTGGAACACAATGTGCACTTGGACACAACATTGTTGTGCAAGTATCATCAGCTCTGCAATGCCCTGTGCACCATCACTCACAGGTATACATGCCATGGCTGCATGTGTCATTTGTGTGACACATCGATTTCCATGTCTGAATACAGTGTCTGCATCCATAGCAGATAATAGTGGGCACAGGTGTAGCACATGCATGCTATGTACACACATGGGATGAGTGGTGCATGTTGATGTGAAGGAATCCCAATGCTCGACTTGGCCGATGTACAGTGGTTATGGTGAGTGTGGGACATATTGCAGATATGTCGGTGCCAGCCATGGCATGGCACACTACACAACTGCAACATTAACCACCACACATACCCAATGTGTGTCATGTGACCTATACACCCACTAGCATTCCATGACATATATGTGACACTTTGTTCGGATGGCGACTGCTGTGCATATTGTGTATACTGGCATATGTAAGCGCACACACAACATGCTATGCATATTGTGTATAGGTGCAGATGTTAGCACACACACAACATTGAGGTGCTCAGTGATGACTGCCCTGAGTAGTACTGTGGTCACTGTAACTGGATGGGGTGTAGTACCCTGTGCCATCATCATCATGCATCTTGTGGTCACTCACAGCTACTAATGTGTGCAAGACCACCACCTAGCATGCTGTACCTGAACTGCAGTGCCGTGGCTACATTCACAATTACACAGCCACTTTGTACATGGGTGTGTGAGGTGCCCAATAGGGAGCATTGCCTAACATGACTGTGTTATGTGTTGAAGAGTGTTGCACAGCCCCATGGTAGGCCTCTACCCCTGAGGTACATCATGTGTGTGTGCATGACATGTGGGATACTGAAGTGTGACCTTACAGCGGGTGTGTGGTAATGCAAAATGTAGCATGTTTTCATGTACTGCGTATGATAAACGTGTTCTGTTGTGTACAGCTGTAGCAACTATGCATATCCAATGTGCACTACAGTGTTGCCACAAATGTGTCTGCTGCTCTGTGCATTGCATGTGATTGAGGCAGCTACTGACTTAACTGAGATGTTTAATGTCTCACAGCAAACATGCATAGCATGCATTATGCGTAGGTGTGTTATGTGTACATAGCCTACACCTTACCTATGACATGCACATGTCATTACCAATATTACAGTGTTAACACACTCACCAGCATGTATGTTCTGCCCTGCTGTCACACCAGAGGGACCTACAAGAATATGACACAGTTTGTCAGTGACCACAACTGTGGCATTGCTACTGTGAGTGTGCTAAACTACAGTAGAACAACAGTCAACAGTCACAGGTGTACAGATACTATTCCAAATATCTGTATTGCACACAATGGGCAGCACAACTGCTGAACACACAGTACACATTTCACATATGCATATTCCAACAATACAGGTAACAGTAGTCTACAGCTAGGGCATATTACCCGCACGCTCCATGTCATCATGCTGGGTGGCTCCGGCCTCCATGATGACACATGTGTGATGCTGTTGCTGCTGTAGGCCAGGAGCCACCAAGCTTAGGATCAGTTCCTCCACTCTGGTGAGGGGGGATGTATGGCCACCCCACCACCTGTGGCAAGCTGTTGTCTATGGATATCAGACACATGCTGCCGGACATGTCTAATTAAATCACTGCAGTGATGGCGTACCTGCTCATATGTCCGGTTATGCATGCCTATGTCATTTACCCGATGAACACGGTCTTGCCACAGTGCAGTACACTCATGCTGGTGCTGGCTGGCCCTGGAAAACAGCAGTGTATAGTGCTGCACCAGGCTGTTATGTATTTCCTGTTCCTCCGCAGCTGTATATGATGGATTGCATTGATGAGCCATAACCCTGGAAGACAATTAAACGATATGTGTGAGCAAGTCATGTGGCACACTTAACATTATTAAGTACAGTTATAACTTAACTGCCATATATAGCATCTGTTTGTCTGTCAGAGGATACACACATTCAATACCACATATCAGTGCTCAGCCCACAACTGGCTGACAGTGCCTGCCAAACTCCATATAACAAACTAGTATGCACCGGTACTCGGCACACTGTTTGGGATACAATGCACAACCTTGCCACTGTGGTATATATCAAGCTAATGCATGAAGACATATGTCATCCAATGCATTGAATGTAAAGTACATTTACAGTATTACCAGTAAACCACCCTAGTCGTTGATGCCATACCCCTACCTAACATATGTGCACAGTTGTTAATATAGCTGGCATACTGCTGTAACACAGTATACATGTTGCTAGGTACACACACATACCTTGTAACACATATGTGATTGCGGGCATGGTACAGGTATCATTACACACACATCAGACATATATACAACACACAAATGTATGCCAACACAGATGAGCATTACCTGTGTACCTTACAGTACTGTGTGCCCCTACTTACAGATGCCTATGCCTGAGGTATGTAATCTGTGCAGACTACAGGAAACACACAAGATGGTGTTACCAGGGAATGTGAACATACACCATACTGTGCTGTTTAGGCCTACAGCTTCAGGTAGTACAACAGTTCATATGTGAGCTGGATTCATCAGTAGTACCACTTACTGAGCATACATGTATTGCTTCAGCCTACAATGGGACACCACAGTCGTACACAAGGAACTACGTCACAACATATGCCATCCTACTATGTCTGCATCCCAATAACTGACACATCTTTCTCTGGCCTCACACCTAGGACACAAACTACCATGACAGAAACAACCTCACACTAAGCTATCACACCTTTACAGACCTTGCACACATTCACTGTCACACTCACTCCACCTCACATAGCAGGTATTGCACTGAGTACATGTGTGTGTGCATTGTGTTATAGGTAGGTAATACGCTATTGGCCCTGGGGCCTAGAGCAGCCTAGCCATATGCTACCCTGGCCTTTGACACACATGTAATGTGATTTCACTTGCTCCTGTCAAACAGATACACAGAGGTGACTCCCAGGGCATATTACCTGTCTCCCAAACAATCATCAGGGGTATGTATGACATCTGCTAATGAGGAGCCTTGTTTGTTAATGCTGGGTGGTTTAGTCCAGAGTATAGCATATTTGTGGATAGGAACCTGTACCTCCAGCATGTGCTGTTTAGTGAGGTGGTGAGGATTAGGGCCCTAGGTCATGTAGCCCAGAGGGATTGTGAGGTGTTGATATTGTGGTTGGCCGACTGCTATGGGTGTGACATACCTCTGTATGTCCGGCAGAGGTAACCTCTGGGTGGGTGGTATGCAACGCACTCTAGCTGTGGTTTTGTGAGTCAGTCTGCATAGGGCATGTGTTTGAGGGCAGTATTACTCTTTGTGAGGTATGTCTGTGGCCTTTCCACTTGCTGTAGTTGTCATGTGAGGTACATACCACATGGGGCATTGTGATGAGTAGAGGGGAACACTGACCTATATTTCCCTAGATGACACACCTTTTGTGATGACATGTACCACGTAGACAGATTACAAGACTAGTGTGGCACTGTGATTATCAACGGGGAGGCTACTGTCCACCTGTGTCCCATGTTCCCTTCTGACACCTTCAGTGTTAGGCAGGCTACCACCTATGTGGCAGTTACAGGGTAAAGTGCTTTGGGATGGGGTATGGCACTGCAGTACCAACACTGATGTTCAGTCCATGCCTTGGTCAACAGGCACCTGTTGCAGTACGTATGACCCTGTATTTCTCTCTCTCTCTCTCTCTATATATATATATATATATATATATATATATATATATATATATATATATATATACACACACACATATATATATATATATATATATATATATATATATATATATATATATATATATATATATATATACATATCTATATATCTATCTATATATATATATATATATATATATATATATATATATATATATATATATATATATACACATACATGTATACATCCAGTCTTGTACATATAGATGCACATATAAGCACATATACTGCCCACCTCTCATGGTGGGGATGTCAATTATGCAACAGTTGTGAGACATACGGATATGTAATAATATTGCACAGTGTTGTGCAGAATGCATTTTGCTGTCCTCAGGCCGTATAGCTGTAGCAGGCCTCACTGCCTGTAGTTCATTCCCACAGCATTTAACCACCACATGACATATACCGGCACTGCTTGCTGTCTGCAATGCCACACACTACAACCTACATACATATGTGCACATAGTAACCTTCAACAACATATATATGTCCAGCCTTCACTAACAGTTGCAGTATGTCCCTAGCCCTATGCACATGTGCATATACATATAGATATGGACTGCTGCCACATATGGATGATTCACAGTATATAGAGTACCCTTCAGACACATCATTCGGATGCCCATCAAATACATATCTGTTACATACTTTGCCTTTGTATTCCTCACCTCCGTCTGTTTTAGCTGTTGCTTTTTTTTTTTTGGTTTTGGTTTCCTCTGTGTGTTGGTCTTTCTTTTCAGTGTCTGTCTCTTACAGCCTGTTTGTCTCCGTCTGTCTGTCTGTCTCTGTCTGTCTCTCTCTCTCTCGCTCTCTCTCTCTAAATTGGTGCAATGATATTATTGCATGTGTGGACAGCAAGTACAGGCTGCTTTTCTAGGTATCTGCACATGTGCATGTGATGGCCTCTGCACCAATTGGTGCCCACCATTTAGTAATTGCATGCAGCCTGCTGTGTGGTAATTGCAGTACTCACTGTGATTGCAGGACACTGCTATAAAATTCTAGGTTAGGTAGGCGTAGCCCTTTCAGTTGTGCAAGGTGGGGCCCATGCTTGTTTGCTGTGGACACTGTTGTCTCAGTCAGAAGGTTGGTATATGTCTCATATCTGAAGCTAGGGTTGTAGCCAGTGATATGCATGTTGTACTGAAACCTGACTGTTGCTTCTTCCACTGCACTCTTCTCAGTGTGTAAGTTTACTCACACCTCCTAATGCTAACACTAGATACATGGGAGTATGTACTTTCTTTTCGAATTAGAGAATTAACTGGCATACAACAGTAGTTATTGCAATGTGTTCCTATGGCTTTCCTATTTTCCCTTTACATTCACTCATTGTAATGCATGATATATTTCTTACAGCACCAAGTTATGGTATATCTGCTGTGGCTTAGTGGTACTTCATACAGACTGGTGAGTTCAAGGTGTGGGGTTCGAAACTGACAAGGGTATTTTATTTTGCTGCTGAGCAGAACAAGGGCCCTGCCATAGAGTGACTAAGGCACTTTTAAGCAGTTGTAAGCGGGTTTGCGCGGGTTTGCGCAGGTTTGCAGACCCGCCTACTACTTTTTACAAGTGCTTACTCTCGCTAACCCCCGCTCTCATTTCTTTGACAGAAAAGTAAATGGGGAGATAGGAATGTGGTGATAAAGGGTGCACAAAGAGGGGAGGACAGTAGGGAAACCAGCTCGGGCTGTACAGGATGGGTGTGGGGAAGGCCCATAGCTGCCCATTTCTTTACTAGCAACAGCTGTGCATATGCAATATATTAGGAGTGAAATTTGAAACCTTCCACCCCTGAGAGAGGGGTGAGGACAAATAAGTATGTTGTACTACCAATTATGAATATCAGGCACATGCACTGTTTGTGAACTGCTATACTGTCATTAGTATGTTACTCACTTCTGAACAGTTTGTGGTTTGTTTGTGTTGACATTAGCACAGTCTGCTCAGGACAACTGGACATATTTCAGTACTGTGTATGCCTACCTACACCCGTCGGTGTGCCTGACTACACAGGTATATGGTACTTTTGGGTAGGGGTGCAGAACTGCAGAGAGCATTATTTATTATCATGTGCTGTATATCTTACTGAACATGCAGAGTTGCTGTGTACCTGTTAGTCTATAAAGGCTAGTAGTCTGTCTCAGTAGCTCCCACCTGTGGACATATCCAGATGGTAGACAGAGGTTAGCCTAGTATCCTTTGACTGTGCACCACACCAGTCTTTTCAGCACCTGAACAATGGCATTATCACAGGTGGTTGCTAGCAGTACATGGCTACATCCTTTGATATTTCTGTGGTGTACTCCTACATACAGGCATGCTTGTGGAATCCATTCTACAGCTATTTGCTGAGTGTGTAACAGCAGACAAGCTGATATGCCTGTGTGTTTCTGACACTTCCAGGCCTCAGATACTCTCAGTTAATATTTGAACAGCCTCAGGGAAAGGTACATATGAGTGGGATACACCTGTGATATATTTCAGATATTTTGCTGTTGAGACTTTGGGGGATTCAGAACATATGTATTACTACACCTTTTCTGAAGTGCAAGCAGTGTCTACACTCACTTATTGACATTTTTCTTTAAGTGAGATTCACCACCTTTCTGCCTACTGTTAGTACATTCCACAGGGAGTCAGAGGGGCACAGCTAACATTTGTTTGCAAATCAGGGACATCCGTGTAAATCAGTCACAGTTGGGAGGTCTGGCCTCTGACCTATTCAAATATGCCAGTGTTTATCCTGCTCTGATACTGTGTGGGGTTTGTAAGGTGCTACTGTAACATTATTCCCTACTAGCATGGCTGGTTCTCTTTTCACGGTCATGTCATGCAATTCCACAACACTTGCTGGTTAAGGGCCACAGAACAAGATTTGTGTTATGCCATTCCTATTCTCCCTTTACATTCACTCATTGTAATGCATGACATATTTCTTTCAGCATCACATTATTGTATATTTGCTGTGGCTAAGTGGTACGTCATGCAGTCTTGTGAGTCCAAGGTGTGGGGTTTGAGACTGACAGGGGTATTTTGTTTTGCTGCTGAGCAGTACAACGGCCCTGCCATAGAGTGACTAAGGCACTTTTAAGCAGTTGTAAGCGGGTTTGCGTGACGCTTAGCAATACTAAGCTAAGCACACATGCAAGACACCGCTAAACCCACTTACTACCGCTTAAAAGTGCTTACTCCCACTAACCCCCACGCTAATTTCTTTTAAAGAAAAGAAAATGGGGAGATAGGAAAGTGGAGAAAAAGGGGGCACAAAGAGGGAGAGACAGTAGGTAAACAAGCTCGGGATGTGCAGGATGGGTGTAAGAAGGGTCCATAGCTGCCCATTTCTTTAACAGCAACAGCTGTGCATATGCAATGAATTTGGAATGAAATTTGAATCCTTCCACCCCTGGGAGAGGGGTGAGGACAACAAAGTATGTTGTACTGCCAATTCTGATTATCAGCTTACATGTTTGTCCGATGGACATGTGTGCGAAATGGGCAGCTATGTATGGGGCGTAATTTTTTTGTGGGTACAGATTGCCCTTTTTTTTTTTTTTTTAGGTGGGAGTGGGAAGTGAGGTAGAAGAAGTAGGTATGTCCGGGGAGGTAGGGTGAGAAGGTAAACAGACAAGACAGACAAGATGCATACAGGGGTGGTGTATGACACATGGGGTGGGTGAACACAATTGACGGGGTCAGATGTTTGGAAATCGCAAGCCCATAAGCCCACAGATGGTAACAGTGGAACTGCGATCCCCACCCACGGGCAGTCACCACTGAACCTTCACAGCCCCAAGGGTGGCTGTGCTGGGGGCTGCATAGGACAGGCAGGCTCACCCGTGAGACGTGCCACTCTTGCCTCAAGCTGGCGTAGGGGATCAGTGACTGTACACTGGATCCCCCTACGCACCACAGCCCGGACCCTTTGAAGGGTGACAGGTGGTCCTTCTCCGCCCATGCTTGCACAGGGGGATGAGCCCCATCCCCTGCAGCGCTTCCACCCGAAGGTGGCATAGAACCAACAGAGGAGGGGAGCCCGGGCTGGGCACCAGATCTGCTGGTGCCAGGTGCACTCGCCGGCTGAGGAGGGACAGGTGGGTCCGCTGGGACCAGCCTTCCCATACGTTCTGTGATTAGGTGTGTTTAATTACAACATAAGCAAAACAGCATTCCAGATTAGTTGTAACAGCATGCAATAATATTTCCATTAACCCAACACACCAAGGGTACAACAGTTGAACAGCAAGCATAACACATGCATATATTGAACCACAGTGGTTATTCCAACAGCATGCAGGGATGTTTGGTATCAACAGGCCACCATGATTGTGGTGTTCAAACAGGGCACATGCATCAACGTGAATGCAAATATTTATAGAACAGTAAGACATATGTCCCAACAAATATTTAAGATTACACATACCCATTGAGGTGTGGAATTGCATGATTTATGCACATACAGTAGGGTGTAGAAAATGCCTCGGTTAACATCTTTTAATGACCTTTTCATCTACACTACATCCCTAGTGACTGCAAGTGTATATCCCCTACATGTATTACTACACTTGCCACCATACATTAGGTTGTGTAATGGGTTTGGCTAGGTCAATATATGGGTCTACTTTAAAAGACCGAAACGACGACCTTCCCCATACACGCTGAAAAGACCCAAGGTAAGTTTGCTCAGTAAGTTTATCTTCGAGAAAAGCGCCGGACGCGGAAGACCGACAAGGGTAATGTGGTGATCCAATGTGAGTTAAGTGAGGCAGGTAAGTGTGTGAGTTAGGGAGTGTCAGGTAAGTGTGTGGGTGAGTGTGTGGGTGTGGTTAGGCTGTGGGAAAGGTGAGTGTGTGTTAGTGTGGTGTGTAGGGTTCGTAAGTGAGGTGTGTGGATGATAGTGAGGGACTGTAGTTTGGGAGGTTAGGTTAGTAGTGCGGTAGTGTGTGCGGGGGTGGGACTGTGGGTTAAGTGTGTTAGGGTTTTTGTGTGTAGGTTAGGTGCAGGTAGGTGAAGGTTAGGGTTAGGGGTTAGGGGTGGGTTAGGTGTGTTTAGTGTTGGAGTTAGGGGTTAGGTGTGTGTGAGTGCGATAGTGGGGGTTAGTAGGGAGGGGGTGGGTGTGGGGTTAGTTAGAGTGCAGGTAGTGTGGGTGTGTTGGGTGTGCGATACAGAATTAGACCTTAGGGTTTAGGTAGGGTGAGGTATGCTATGTAGTGTAATGTGTTGTTTACGCTCGTGTGCGTTGTAATGTGTTTTTGTGTTGTGTTTGTCGGTTGTGTTGTGTGTTGGTGTTCGTGTTGTGGGGATTTGTCGTGGTGTGTCGGTGTTGTCGTCTGGTCTTGGTCGTGTAGACCAATATATGCCTGACATATATCTGACATACTAACTCTCCAGGATGCAGATGTTACTGCTACATATTTCTTGATTGCATTTATATTTCTTTATCTACATATCTGGGATGTCTTTACATGACATTTTCACTTTGATTTATACAGAACCCTGCATTTCTTGACACACACTCACATTTTTGGGGAAAATATAACATGCTACACATGTGCCAGCTTTAGTTATTCATGCCAGCCAGTAACTGATTGTTGTGGACTGTATATATGTTTCACAGCTACTAGCACTTCCATCACCCACTTTATATGGGGCTGCACAACTTTGGCTTGCCAGTATCTTTTCAAACAGTACTGTTTCTATAATGCAAGGGTACAACAACATTCCAGACTCTGTGACACAGACACACTCTGGGTTTTAGACCTTTATTAATGACATTACATACTTTTCCACAGGCTCACTCCTTTATTTGTTTTAACGGTGTATATGGTAGATATGTTCAAGACATATTATACCTTTATTAATAGGTTAGCACACTCTTTTTTCAGGCTCACTCACTTATTTTATATGACAGTGCCTGCAGAGATATTATTCCAGACATATGTTACCTTTCTTAATGGGTTACTACACTTTTTTTCTGCCTCTCTGAAGTTTCTATCTGACAGTACATGCAGAGGACTTATTCAGGCAATACTATGGCTGTTTTATTGGACTACAACACTTTCTTTCATGCTCTCTCCCATATTTTATATAACAATACCTGCGGAATAATCACTAACCTGCATGGTGGCGCAGCCTATCAGCATAGGCTTGCTGATTCATAGCACGGTCACCTGCAGCTGTAAAATAAATGAGGGGATATTGAGACATACCTATCCGTTATACATACTCCATTATCAATTCTTACATACTGCATTCCATGGCTACATACTCAGTTGTGGGGCATCTCACATCCCATGGGCCTCCTGTATCCACTGGTTCAGGCGGTCCTGCTTTCATCTCTTCAGGTCTGCATGGTGGTGACGGACCTGCTCACCAGTCCGAGGAATGCCTGCGGCATTGGTGAGGTCACGAGCTAACCGGTTCCAAGCCTCTGCCTTGTACTCCGTCCCTTGGAACTGGCCCTACAGGAGTCTTGTCTCGTGAAGGTGGACAAGGAGCCAAACCATGTATTTGGACTCCCCGATGCCCCAACGTTGCTCTCGGAAGCGTGTTCCCTCTCCGACACCAGACATTCTAACTGCAGATGTGAGCTACAATCAGTTATGGCATGTATTCCCGCCTGTGGGGTTTAAATATGCCGCATTTCCCGCACTTTTTTGTGATTGGCCATTTTGTAAAATTCTCAGCTGACTGCAGACTTGCTTAGTAATGGTTAAACTATCATTCGTAAGTATATGAATGTTAACAGTGAACGTTTCCCCTATGTTGTCATGGTTTAGTGGTTCTGTACTTTGCTTCTGATGCGCAGAGTCCTGGGTTTGAACCTTGTCATTCATTTTATTTTCATACTGTCCAGACAGGCTAGGGGGTGTGGCTGCATTTAAGCAACTTTGCTCTATGTTGCTCCTCGGTGCCCTACTGTGCCCTGGTTGGCGCGGCGCGCATGTCCGCGCAAACACATTGCGCTAGGGAAAGCGCCTTTGAACTATTGGCAACTCTACTGCGCTGCGTAAATCGCTGTTAAACTGTGGGCACCTCTATTGTGCTAGGTAAAGCACTATTAAACTACGGGCAACTCTATTGTGCTGGGTGAAGCGCTGCTTAACTGCAGGCAATTTTATAACAGGATCCTTTAAAATATTTATTTTCTTCACTGATACATTGGCCATTTCACTGCTTTTTAGTAATGTTTAAACATATTTGTCAGGTATTATTTCATATACTGATTTAAAACATAAATACAAAGGGGAGTGGTGGGACTCGAACAGTGAATGCCTCTTCTTTGTGTGAACGCTCTATCATTATGCTATTGCTATTTGGTGTGATTTGTCTAAACATTCTTTCTTATGCTCTTCCATGTCTGAATTGCTAACTGTAGCTAAGCAATGGGCACACCCACGCACACATGCGCAAATACGGGCAGTTATTTTGGGAATTTAAAAAAATATATTTAATATTTTGCATTTTAGAACTATGATAGGGGTTTACAATATCAGGGAGTGTAGTGTTGGGTGCAGGGACATTTGAGCGGACTCGCTCTTGTGTGTGTGCTTTTTTTACTTTTGAAACACTTGCAGGGGCGTGGACATTTAGACTGCTCGGCAGTCCGATATGCCCCCTGCTTTCTTACACGGTCCGTGTAAGACTTACGGTTGAGTTAACGTGCCCTCATGCATATTCATGGCATGCTGATGTCATACCGTTCAACTGCAGCCTCTGAGTAAGACTTATTAAGTCTTACACGGAGGATTCGTGAATCCGGGGGAATGTTTGTAACTAGAAACATGTTAATATTGTTTGTTTTATTTTATATACAAATATGTTCCCCTATTTCTTAAGTGATAATTCAATAAAGGTGTTAAAAAAATGAAAAAAAAGTTTTTCTCTTTTTTCCTCCTGTTACAGACTCTTGTGGGGTGACTCTGCCTAGCCCTTAAGCTCTTGAATGACCCTGTGCTCATAACCTCCTAGAAGTTCATAAACCTGTAACAAGCTAAATACCTACAAGGAGACCTAACCCTCCATCACAACATAAATAGAGCCTACTGGCAGGACAGGTACCTCTCTCAAAGATATCTTCTTCTTTAGAACAGACGTCCACTTTATATGAAACAAAATCACTTCCTAACCTTCTTCAGCTATACCCTTGACAATTGAAAGAGTAACTGTAAATTTAACCCAATTATGGCCCTCCAATCAGTTATGAAAGGGGGTAGCAACTAGTGGCAGTGGCAAGGCTACAAATTATCTGCCCAATCAACTGACCAGTAATAACCTATGACCCTATGACCAGAAGCTGCACATCCCCTTTGCAAATGAAAATTAGAGTTTTCTCATCCTATTTCCCCTGAACGCACCCTTCATATTTGTTTCATCTAAATAGTAATGTATTCCTTTTTTCTCAATAAGATTTAACTAAGAGTGATATCTAAAATTAATGTTAAGTACATCTAATTATAAAATGTATCCTAATGAATATGTTTATCATATCTAATATATAGATATAGATATATAGATAGATAGATAGATAGATAGATAGATATATTACTTCATGCCTGCTGCTGTACATGCTGAGGGTATGGAAAAATGTGAAGTCTTCAAATATCACTTAAACCCTGATCTATTACTGTATACTTTTTTATTAGTTAATCATATTCTGCAAAACACGGTTGAGCTTTATTTAGACCATATGCAATCACATAACAAATATCTTGATTCCTAAATATATATGTTCAGGAAAGCTGGCCAAGGAGACCTTTAGACTACATGAACATTACATTTTATAATAGCTGCATTGGTCAGAAACTTTATATTAAGAAAATTATTAACTGAGGCTTAATTATTATTGCTCCATAAAAAGCATACTCAATCTTAGAAAACTGCCCCAGAGTTTAAAAAACTATTAAAAGACTGATATGGGACTGAGTAATGCTGACATTACTTGCTTGTATTGTGTTTACAAACAAATATCAAACACTGTTTACTTCTTTTAGCACTAACTTACAATGTTATAAAGGACATACTTTAGGTGGCTCAGGTATACATTAATCATTTTTGGTGGCCTCGCATTAAATGCCATTTTAGATTTTAAACCAAACACTTTTGTTACATTTTTCCTTTCAGGCAATGAAAGTCTGATAGTGCATACAATGTGCATGGGCCTGGTTTGATAGTGCACACAATGTGCATGGGCTTAGCCTTTTTCTTTTTCTATTTTAAAGGTTGGAATTAGTCTTGAGTGCACTCTTATACATTCAGACTAAGTGTTTTCTTAGATGCCACACTTTAACAGATCCCTATGGCCTTAGTGCTTTATTTTTAACATTCATCACACTATTTCCAGCTTAGCAAATATTATTTTTATGTTTTTCATCGTACTTAGGTTTTCAGTTATAGATCTATACACATGTTCAGTCATATTATGATTTGTTTTTGACACACGAACCTGATGAATTATTTATTTGATACAAAAGCAATCTTTGTTAAAAGTTGTGTATTTAGTAATATTTATTCTCATAGATGTCTAGTGGTAGATCTTTTTGTTAGTCAGTCATTTTTTTATTTAGTTAGCATTTATACTCTGGAACAAGCTACCCATCTATGTCAAGCAAAGTTCCTCATTAGCACTCTTCCAGAAAAATCTTGATGAGTGGATGGGAAATAGGAAATACACCCCAGGGATCATTTCTGTGGTTCTGCTTGACAAGAGCACAGGAAATTAACTTTCTTGGGTGGCGTAAGCCAGGGAACCTTGTTGGCTAGACTTACTTAGGCCCTTGGGCCGATAGCCTAGTACCTACCTATGAACCTATGTTAATTAATAAATTTTTGGATTAGTTGGTTAGCCTATATAAATTGTTAACAAACTGGTCTTAGACTGTAATTTGTCTCTAGCTTGTTAGTTTCATTTTTAATTAGCGCAGTCTCTGATTACACTATGGTGTTAAAGGGGAAGGGGGAGTTGGTTAAAGGAATGATAATGCTTTTATTGCTCTTAATAGAACCCCCCTCTGTTACTACTCCCTTGCTCCAAACAACCTGATTATATATAAATAATGAATGTCTTTAATGCTTTTCATTATATTCAACTAAGATCGCTTGTGTGTATTTTTAATAAAGGATATTCTATTTTTAACTCAACTGCGGACTACCTACTATTTTCTATTTGATTATTTTCTAGCACATATTTCAGTTATTTTTACAGTTTGAGTTTTGTTAAGTGAACTTAAGTGCATAACATAATTCAGGAAGTGAGCATCACACCCTACATACTGCAAAGTTTCTTCTTGGTTTATATTAAAGAAAATGAAAACAATGTGCCTGCAGATTATACTTCTAGGCCAAAGGCACTTTACCTGCCCCATAAAATAAGAAATACTGAAAATGGATACAATTTGTATCTAAAATATTGGGCTATTTTAGAAAGCATGTATGTTGTGCAAAATTGATTATATATAACCATATGGGACATACAGCAATACTTCTGTGACACTTCAAGTTGTTGGGGCTCTCTTAGAGTTACATGTGATATTTAATAAGAATGTATATTTACTTAATATTTGTTTACTGGGAAAGTCTGACTTGGAATGAGCCAATTTTCAGTGGAAGCCCGAGGAGAAAAGCTTCAGATGCATGTATTTGTAATGTGGGAGGAAACCCACACAAACACAGGGAGGACATGCAGACTCTACACAGAAAGCACTCCAGTCAAGAATCAAACCAGAGAACGTCTTGCTGTGAGGCAACAATGCAAACCACTGCACCACTATGCCGTCCACTACATTATTTTGTTCTGAAAGCAGATGTGTTTTTATTGAATCTAGCCTGTCTCTTAGCTCTAATCAAGAGGAAGAAAAAGGAGTGAGTTCCTCACCAGAGGAGCAGTCAGGATTAAAGAATTCTTATAATTAATTTTAGTATTAAAAGGCTATCTTGAACTTCATGGTATACAGTGTAAATCATTATTAGTTGCTGAACGTGTGCATATCTAAAATTTGCTCTAGGTTTATAGATCAAGTGTATTGATGGTTCTGATTGTGCTTTGTTCAGGCTAGTGCAGTTACTTTATTATTGCAGGAACTTAACCATATATAAATAAAAAATGTTATTTTGATAGACATACTATATATATATATATATATATATATATATATATATATATATATATATATATATATATGGGTCACATTCATTTGGTTGACTCACATTTGGTCGAAAATGATTTCAGGCAGAACACTTCACTGAAAGCTCATTTCAATGAAAGCTCATTTGGTTGAATCACATTGGTCAAAAATGAAATATAGCCCCTTCCCCACTGCAGTGTGACCCTGGAGTGAGAATATTAATTTAGGGGGGGTGTAGGGGGCAAAGTCCCCTACAATGTGAGGTGTGGGGCCTGTAGCCCCCGACATTTTGCAAATAGTTTTTACTGAACATGTATATATGAATAACTTTTTAATGGATGCACCTTTGTATAACAGTGAATAGACTACAATTATGTGGGGGGCTATGCCCCCCACCCCCCCTTGATTAATATTCTCACTTCAGGGTCACACTGCACTGGGGAAGGGGCTATATTTCATTTTTGACCAAATTAGCTTTCAGTGAAATGAGCTTTCAGTGAAGTGTGCTGCCTGAAATCATTTTCGACCAAATAAAGTAGACCCATATATATGTGTATATATATATATATATATATATATATATATATATATATATATATATATATATTTTTTTTTTTTTTTTTTAATGTCATAGACTCTTGTTTGGGTAAAAACAACTGCATAGGTATGCAATCTACTGCTCATAGGCTTGTTTTTGGATAAACATTTGAAACTACTTAGTACCAAGTTTATCGTTGTCTACATGTGCTAAACAAACAATGTATTAATGGTCACATTTGATGTTACTTTTACAGTGCAAACTTCTGAACTAGTTCGATTGTTGTATAAAGATATCTAGTGATCTTCTTAAAACCAGGGGCCAAATCAACATGTTATAATGGCTGATGCCTTGTATATCTCACTGGTAAACTGCTAGATTACATGGATGCATGAAAAGCTGACTGTGTAGCGTTTCTAATAAGGCTAATGGTTGGAGTTAGTGTGGAAACGTTCTGTTATATCCTTCACTAGGTACAGTCCCACTCCTACTGCTCCCACCCTGAAAGGCGCACAACGCCAGAAGAATAACACCCTGAAATTAAAAAGGAAAAAAAAACACTGCTTGTCCCTCCTTACTAAAAGAATGGCAAAGGTTATTATCAATAACTTACTCTGTTTAAATTAACATATGCATGGTTTACCAAACTGGGTCTAAAGCACTGCCAGCCAGTCCCTGAAGTGCCCTAAATTTACCACTTTCCCTTAAATTGGCTAACTAACAGAATATTCCACTAAAGGAGAAACTAGTGGCTAAAATAAGTATTCTGAAATCCCCCAATAGTGAATTTTGAACTAAGGAGTGAAACACTAAAGAACACAATATTTTACATCCCCTAAAGTTTTTGCCTTGTATGCAAAGGCTCTAGAAATCTTGTGGGCCGGCACCAAAATAAACCTCAAAAGTTCTAGGCAGGTATAAAACTTCTTCATCCAGGACAATCCACCACTTCCCCCCTTCCACTTCTTCCCATAAATCACCAGAGGATATTGCCAACACCTTTAACAGTTTTTTTCACTGAGACTATCCAGATGCTTGCTAGCCAGCTAACTCCCGCAGGCACTAATTCTACCACAACTTCACCCACCACCTATCTCCCCTTAAGTTTCTAACCAGTCTCTACCTCACTTATTTGATCCCTGCTTAAAAAAATAAAACTGACTATCTGCAGATCTTCCTGCAGAGTACCTACAAAAAGCCAGAGATGCCATAGCTTATCCAGTCTCAATCTTTATCATTAGAACCATAACAGAAGCCTCCATCTGGAAAACTTTCCATGGCATACCACTCCACAAAGGTGGCAGTTCCACAGAACTATCAAATTATAGACCCATTGCCAAATTTTCGCCACTGGCCAAAATAATGGAGAAATGTATCCATAAACAACTCTTGCACTATCTCATACAAAACAATCTGCTGGCTAACTCTCAAAATGGCTTTAGGCCATACCATAGTACCTCCTCTTCCCTCCTCTCTTTCTCCAATGTTATAAATCATAACCGATATAACAACAAACTATCCTCAGCCCTCTTCCTCGACCTATCCAAAGCCTTTGATATGGTCAACCACCATGCTATTCAATGGTTTCAATCCTATCTGAATGGCAGACAACAGGCAGTACTATGGCAGAGTAAATTATCTACTCTACTACCCCTCATCCTTCGAGTTCCCCAGGGCTCTATTTTAGGACCTCTTCACTTTTTAATCTTTATTAATGACCTTTACTCTGCCATTCCAGATGCTACATTCATCCAATATGCAGATGATTCACATTGATCTGCTCAGCCTCCACCCCATCTGACCTGCTTGCACTATCCCAGAAAACATTTAACACAGTTGAGAACTGGCTCTCATGTCACTGTTTGCTCTTGAATCCTAAAAAAAAAAAAAAAAAACTGCTACATTTCTCCCCCACTCACAGATCCACTCCACTTTCCTTTACGATAACATCTAATAATGTAACTGTTATTTCCCCAGATTACTATTCAACTCCTAGGGATAACAATTGATAACAAGCATAAAAAAACAGCAAAGGTTCCAAGCACGGCTTAGCTCAAAATATTTAATAAATACAGAAGATATAAAGGGTAAGCACTTTCACGGACCAAAGCTCCACTTCATCAGACCATAATAGAGCATGTCAGCAGTTACTCAAAATTTAAATCTGTTGCATCCAATACAAATCAAGCTTAAAAATGATGATAAATATGACAGGGGGAGACCTTAATAATAGAACTGAATCTGTGGAGCAGAAGTGGATACTAAAACTACAATTGGATAGGTATCCTGGTTTAAACAGCAGAGTTTTGCTTAAACCATTTTTAAGAGCTAGACCCTTGAAGCATTAGTATGTTTTAACTAAGTTGAGTCAGATGCTTTGTATTTTTTATTAGGATTTTTTTTTTTAACTAAATATGTAAGCATGCTTTTTTATAAATAAGATGGTCATATTTATTCTCATCTATCAGTCCAAGCATATCAGTAGCCACAAGTTTTATATATTTTTTTATATATTGTTTATTTGCATCTATTAATGCTAAATATTGCATAATTTTTAAGCTTCTTCACCCTTTCACATTTAAAAAAAAGCATGCTCTGTAGTTTCAAGATCTTTATCTATTTTTCTCTGTGTCACATCTTTAATAGCCTCAATGTTAAATATCATCAGAAACAATGGTAACTTAATATCCTCCCTGTTCCTGGATCTGTCAAAAGCATTTGACACAGTATCCCACCAACTCCTAATTAATGAACTATCTTCCCGATCATTGTCCTGTTTAGCTCTTCCGTAGCTCTATCTCTCTAACAGACAGCAGGCTGTAAAATGGAATCAGGGCTTACTCCCCTTCCTTCCTGTTTCCATCGGTGTACCACAAAGGTCATTTCTAGGGCCAGTACTTTTCAATATTTCCACAAACAACCTGCACAAGGCTAGCAAAACTGCCACCTTAGTACGGTATGCTGATGATGTCACACCATCTGCTTAGCCTGAACATCTCCATTACTTCAGCAAAGGACTTAAGGCTCCTTCACTTCCATAGAATTACAGCTAAAGGCTCATCAGCTAATCCTAAATGCTAAAAAAGCAAAATGAATGTCTTTAATAGCCAAATCACTTTCAACAACCAGTACATCTTTTAATATTACATCAGCAGACACCATCACCATACAAATTGTAACAAATACCAAACTACTAGATGTCATAATATACAATAACCTAAAATTTGACCTGCGTATCACCCAAGCCATCAAGAAACTCACCAAAAACTGGGCTTCCTCTAATGAAACAAACCCTGCCTCTCAGACACATCAAGAAAATCCTTAGCATCATCCTGCCTTTTTGCCTCCCTTTTCAATACATCACCCATATTACCCAACATTCAAGCCACCCAACTAAATAAATCAGTCGCAACTTTAACAAACTAGCCAGAGTTGCAGCTAATGCATCCAACTGCAAGGACCACTGCTTAACACTAAAGAAGCTCAACCGGCTAGAACTACCAAATCACATTATACATTCACTCAGCTTCAAATTGCCCACAATCTAGTACACAAACCATACACATGCCCTTCTCTACAAAACATTCTCAAGCAGTACTCCCCACCATGTTACCTTCCCTCAGGTAATCAGAGCCTAGTAATAACTTCCAAATCACGTAAAACAGCTGGAAACTCGCTTCACTCATCCTATGTCACCAGACAGTGGAACTCCCTGCCTATCCAACTAAAACAGGACAGCTGTGCATCTAGCTTGAAGAACAACCTAAAACAGCAGCTAAACATCTCCTTCTTGTTCACACCCTGACTAACTTTCTCTCTCTGTCTCAGATGTGTGGACTACCACCAACCACTAACGTTCCACCTCTCTTATCTTATTCTATAAATAATGTAAATAAATCCTGTCTACATTTATAACTATATACTTCTTTTCATCACTTCTATGTAAATGTAATTTGAATATTGCTGTATATTTACATGTAACCTGTTTATTATTATGTAACACCCCTACAGAAATCAAATTGTATTAACCTCTGTCGTGATTGTATTGCACATTGCATGATTGTAAAACCTAATTTTTAATGTTAAGAAACTAAAATTCTTTTTTTTTCTCTGTAAATTTTTGCAATTTTTTTAAGTTTAATGGAGCTTTTCTCCCTTGGCTTCCACTAAAAATGGACCCGAGTGCCCAGTTAAACAATCCCTGTAAACAAAGGGTAACAAATAAATAAATACATACATACAAACATACACATATAAATAAATAAATACTTAATTTTCCCCAGGGATTCGCCCTATAATATCTCACAATATCATTATACCAACTTTCCTGGACATTTTTAAATGTTCAACTTCCAAGTCCACACCCTTATTTCACTCTGATATCCAGTTGTCTCCCTTTTCTTGGAAATATTTTTCTTGTTTGATCTCCATTCCCTTCCCAGCACTCCTTATATTTTGCATCAAAACTCAATGCCACAGCTCCCCTTACATTTACTATCTTTTTCAACTAGCACCTTATATAAACTCATAGATACTGCTTAATCAATTCGATTGATTAAATGTAAACCTCCTTCATCACCCCCCATGTTCAAAATCCCTACCTTCAATGGATTCAACCTAGAACCCCAAAAACAAAAATAAAATACTATTTGAATCTATTCCTTTTCTTTCACAACAGGAATCATATAAACGCTCACCAAATAGCCAACTGTACCCAACCAAATAACTGAATTAATCTTATAAACCTTTTTCTTACAGGACGACCTAAAGCATTTCCATAACCTCTCTGTTTCGTTTATCTATCATTCCATCCCAATGCTCTTAAACTACTTCCTCTTTTCTGAACTGTGTTCCTAACAAACGTACTTCATCAATAACAAAATTAGCACCTTCTGTCTTCTCTTTTCCTGTCACACAACTATTTTCTTTACTCAGTTCTAACTCAACAACTAATATCATACCTCATCACCCTTCCCATTCATCTTTCATCCTTAGCGATTACAATTATTTCATCTGCATATGAAACAAAATTAGGAATGTAAACACTATAATTAAAAAAAATCTGCCCTCTAACATATTTCTCCCATTTTTGCCCCCTCTGCATTCATAACCAAAGAAAATAATACCCCACGTCTAGGGCAACCTTGCCTCACACCCCTTTTCATATATGCTACAGAACGTAAGCATCCATTTACTAAAATCCTAACCGTGACATTATTATAAACCATTCTTTCATAACATTCCATGAGCATCCATGATCTGCACAATCAAATGCTTTTCTAACATCCCCACTATCAATCTTACATCTCTTTGCCTACATAAAATATTATCAACCATTTCTCTCATTAACACCAATAATGCTTAACTATAAAGGGATAGGTTTGGCATAATAGTTAAGGTCTTCACCTCACAGACATACAGTACAAGGTTTGATTCTGACTTCAGGTTACTGAATAGGCTTAAAATACTCTCTCAGGACAGTTAGCCTAATATTCACTTATGAACATCTTCCCTTAATACCAAAAATACCCTCCAACAAAACTTCATTAAATAGAATCCACAATACCTTCATAAAAATCTTATAGTCAATATTATTTAAAGTAATATGTCTCCATTTTTTAATCTCAGAAGTTTTCCCTTTTTTTCTCCATATAAACTTAATAAGCCCCCCTCACATGCTTTATCGTTCACTATAACTTCCTCCAACTACTCATTAAACACATTTAATAACACTTTTTGCTATATTTTTAAAGTGTTATATACCTCATAGCCCATACCATCCAAATGGATACAGAATCCACCTTAACCTTATCCAGCACCAAATTAATTTCTTCCAAAGAATTTTTTTTAATTAAACTTTAAATAGCTTCATCAGAAAACCTAACACCCATGATCAACCCATAACTGAGCCAATTCTCTTTCAAATACCTCTTGATCAAGAAACCTTTAAATTAATCTCTTAATTCCTTTACCTTCAGCTTCAACATCCTTATTTTCACCACATTCTACCCAAATGGCTATATCATCAGAAAAAAAACATTTAAAATAATTCTACTTCTTACATCAATAAATGACTCTAACAAAAAGTAATCAATTTCTGTATACTGAACACCTCTTTTACATGTCCTCATATTATTAGACCATAATTCTGTCCATATCTAACTTCTTCTAACTTTCTTACATCAGTACTCACTTTTCTTTTATGCTTTCTTAACCCACGGTTTAAATGCCCCATAATAATTATTTCTATATTTACCACTAAATATGGCTTCAGCATATCAAACAAACCCTCTCTTTCTGTTACTATTGTAAAGTCATAAATTCCTGTTAACCCAAATACATCCTTACCCATCTCACATCCAAAACAATAGCTCTTCCAGCCACTATAGCTGTACATCTAACACCTTAAAATAGTTTCCAAACACAAGTACCACACATGAACACCTCTCCTTTCTCAAATTCCATATTATCCTTCCATCCCATAATGCCTCAACCTGTAACTATTAACTTTTAAAATAAATATTGTGCCCTGTAAACAAATTACTTCAGCATCACATTTTACACCAATACAAAATGGCAATTATTTTACCTTTATTTTTTTCAAACACCTTTATTGAATTATCACTTGTGACATATGCAAATTTACACTGAAATAAAAATAATCAAACTATATTAACATAAACATTATACTTCACATATATTGTTCACATAACAAAACCTAAGCAATATTACATAAGTTATGCAATTCATTCCTTTTTTTAAACAAGAAGCATCTTTATTAAACCATCACTTACTACATAGCAATCATACTTTTACATAAATGAAAATAAACCACACCGACACAATCCTAGTAGCAAGCATTTTACATCACAAACCATACTGACACACTCCCAGTTGCAAACATTATACATCACTTATAATCTACCCAATTTTTCTCATTCAAACATTACATAGTTCATTTAAGTCCTGACACCTTTTAAACTTCATTCCTCCCTTGTTCCCACAATTCTCATTTTTTTCCTACGTAGTTTGTGCCTACCCATGTTTAAAGATCTCATTTCCAGTTGTTTAATCTCTATTACTATATTCACTACTTAAAGTATAGTTGGTTTAGATTTTGATTTCCATTTTCAAGTAATTGCTTTTTTGGCAGCCACCATTATTAGACCTGGCAAGGCCTTATCATGCCTAGGCAGTTCTGATTCTGTATCATAGCTCAGAAAAATCATCTCCCTTGTCAGACCAATCTGTCCAACCAGCATCTCTGACAGTTCATCCCACAGGGAATCCTTAAAGTCTGGCAACTCACTGCACTCCCAGAAAACATGTTCCAAATTCCATTTTTCTTCCCCTTCACACCTCCAACATTTGCTGTCTTCCTGAGGAAGAATTCTCTGGAGTCTACTTGAGGTATAAAAATATCTATCTACACATTTCCAAGCAAAAATCCTAAATCTTCTAGATTGTGTTGCATATTTAGGAGACATGCATATATGAGCCCATTGTTTTTTTGTGAATTACTTATCCACTCTCTCTTCCCAATTCTTTCTAACATCCTCTGATTGATTCTTATAGTATCATACAATACTTTTATATGTTCTACTAATTATGCCTTCCTTTTTTAATGGCAGCTTCTGTTATACATTCTGTTAAAAACTCTACCAGTGCTGGTCTTTTGTTTAGAACCCCACCCGCTACTTCTTTCTCTTCGCCTATACTCTCATATCAATTCCTGATAGGGAAGGCAATCTCTAACCTGCAATCCAAATAAATTCTTAGCATCTTCCCATTATATCATCTTTACCTGTCTAGTTATTTGCTCCCAATACCTTGGTTCCTTTTCCAGTTTTCTCCAATAAATTCCAGCCCCCCCCCCCCCCGCTTGCCTATTGTCGGTATCCCTAACTGCAGTCATCACTATCAGCAGAATCTCCTTTCTCCATTCCCGTGTTGGCTTAGTTTTTAGAATACTTTCTGCTAATTTATGGATATAATATTCTGTATGACTATTGTTATTCTCCTTAAAGGCCTGCATCCAAAATTCCAATTTCTCCTTGTTTCTTGAGCTTCCCGTCTATTTCATCATCATCTGTTTCCAGTTTGAATTACAGTTTTCTGCTTGTGCTATGTATAGGTGTCTTAACTGTTAGCTCTGAAATACCCCATTCAATTTGGTTAATCCCAATCTGCTCTATTCACCTGGAAGAATCATCTTATCCCACTTGACTTTTACCGTCTTCCCCTCCCAGATAAAGTCCTTCAGCTCTTTATTAATTGCTACCCAAAATTTCTCCTCTGGTTGATAAAAATATGCCTGACCTGTGTACCAAACTAAAGAGACTAAAAACATTCTAACTGCTTATATCTTACTATCCATATCCATACAAGAAAGCTTCCATTTTCTCAGTTTTTGCATTATCTTTTTAGTCTCTTCCCACATATCCTTAGCTGCCACACTAGAATAATTTTTAATCCATACTCCTAAATACTTCATTTTATCATGCTACCATAAATATGGGTATTCCTGAACTAGTTCATGTGTAGGTGCATAATTTTCCGCTATTGCCTTTGTTTTAGCTTCATTAATTTTGTATCCCAAAAAGATCTGAAACTGTCTCAAAATGTTCTACAACACTGTAATGTCTTTTTCTGGTTTTGTCAGGTATAAAATAATATCATCTGCGAATAAAGCCAGCTTTTCTTGACTATCATACCAATTATATACTTGAATTTCTGAGTACCTTATTTTTTTTTGCTAATGGTTCCAAATATGATGCAAATAATAAAGGATAAAGAGGACATCCCTGCCTGGTTCCTCTGCTCAAGCAGAAATTATCAGACAGGACCCCAGGACCCCACCCACTTTAATTTTCACCTACGATCCCTCATATATCCTCTTAATCAACCTCATATTTTTTCAGGAAATGCAAATGCTTTCATTGCTCTGCTGATAAAGTCCCAGCTTACTCTGTCAAATGCTTTCTCTGCATCAAGACCCACCAACAATAGTGGCACTTTCTTATATTCTGCTTCCCTCTGGATCATCAATGTTCTATTAATGTTATCAAACGTTTGGTTTGCCTCCCCTCCACAAAACCACATTGATCCATATCTATCAGTTGTGGCATTACTTTTGCCATTCTTTTAGCCATTATAAACATTAACACTTTATAATCATGGTTTAGTATTGAAATGGGCCTGTATGAAGCTGGATGTGATGGATCTTTACCCTCTTTAGGTATTACAGATACCACTGCTTTCTTCTAGGATGCTGGTACTTCTCCTCCTCTTAAAATACTGTTAAACAAAACCTTCCAGATCTTTATCAGTTTTTTTCCTCCTAGCTTCCAAACTTCCACAGGAATGCCATCAATTCCTAGGGACTTTCCTGTAGATTGGTTACACATCACAATTTTTATTTCATTTCCTCCTATCGTAACCATTAGTAATTGACCCTCATCTACATCTAACCTTGACATATTTAATTCTTCCATAAATATTTCCATTTGTATCTTTTCTTGATTTTCATATTTCTCTGCTTTATAGAGACTCTCACAGAATTTTGGAAATATTTCTAATACCTCTACAAGATCTCTTGTTACCTTCCTTGTTATAGGCTCACTAAGTCTGGCAACAGCCCTTTCTACTTTCTATTGCCTGAGTCATTGTACTAAAAGTTTTTGTGTTATTATCAACAGCAATCTTTCTAAACTTCTGTATATTATCGAGGTAATCCCTTATTTTCTGCTTAGCATTCTGCAGTTGATCCTCTTCTTGTTCTGTGAGATTCCCCCAATCTTCAGTACTTTAACATGTGTCAGTCCTTCTAAATAATTCTTGTTACTTCTTAACCATAGCTTCCTTTCTTTTATTTCCACTGTATTTTTAAACTCCACCTTAATTTTGTCCCACTCCCTAGCAATATATTCAGAACAAATTTCTATCCTCTCTAACAGCTTCTGAATAATCTCCACTACCCATTCCTTAAATTCCTCTCTTTTTAACAGATAGGTGGGAAAGCGCCAATGTCTCATTTTAATTTCATTACCCGGTGCTTTTATTTTAGTATTATTGGCACACGATCTGAAATAGTTATTGGGTGAGTATCAATACCTTCAATTAAATGCACATGTTCCTGTGAAATGTAAATTCTGTCTGGCCTAGCCCAGTTTTTATGTCGTGGGGAATAATATGTAAATTCACTCTGAGCTCCTATTACTGAATTCACATCTTCCATGCCAAATATTATCAATTCTTCTACCTTTATTAATCCAACTATTGACATTTGTGGAAACAAACCTAAAATTATTCCTTACTTTCCTTTTTAATTTTTGGTGAAAGATTTTTAAATTTTCTCCTCCTCACCTCACTCTAGCTCATATTGAGATCCTTTTTTCTAACTTCCTTTATATATCTTTCCCCAGATCAGATCTATAACTATCTATTTCCTCCACTACATTTTCAAATTCATCATTAATATAACATGCATCCTTTTGATTAGCATCAATATTAATTATATCACTCCCTGTAATATTTTCACTATCATCAGTTACAACATTTTTATCCCCGCCCTCTTCCACTTCATAAAACTCAGTACTGCCAACATTTTCCACATTAATATTATGTTCTTTTCCCTTATCACAACTAAACCAAAAATTACTCTCACTATTACAAATTCTGCACTCCTTTTTACTCATATTCATCATATACCCTCTCTCTCAAAATTAATTACACCTGATTGTTATGCATTCATTAAGAAGGTGATTAACATTCCCACAAAAAACAGCTTTGGAGCCAAATATATCTCACTGCTCCCCTATTGCCAGCCACATGAATAAAGCAGGGGAAATATTTAAGAATATCTTCTTCCAATTAAAAAAAAATCCAATTCCCACCCTCCATTCGAAATACCCTTTTCATCTTTAAGTTTGACAATATTACATTCAAAATGATACACTAAAAGAACACATTTTTTCAAATCATACAATTCTGTTTCATCAGTCCTGAATTTACAAAACCTTCTTTTTACCTTACCAGAAAAAAATACAATCATCCCAGAGAAAAATGTCCTACTTTGCTTCACAAAAAAGCAAAAAAATCGTCCATTATTACCTCAAATGTTATATCGCAGAAATGTTCCTTTCCTTAGTGGATCAGCAATCTAATAACCTTTGTAGTAAACCCTAAAGGCAAAACTAAATTATCCAAAATTAAATATCTATTAACAATTTCCTCCTTCTTACATCATATATTTAAAGTATATCTTCTTTTTTTTTTAATTAGATTTGTGGTACGTGTTACTTTGTCAGTGGCTTCGGCATACAATTTCTTTTTGTATCTTCTCTGGAATAACATTCTTTTCATTTATACCACAAATGCCTTCTTTCTCATTTGGCGCAGTCTCAGTAGTCAAAACCTTGTCCATAACCTCGGATCATGACAATTCTGACTCCCCTCCAGGATCACCTTTCTCAAATAGATTCACAAGTTCAGAATCGGGAAGTCCTTCTGACGAAATTTCAGTCACTTCAATTCCTTCACTTGACAGAATGTTAAAGTCAGCTAAACAGCAACTATTTGTATTTTCAAAAAAGCGCTCTCCTTCCTTGTGTCAGACAGACAGATTACAATTGGTAGCATTCTAATCCCCTTCAAAAACAATACAAACTCTTTCCTCCTCTTCTAACAACATGCACACTGCTTCTTCTGTCTGCCACCACACTAGGAATGGAAGCAGGATGTGCAGCCACTCAATGCATGCTCAAAAACAAGCAGGGAAAGTTTCCTGATACCCTGCCCAAATTTCCTCTAGTAGTAAAAATTCAGGTCTTCCCTGAAAAGAGGCCAATAGGCTAGTGGGATTAACCTGGTCAACAAAGGATAATTAAATAAAATACTCAGCTCTCAATATGTTGCCCATATACATCTAGGAAAGGGAACATGATTTCGAATACTGCCCCTTATAAACATGAAACTGCCATTTTAAGAGGTGCAGTCTTCTCATAACAGCGTACTTTACATAGCTCTATAGATTAAACATTGGTTTAGACAGTCCTAAAAAAAATTGTGCTGTTGGAGTTATAAAATCTCCAGCAGGTACTCAGGAAAATTGTATTTGTTTCAGTATACTGAGTATGTGTAGCTACACTCCTGTCTATAACTTCAATAACAGTTATTTATCAATATCCATTGATAAGCTGTGTCATGCACAGAGCTTTATACTAGTTTGTTCTAGAAGTACACTCTCTACTGCAAGTGTGCATTTAAAGCACTGATCCCTCCTTCAAACAATTTTTACCTAACGTCTGCCTTTACATAGATGACGGAGGGTGAGTGGGTAGGTTTGCTTTATTTATGCTCCCTCACAGTGTTAAATGTGCCCTACATGCTCTGCTCTGTCACTCAGTAGTGCTTTTACTGTTTTCCATGTTGCCGTGTCAGAATAGAAGCATGGTTTTTTTTTGGTATATGAGGTAACATCTTGTGGATTAATGAATTTCCTCAGTATCCTGGCAGTGGCTTCACTACAGTGTGGTGTTTCTGCTTATTTGTATAGAGTAATATAATTTCCTTCATTTTCAAGTTAATTAATTATTTTTTTTTTTATTTTATTTTACATTTGTTTACCAGGAAAGTCTGACTGGACACAGGACCATTTTCAGCAGAGGCCCAGGGAGAAAAGCTCTGGATAAAATACATAAATTAAACAGTAAGAAATCAACAACCTTTAGACAGTGGATATCAAGTTATAATATAGTAAAATGTCCTAAGATAACACATAGTAAACAAAACGGGAATGTTTGTACAAAGTTTCCAAAAGTACATAGTAAAACATAATATACATATCTTACAACAATGTTGATGAACTACTATAGAAATTACAATTAGAAGAGTCATCATTCAACTCAGTATAGTTAAGAGTGCTAATATTTGTTCCCTTCCACCAAAGTATCAGAAAGTACTCTGTCAGAACTTAATAGTGTAAACTATGAAACCCACAATTACAATAAGTAAGTTGCCAATTCTACCACTAAAACAGAAGATCCTGAAACGCAGTGTTACATAATTTGTGTTTTTTTAGGAAGGCTTTGAATCTTGCAACCCCAGAAATGGGGGGGGGGTGTTATTATAACATGAACACTATTGTTAACTACATATACTAACTCCAAGCGCATTCTACCTCCCAGAACAGGGAATGCTCCAAGATACCTTAACCTCAAACTTAGTACATGCATTTCCTCATATTCCCTGAACTCCCATCCTGCTGAAGGAAGTTACTCCCTATGCTTTAGTCAAACACGATACTGTATTACACTCTTTCTCTTTGTACATCCTCTAAATATTGTTTGTATGCCTATACTATACTAAAACTCTGTAATGTCAAAACAGCACAACTACGCATGTCTGTAAAGTGTATGACCACATGGCTGTACTTTATCTCTGTATTATTAGCCTGTTAACCTTTCTATACGTGTATCCTAAACTTTATCACCTTGATTGTTATCGTAAATTGTTCATACCCTGTAACTGTTTTGGAGCTTTTCTCCCCATGACTCTGCTGAAAACGGACACTAGCTGTCCAGCCAGACTATCCTGCTAAACAAATGTTAAATAAAACAAATAAAATATTCACAATTACAGTCCCAAACATCAAAGGTTTATGACTATGTTTATTGCATTGCAGTTGGGCACCCAGAAAAACGCTGAGACATTTAAGGAGTTTGGGTCTAAAAGTCTGTATTGAAACATTCCCTTTTAGCAGTCTTTCACCGACACTCACAGTCGGTCCCACTTTAGCATTTGCTTTATAAGTTTTAGCTCAACGTTTGATGCAGTATAAGTAGAAAATGCAGTCATTGCCCAGTATTTCTGTAGAAATAATATTGCGTTTTTCCTCAGGAATTTCAATTTAGAATCACAAGACACCATTGTAAATCCAAATAGATGTTTAGATAAGTGTATTGCTTGGCCAAGCAATTTGTAAATAAACTCCCTTTCCAGTGTAATAACACCCATAGTTATATGCCTTCTTCTATCACACTCTTTTTATTTTATCTCTCTTTATTTCCTATAGATGTAAGCAAACTGTTTCTTGGATTGCTTTTCTAGAGTTTGCCATCTTTGATCTTTCTGCCTGACATCAATAAATCATCTTTTCATAACCTGCATCCCTAATTTTACTCTGCATTGCCCTTGTTAATGCTCTTTTCTTATTATGATCTAATATATATTTAATTACAGGCATACATTAAATTGTTTTCTATTGAAACTTTTACAAATGCTCCATTAGATTCAGTAAGGATGTGCTCTCTGAGGTACATTATTCTCACAATCTTTAGCTGCTCTGTGGCAAGCGAACTACCAATGTAAAAATGTTGAGCTGATGTTTTAAAAACATGCAAGCTGTTTCAAAACTTCTCTGACTGATTTTAGGATGCCAATTTATGCTGATACTGGTGTGGGGCCCTTGACTTTGTAATCATGTATGGATCCTCCCCAGATTCACTAATTCTTCTGCTACACCCAGACACTGTTAAACATACAGGAGGCCACATTTATTCTGTCAATCCTGCAGTCGATCATCCCTGTAAACCTCCTTAATTACTTTATTCCTAATATCTATTCCATAGTTAATTCTGCTGGTACCCCCGGTTATGGTAATTATGTTGGGGTCCTTATGATTCTATGAATTTTGTGTATGACCTCCCCAGCCCAGAGTCTAATGTCTGTCTTGAATACATAGTCATCGCCATGTGAGATTATTTCCCCTGCATTAGTCTGGATTTGGATGCTGTCAGCTTTGAACTCTAGCCATACTCAAAGACTTGTTTAGCACTCTCAAGTTCATAGGTTCATAGGTTGGTACTAGGCTATCGGCCCTAGGGCCTATACAAGTCTAGCCATAACAATTCCCTGGATATTTCTTCCCACAATATTTACTTCCCTGGACCCCTGTCTAGCAGGGCGAATAACATGATCCCTGGGGTGAATTTCCTGTCTCCCATCCAATCATCAAGGTTCCTTTTGAAGACGGCCAAGGAGGTGCTCTGCTTGACATGTATGGGCAGTCTATTCCAGAGAATGGAGAGTCTCTGGGTCAGGAACCTATCCCTCCAGCATGTTTTGTTCATTGTGATGACAAGATTTAGATCCCTGGAGCGTGTGGCTCTGAGGAACTGGGATTTCTTTAAGTGGAGCACGTCCAACAGCTCAGGGTTTGACATGGCCTTGTATTTTAAGCAGAGATCACCTCTGAGTAGACGATATGCCACAGAGTATAGCTGGAGTTTTTTTAGACGGTCAGCATATGGCATCTGTTTTAGGCCTGTGATTCTTTTAGTGAGATATTTCTGTGGCCTTTCCAGCTGTTGCAGATGTCTTGTGAGGTACATACCAAATAGGGCATTATACTCTATAATGGGTCTAATGAGGGATGAGTACAGTGGGACAATGACCTCCTTTTTTTCTTAATGAAAAGCCCTTAGTGATGAAGTGTGCCACATAGAAGGATTTCCTGACTGTTGTGGAGATGTGGTTATCGAAGGTGAGACCACTCTCCACCTGTGTCCCTAAGTCTCTCATCACACTTTAGGTGTTTAGTGTACTGCCACATATGTGCTAATTCATGGGTACATGTTTTTTCCCAAAGGGGATAACTATATATTTCTTGGCATTAAGCTTGAGCCCATGGCTCTGGCACCAAGCATCTGTTTCTGTAAGGCCCTTTTGAAGAATATCCACATCATTTGGGGATTCAATAATGGCTCCCAGTTTCAGTCTTCTGCGAATTTTGTTAGCCAGAGTCCCTTAGTTTTGGCCTGCACTTCAGAGAAGTACATGCCAAACAAGAGTGGTCCCAGGACTGAACCCTGAGGTACTCCATTTGTCACTTGTCTAGAGATGGATTTGGAGTCAGCAACTTTTACAGTCTGGGTTCTGTCAGTAAGCCAGTTGGCAACCCATTGAGTGAGGTAGGGATTTATGCCCAGGTTAGTAAGTTTATCTATGATTCCAGAGTGGGGGATGGTGTCGAAGGCCTTGGCGAGGTCCAGATAGGCTGTGAGGACCACCTTACCCTCGTCCACAGCTCTGGAGACTGATTTGAAGAAGTCAATCAGGTTCAGGAGACAAGATCGGCCCTTCACAAACTCAAACTGGGTGGGGTCCATAGGTTCATAGGTTTATACTAGGCTATCTGCCCTAAGGCATTTATAAGCCTAGCCCAAATTTTTGTGGCTTCCTTATATGAAAAAATATAGTGCCCATTAGATTGTTGTGCCTCTGTCCAGCAGTGACACAGAGATGATTCCCGGGGTAAACCTACGATCTCCCATCCACAGGTCAAGATTTCTCTTGAACAGAGCCAGCGAGGTGCTCTGCCTCACATGGACCGGGATTTTATTCCACAGCATAGGGAGTCTCTGAGTGATAAATCTATCCCTCCAGCATGTCCTATTTATATCCGTGCTAAGGTTTAAGTCGCTTGCTCTAGTGGTTTTGGTGGATTTGGATTTTTTGAGGTGGAGCATGTCCATTAATTCCAGGTTGGACATGGCCTTGTATGTCAGGCACATGTCACCTCTGAGCAGACGGTATGCGACTGAATAGAGCTGGAGTTTTTCAATCTAGCAGCATATGACAGATTTTGGAGTCCCTTTATCCTTTTGGCGAGGAACTTTTGGGGTCTCTCCAATTGCTGCAGATGTCGGGTGAGATACATCCCAAATGGGGCATTGTACTCGATCATTGGTCTGATAAGTGAAGAGTACAGGGGAACAATGACCTCACTAGATCTGGATGTGAATCCCTTCATGATCAGGTGGGCAATGTAGAAGGTCTTTCTAACCACTTTAGCAATGTGAGTGTCAAAAGAAAGGCCAATGTCAACCTGGGTCCCCAGGTCCTGATAACCTCTTCTGTGCTTAGTGGATTGCCACCTATATGGTAGCTTGGGGTTACCTTGTTTTTCCCGAAGGTATGACTATACATTTTTGGCTTAACTGCAGGCCATGGCTCTGGCACCAGCTATCTGTTTCTGTGAGTCCCTTCTGAAGGATATCCGTGTCCGATGCACTTTCCACTATGGCTTCAGTTTGCAGTCGCCTGCAAACTTTGTCAGCCAAAGTCCTCCCATGTTGGCCTGTACTTCTGAGAAGTAGATACCGAACAATAGGGGCCAGGGACCGAGCCCTGTGGGACACCACTTGTGACCGGCTTGGAGTCTGACATAGCCAGCAACTCTAACCCTGTGGGTTCTGTCCTTAAGCCAGTTTGCAACCCATCTTGTGACATATGGGTTTACATTTAAGCTGGTAAGTTTTTCTACAATACCCGAGTGGGGTATTGTGTCTTGCAAGGTCAAGGTAGGCTGTATGGACTGCCTTTCCCTCATCAATGGCCTTGGTGACTGTTTCAAGAAGTCGACCAAGTTCAAAAGCAAGATCTTCCCTTGACAAAGCCAAACTGGGTCGGGTCCAATGTCTGCAAGTCCCTATATCTTTGTTTATGAGCTCCATTATGATCCTCTCCATAGCTTTGCAGACTAGACTTGTTAAGCTTATGGGGCGGTAATTACCAGGGTCTGTAGAGGCACCGCCTTTGTGGAGTGGGACCACAGTTGCCGTCCTGTGGTAAGGCTGAGATTAAACAGCTGCCTTATGTGCGGGTTTAATTCCTCATTTAGCTCGTGTAGCACACAGCCGGGACACCATCCGTCCCATTGATGCTGTGTTTTTAACTTTAGAGAGCAGCTTTCACCTGCATTTGAGATGTCTGGGAGGCTACACTCCGCTGGAATAGTTATCTCCTTTAGGGGAGAGGGTGAAGTTTGCACTGAACCTGTCTGCCAGTATGTTGGCAATGTCTGTGGGTTCAGTGATTTTTGTATCATTTTGGACTACTTCTGAGCATATCTGGGAGTTTCCACCCAGGTTCCTAACATAGCTGAAAAAGGCCTTATGATTGTCCTTTGAATCCATGGCAATTTTTCTCTCAAAAATGGCCTTAGTTGATTTTATGAGTGCTCATATTTTTTTACTAATAATGATCAGGGGTGACTTCCCTTTTATGGATTTTGTTCTATCATGTAATAGCTTTCTCCTCTTATTGTAAAGTTTGTTAATGGCTGGGGTCCCCAGACTGGACGTTTGCTCTTTGTGGAAAGAGTCTTGGTTTTATTTGGGATTGCCTGATCCATGCAATCCTGGAGGTGTTCATAGAAGGCATTTGTAAGGGCTTCCGCAGCTTCCCCAGTGTTTGAAGGTTGCCAATGTCTTTGTTTATAAGTTCCATGATAATGCATTCCATGCCCTTGCAGATCAGGCTCATCAGACTGATGGGATGGTAGTTCCCAGGATCCAAGGTGGATCCCCCCTTGTGGAGTGGGATAACTGTAGCTGTGCGGCACTCAGTGGGCACGAAGCCTGACGTGAGGCTATGATTAAACATGACACTTAGGTGAGGTGCCAGTTCATTTTGTAGTTCATGTAGTACACAGCCCGGGATATCATCTGGTCCCATGGATGCTGTATTCTTAGCTTTGGAGAGTGTGGTTTCTGCCTGTGTGGCCATGATTAATGGAATTTGGCAATCTTTTGGTATTGAGATGGGCCCTTTAGGGGGTGAGAGGGGGCTGAAGCTGGCACTAAATCAATCTGCCAGGATATTGGCAATATCCTTGGGATCAGTATATTTAATGCCATTCTGTTGTAGCTCAGAGCAGATCTGAGAAGTGCCATTTAGATTCTTGACATAACTATAGAATGCCATGTGGTTGTCTTTGGAATCTTTGGCAATTTTATTTTTGTAACTAGCTTTTGAGGATTTTATGAGGGATCTCAACTTCTTACTGAGGCTGGTAAGGGAGTTTTTTGCATCCTGGGATTTTCCTCTTTTCTGCAACAGTTTCTTTTGTTTATGGCAGGGGACCACCAGATTGGCTTCCATTTTTTGGTGGAGAGCATCTTGGTTCTATTTGGGAAGGCACGATTCATGCAGGAGTGGAAGTGTTCGTACAGTGCCTTAGTGTAGGATTCAGCAGTTGAACTTTCAGACCCTGTCTGCATGGGTGCCATGAAGTTTGTCACTTCTGACTTGAGTAGCATGAAGTTGGCTTTGGAGAAGTTATTTACGGAGGTTTCCTTACTAGGGTGTGGGGGTGGGATGTGGATGTCAATGGTGATTTGCTTATGGTCAGACCTGACCAATGAGGGGGTGACCACTGGTGTAGACCATCTATCTCCCATGTTGGTAATGACCAGGTCTAGGATATTGGAGCCCCTGATGGGACAATGGATTAGCTGATCCAGGGCGTTGGAATTGATGAATTTCAAGAACCGTTTGGAAAAGGTGTTGGTACCTGAGTAGTTTTCCCAGTTAATGGTAGGGTAGTTGAAATCACCCAGTATTAGGGTGTTTGGTCGTATCTTAATATTTTCCAGTATGTTTAGAAAGGTGTAGTGAGAATCTTGAGGCATGGTGGGGGATCTGTAGCAAGCTACAATTTGGATTACTGTCTTACCTAGTGTTAGTTGCACCTGGAGAATTTCAGATACATTGTGTTGGGCAACTAGCCTGGAGGTGTGAATATCCTTGGTGAATATGGACACTCCTCCACCTTTAGTGTTTAGGTCTTGGGTTGGTGGCCGAAAAGTGTGGTAAAAGTTGCAGCCTGGTATTGCAGGGGTGCTCTCTAGAGCCTTGAGCCAGGTCTCGGTTACTGCACAGATATCGATGTTCTCCATTTTTAGGAGTGCCTCAAGAGAGTGCATTTTGAGGTTTAGACTTCTAGCTTTGAGTAGCATTACCTTCAGATTTTGCATGCTTGTATCTATTACAGTGGTGGCTTTGTCCTTTGAACCTTGCCTAAAAAAGGCACTATAGGGGTGGCAAGAGCTTTAGCCAGTAACCTGAATCCCAGGGGTGACAGGTGCAGAACATCTCTGGCAAAGCATTGTGGTTTGTCGATCATGTCTTCCCAGGCAGACAGATACTGGATCCCCTTTGAATGACACCAGAAGCTTAGCCAATTGTTGAAGTCAATCATTTTGTCCTTATACTTTGGTATCATTCTGGGCGAAGGCAGGATGCTTCTCAGGGCTAGGGTCATACCTGCCTGGGCCACATGATCCGAGAGCTCTTCCATGTCTCTTTTCATGTAGTCCAGGGAGGTACATCTCAAGTCATTCACTCCAACATGGACAATGACAGAGTTGTATTTGTACTTGTTGTGGAGTGACTTGAGTGCATACGTTATGTGGTGGATCCTGGCACCCGACAGGCAGCTGACTGTAATTTTTCTCATTATTCAGCCTGGTGAGTGGGACATCAGTGTGCCTGACTATAGAGTCACCTATGGGTACATTGTCTTGCCTTAGGGGCTGTTGTTGGGTGGCACACTAATTGTTGTGAGCTATGTGTCACTTTGGTTGTGACTGGTGTTTGCGTTTCAGCTTCAGAAGTCCTTGTTGCTTGGGCAGCTTAATGTTAAGGGCCCCTGCATATGTGGGTTTAGTGTTGCTATGTGTGGGTGTTGATGGTGTGGGTTTTGAAGGGCTATGTGTTGCTTGAGGTGTAGTGCAGGTGTTAACCTTCTCCTCTTGACTGTCTAGCACAATCTTGGCTGGAGAGAGCTTTCCTTGAGTTTGGTTATGTAAGTGCATCTCTCGCAGGTTGTAGTGTTGAGTGGTAGGAGGAGAGGGTTGTCTGTGTACATGAGGCAGTTGCTGGTTTGCCCCAGTATGCCCAGATTCACCAGGTGGACAGGAGAAATCACTGGAAGCTGACCCTTGGACATGCCTGTTTAGGTGCTTTTTTTGTAAAGTACAAGGTACTTTGCAATTTTAGGCTGTTTAGTGTCTATGATTAATTTCTCCTTATTAACAAGGAGAGCTGAGTGCTTGTATCAGTTTAAGGCTTCCTAGTGCTTTCCAGCAGGTTCTAGAGCAAGTGCTAGTCACAGTGATTCAGATTTTAGTGCTATTACTGAGAAACCAGCTAGTTCTAAGGGAAAATTTGAAGAGCAAACTTTCTGGCACCTGGAATAGTTTAACCGTAGCCCTGCAGTGCTGCACGATGCAAAAAATGCGCAAACATATGCGTTTTTAAGCCAGAAAGTTGAAAGGGATAGAAATCATCCCAAAAAGGCTAATAAAATTACAATTTCAGAGCTGGAAACCACTCCTCTAGCGTTAGATAGGCAGTACAATGCTCACCACTCCCACTGGTAAGCAGTAGGACTTCCCTCTACCACAGTAAGGTCTGGATAGCTCTGAGCACAGAAAATAAAGTCCTGAGACAAGCAAAGCCTGGGATATGGACTGGCTAGGAAAGGTGGGAAATGAGCAAACAAGATAGTATTTTTTTTTTTTTTGGTGTTGTTTTTGTTTAAAACAGGCTACACAATGCAATAATACAGTACATAAACACAAAAAAGGCTAACACACTTGAGTGTGCAGACCTAAACAGTAAATGCAATTAAAACTCTACAAAATTAGCAATTTAAAACTTTTTAAATGAAGCAAGGCAAGTGCACAACTGAAAAACGATGTAAGAGGCAGTAGTACAGTAGAATAAGCAGCTAGTCTACATATACAGAGAAGTCTATATATACAGAAAAGCATCTAAATCACACTTAAACAATTCAGATGAAGTACAACCTAGAGCACTTGAGTTGTAGCAATATTAAGGCAAATACAGTTTTAATAAATGCACTAAAATATACTCTATATTTCCAAAATGTTTGAGAAGCACAGTCAGAACACAAGGAGATTCAGGCATTTTTTTAAAGAAAGGGAGGAAGGAGAAAGGAGGTTCTGTCCCATGTTTATCATCTCTTTACCACAACAAACAACTTGCCAAATTATCAACATGTCTAAAGTTCTTTCATTTGTTTTCTTCTTAGAATTCAGAAATCTGCTCTTATCAAAAGCCTTCTTTCCAGATATCTCCTTTCCAGTCCATGCTGCTATTGTTCATACAGCACTATGAATGCCCCTCTATCCACCCTGGGGGACACCATGCCATATGTGTAAATTAATGTTGCTGCAATAGATTTTCTTTCTAGTTTTTCATATGCCTATCAAACAGTTCTAAATGTGTTATATAATACCTCCCACAGACACACTATACAATACTATGAGAATCACACCCTGTATCGTTTGTCTGCAAGATAAACACCTTAAACATTGTGCCAGCCTTCATCCCTGATATTGATACTACTGTGGGAAATTTGTCCAGGACATCAGGGAACTTCTCCCACTCTTTTTGATAGGTGCAGTGGGATTTTTACAACCACCTGAGCTACCACCAAACCTGGTATGCTGCACTACAGATTCAGCAATCAAACTACCTAGTGTGGGAATAGAACCAACAGACTTCTGCACCAAAGGATTAGGAGGGTTGTATAATAGCTGAGGTGTCTACCTCACAGTCACAAGGTACAGGGTTTGATTCTCACCTCTGAAATGCAAACTGGCTAGGCTTAAATTGGTCCACAAGTGCAGCTAGCCTAGTACTTATGAACTATGAACTATGACAGTGTGCTACCAACAATGAACTATGAGTGTGCTACCTGTTGCACCACTGATACTCAGTGTTAGCATGCTCTCCCTTCATTGCAAAACAGATAAAATTTGCAACAGTTGCAAAAACAGCACAGTTCACAGGCTAAATAACTTCTAAACTGAATTTATTTTCTAAAATCAGGTGTAGTGAACGGCAGTGAAAAATTTAAACTTTCTGGACGACATATATCCTTAAAGAAGTATACAGAGCTTACTCATGCCACTCCAGTAGCATAGAAGGATAAAGCCCTGACTACTACCCACATGACCTGACTTCAGTTAGCAGCTTGAATGACTAATACAGTGACAGGGAACATGGGCACACCCACCTGATTCAGCAGAAAGAAAGTTAACAGTAGTTGTAATTCTGTCTTTGCAGGCTAATGTGTATTTGGGTGAAGTAAGCTGGAAATGCTAGTTGTGGCTACAGTTTATATATGAGACAAAAACATTAAAATAATCACTATTTTTTATCCTGGCAGAGTTAAACCAGATACTGTGAGTAGGCATTGGATACTGGGGCTGTCTGTGGATGAAATGACTGGCCCTGCCATTTGCTGTTGTAATTCTGGTTTTGTGGAACTAATGTGTATTTGGGTGAAGCAAACGAAAAGGCAGTCTGTGTATACTGCTTGTGTAAGACAAAAATACATTAACGTAGCCAATATTTTTATCAAAATTACATATCTGAGGTGTACACAGTCAACATGGTGGCTACAGATGCTTGGTGGAGGAGACCATCTGTGAATGAGAGAGCTACTGTTGCTCATGCAGTTTATAATTATTAATATGTGCGTTTGTTGGACTAGGATGTGCATTTGTGAGAAGCAATTTTTTGAGCAAAATGATGTTCGATACATTCAGTGACTGAGATCTCATCTGTCTTGAGTTTCACACTTCATATCCCCCAACACTGTACATTGCAATTCACTGTATTAGGTGGTCTGGCCAGGATTTATGTGAAAGCAGCCAGTCACTAGCACTCAGTCTGTAGTATTGCTTTGTCACTGCACTTGGTTCTGTAGTTCAGTTCTTGGTCAAGGCTCCTTCTGTATGGAGTCTACATGGCCTTCTGTCATTGTGGGTTTTATCCACTTGCTCTGGTTTCTACCAACACCCCAAAGTCATGCCATAGTTGAATTGGTGTTTCTTCAATTTGCCCGTAAATAGACATGTAGTATGAGTTTTTGTGTGTGTGTGTGTGTGTGTGTGTGTGTGTGTGTGTGTGTGTGTGTGTGTGTGTGTGTGTGTGTGTGTGTGTGTGTGTGTGTGTGTGTGTGTGTGTGTGTGTGTGTGTGTGTTTCTGGTTTGGGGCACATGCATCACTCTTTTGGATGACAGTAAAATTTCAAATGTAAGGCAAAAAGAAAAATGTACCACAGAGTATTTAGAGCTTCCTGGAGATAGGCAGCGCCCGTACCCCCAGGCTGTATTTTGACACAGGCTTAGCTGTGTTGGGGCTTCATCTTCAGCCTCTGCCATGGGTCTTAACTTGTCAAATCTGGCTTAGCTGTGTTGGGGCTTCATCTTCAGCCTCTGCCATGGGTCTTAACTTGTCAAATCTGGCCCTGGTTAGAGGTGTTGCTATAGCTTATGTGGCAGCTGGGGACAATGCCATCATTTTCCCTTAACTTTCCTTACAGTCAGACATCAGAGGTTTACACAGAAGGTCACTATAATGTATCTAGAGGCAGTAGACTGAGTGAAAGCAAGCAACAAGTTGAAACACACAAATATGTATGAATACAAATGGCAATCTTTTGGTGGTAGGGGTAATGAGGTATACTGAGTACTCACACACACATACACACACACACACACACACACACACACACACACACACACACACACACACACACACACACACACATATACATGACACCATCAAGATGATCAAGTTGAAATACACTATTGTGACATTTTCTTTCTTTACTTTTATCCCAGTCTGAAATCAGACAGGTACACAAGAGATTGTTCTGTTTTGGGGCTAGTGGGTGAGGAGGCATGCTGTTTAGTATTAAAGCAAGAATGTAAAATACAACAGTATAACCATTTGTTCTTTCACTTTCATAAAAATCTATCACCAAAATGGTGCATAGACTGTAACTATCTTTTTGAGGGGGTGGGGAGTTGTGGATGTGGGCACTATTTGTACATATGATTTTTGTATGTTGCACACATTTAATTTATTGGTAAATACTACTTTCGCTGGCTTTCAGGATACAAGTTCTTTCTTTCTGTAGTTAAAATTTTTGTTCAGGCCATCACTGGATCAAAGGGTTGGAAAACATCTCTAAAGTGCACCATAAACTATCCAGCATCTCCATCCTTGCACTTCTATCACTGCTGTAACTGTTTCCCTTTCTTTGTTGTTATTTCCTAACTACTGTTCTTTTCAATGTTTGCATTGCATAACTTGCACATTCTTGTATGTACCTGTTTATACAGTTACCTTTGCATGCAGTACCTATCCACTGTTGCATATTTATATTTATAATGATATTCTAAAATATTTATTTACTTCACAATTCCAAAGTAGTAATTTCTGTACACAGTCATTTATACTGCGGCGTACTTTACAATACCCTTTCTCTTTCCAAAGATTACATATTTATGCCACTAAGAAAAGGGCCTTACAGCCATGTACAAGAAATATTAAAACAAAATGTATGACTACAGTACTACAAGAAAGAAGCTTTAAAATATTATATTAAAAAAATCTTCAAATTTATGCAGCTTACTTAAAGTCATTTTAATTTGTACATTATATATTATCCAGTTAAGGTTTTTCTTACTCTAGTGTGCTGAGCTATGGTTCTAGTTTTAACTGCAATTTCAGGCCAGCCATAAAGCTCAGCTACATTAAAATATCACCATACCATACCTAACAGATGTAGATGTCAGTATCAACAGAAGTATTGTTTCTGACAGCTGAAATGGGTCTGCATCTGTTGACACAGCCTATGAACTGAGCTCAGGACATGCTGTCTGTGCAGTTCTAGTTAAGTTATGTTGCCTATTCACTTTGCAGGTACCTTCTACATTTTAGTTTGTTAGTCTATGTCCAAGCCTTCTGTGACATATTGTTGATCCAGTTTTCTGCATTTACTGTGGCCATTTTAAAATTGAGTAAGACTGCTAGATGTTAAGTAATATTTATTCATGTCTCTTACTAACCTAGAGTTAGTCATCCTTGCATTTGTTCATATTATTTGCACATACATTGCTTTCACTGTAGGATGTAGTATGCAGGAAGTTGAACAAATCCCTGTGAAAATCCAGAACACGTTGCTGTTTTTTCTTTATTATTCTCTCTCTCTCTTCAGGTTCTACCTCTCTTTCATTGTTTCAGGTATATAAAGACATTACTGTTTTTAAACTTTTAGAATCCCTTCAGCAATGAGAATCACGCTTGCCTTTCTGCTCTTTTTTCTTGTTTAAGGACCAAAGGTACGTTTCAGTATTGCCTGATACACAGGAAACATTAACAATCTTTTCTACCATTAGTCACCTTGTTTATATTTTAACAGTACACTGAGCTTGATTCTAAAAGACTTGCTCTCAGGGTAAGTGAGGTAAGGCCTTTTTCCTGGAAGTAAAGCCATCCCATACCGCCATATGAATCTTGTGATACCCCTCAATACATTCGTTTTGTTTGTTTAGGGGTTCCCAATCTCTGTTGTTAATGTTCCACACTTCAATGTGCTATGAGGTTTACTAATCCCTAATCCTGCACTCTCCTTCTATTTGCAGATCTGTGCTTCATTTATCAGATGGTTATCAAAAATCTGTTTAAATGAATATCTGATAAATGCATACATTCTCGTAGGAAACCATGGCTGTCAAAGTAACACATTACCAATCACTCAAGAAGACAGTATTCATTTCATTAGTTTATTAGACACATGCATACATTGTTATTGTTGGCCTTTCCTTATTGTGGGAAAGACTTTCTGTGGTCCATTAAAACTATTCAGAATAATTCATTTTTATATACTTTGTATTCTCCTACTGCTGACTCACAATCAGCCAACCCCCGACCCATTAACTTATTCCTTCCTCTGTGGAGTGACAGCCTAATCACTTCATTCATTCCACTCACAAGAAGAGATCCAGCTATAGAAGGCCATTATCAAAGCAGCCATAGTGGATTTTTTTTTTCTGGGCCACATCCTCTGATCCAAATGCCACTAATGGGTGACACTTGCAATAACAGCCTCCATACATTTGCACTGCATGACATGCCTGTCTTCAGCTACAGCATCCATTTGCTTGATAACTATGCCATCTATCATGGCCTGAATGCTGCTAGCATTATGCTTTTATGTTGTGAAACACCCATCCCTCACTGTGTCCACTGTGTGTCAGTGGGTCTACTGCTTTTGGTCAAATTACATTTGGGCGAAAATGGAATATAGCCCTTGCCCCACTGCAGTGCAACCTTGCAGTAAGAATATGAATTTGGGGGGGGGCATAGCCCCCCACATTTTGCAACTAGTTTTTACTGATGTTATATGTTTCAATGTATTTTTAATGAATACACATGTATCTAATAGTGCATACACTGCTATTATGTGGGGTCTATGCCCCCACACTCCCCATGTGGGGGGCTGTACCCCCCACCCTTTACTTTATATCCTCACTCCAGGGTCGCACTGTAGTGGGGCAGGGGCTATATTCCATTTTGACCAAATGGAATTTGACCAAATGTGTTTTCATTAAAATGCATTTTCGGTGACGTGAACTGCCTGAAATCATTTTCGACTAAATGTAATTCGACCAAATATAGTAGACCCGTGTCAGTATGGCAGTAGACCTAGCTGCCTCCATTCCCCAGGACAGATGGACAGGTGTTGGCCACTCACTCTCATGCTCTGCTCCCTGGCTGCACCCACCCAATTCACTAGTAAAACTCACATCACGTGTTCGTATTCAGGGCTTTATCTCTCTATGTGCAGTCCTGGCCTTATTCAAAATAATTAACCACAAAATAAATAATAACATTAACCAGCACTTTTGCTGAGTTGTAATAAATATATTTACAAGAGGTATCATAGTGCTGAAAGGGTGTTTTAGCAACAGAACAAATTCCCAAAGGTCTGTATTGGGTAGAAAGCTATCACTATACCATACCTGAAGCACAGAGTCATATCTGATATGCACTGAGGGAGTATTCACCTGTTACATACCCTTTCTCATTTTTTATGGCTTTTCAAATGCAGACCAGTTCAGAATTTTTCCACAGACACCCTTTATATCCATGTCATTCTCACAATAATACAGTAGGCATAACAAACATGGTTTTACATTCAGTATTTAGGGAAAGGACTAGCATTAATCTGGTAGAAATGAATGTGTTGCTGTTATAAAAGTTACTTTCAAACAGCAAATGTTTTAATTGCAGTCCTCTAAGAGCAGCTCTTTGAATGAGTCTTTTTTTTTGTATCACGTACGCACCAGCACAGATTTTCACATTAATGATACTTTTGACTGTGTTCAGCATATTTGCTAATTCTGCATAAACAGTACTTTTATCACCAGACAGAAGTCTTGCTGAGTAATGCAGTCATCTTTAAAGAACTGTTCATTTTGGACATTTATTGTATCCACATCCAAGGAAAACATGCTGTAAGTAAAACATCTATGGCATCATAGACTACAGCAAGCATTGAAGGGTCATGAAGTGGACATTGTAACCCCCCCCCCACCTGAAACCTCTATCATACTTTAGCAGTTTGCTGTCATGCTACAAAACCATGCCTTAAAGATAATTTCCGTGATTTTTACATGTTATTCAGTCTTTAACGTTTGATGGTAATCATGGGTTCTGTTATTCGTTTTGCCCTTAAGAAGTTAAAATTAGGATCTGTCTGGCTCCCACTGGATGTAGATATATCTATCTTACAAAAACATGTCCAGCTTCCTGTGAGGGTGACTCACAGATGTGTGGGAAAGGGATGTAGCAATAAGTCTGAGAAAGTGCTAATGGGCTTGCTGAGAGAGTGGACTGTGCCCCTCACCACACAGTTAAGAGAAGTTCTTACAGGCAGCTTGCTTGTTCCTGATAAAACGTTCCTAATCATTATTTAGTTTAAAAACTATAAAGAGTTTGCAAATCTCATGGATTGTCCTAACTGGGAAAGATAGGCTCACAAATGAATGAGTGGGTACAGTAATGTCATTAGAGGCACACTATTTAGTATCACCAACTATAATAAGAACTACAGGCAAAGAATTTAAGTTAAAGAAAGGTACACAGCACCATATTCACAATCAAAATGAAAAGACCACTTACGCAAAATGAGGCCATAAAATACTGAATTGGTGCATATTTGTAGGCATCTTTGTAATAACACTCGTTTTGCTTAAATACTGAAAAAAACAATCAGACAATATAAAGTATGACTGAACTTACAGTAACAGTTATTGTGTTTTCTTAATGTGTCATAGCATCAAGTGTTTCCTTACAATATTTAAACAAGAGCTTTGAAATATTTTAGAGAAAAAAGTGATGAGAGATATTTTCATTTTAACTCCTTAATGTGACAGCATGAATCCTGAAGTAAAATTATGTAATATATCCAAAATTGAAGCAAGTGAGGTGAATTAGAGAGTGCCCTTTCAAAAAATCTAACATTCCAAGCTAGCTCAGTTCACTGTGAACTTTATATAAGTATTTAATTAAAAAAAACAATAGCATAGCTTCAGACCCTGAAGAAGCAAAGTGAAAACATGTTAGCTATATTATTATTTGTTTTTTAATTAAATATTTACATAAAGTTCATGGTGTAGTGACCTATCTTGGAATGTAAAATTATGTAGATAATTATATAATATATTTTTATTTCTTCAGTTTATTTATCCTGGAAAGGCACATAAGCAAAAGAACACACTTTCCTCGGGTATTAATTTAACATGAGCCATGTAAAAAATAATGTGGCACAGTGTTACATCACTTAACATTATTGCTTCACATTGTTTGGTTCTCTGGTTTGATTCCAGACTGTCTGATGTTTACATTTCCTCCCTGTGACCAAGAAGATTTTCATCAGTGTTTCATTTTCTTCTCACATCCCAAACATATTCTGATAGATGAAATTGCTCGTAGGTATGTGTGTGAGTGTCATTTGATCAACTGGCATCCTGTCCAGCATAATTTGTCTGCCATACGTCCAAATGTTTACTGACTCAGGTCTAGCTGCACTATGACCCTGAACAAGATAAAGTAGATACAGAATAATGAATGTATGAATACAAAAAAGACAATGGAGAGTGGCACTTTTTAAATTGCCCATTGACATATTTGTAAATTATAAGCATAAAAAAATATCAAAAATAACTTAAATTATATAAAAAGCTACAATGTCTCTAAGTCAGTTGTAAAATAGTATTAGCACTCTAAATGAAACTACTGAAAACTTTTTTTGGCTGGGTACAGTGCTTCCTTGGAAACTGTATGCAGTTACATGATAAAGAAATGGGTAGGCTGAAAGCAGGTTCATGTAGGTTTATTGGAGATGTCATTTGTCACAGTGCTTGCGAAGACGGTTGCACACTGTTTTGATTGACAGACATGGAAAAGATCAATGAGAAATAGTACATTTCAGTGTCTCAGAAAATGTTGGTGGTCTGAAGTTTATTTCACCATTGCATTTAACAAGAACTCGTGTCTTTTCCACAGACATGATGTGAATATACTTTAGAAAGAAGAAAGGCAAAAATTACTCTCTGAGAAGAGACACTTGTAGGATTTAAAAGGCAAGCATTACTTTTGCTAACAAAAAAAAAATCAAGTGAGAGCCGGGCTGCATGCCAATAGGGTATGTAATGACAGTTTATTTACTTTATTTATTTATCACAAACTCTCCATACAATACACATCACTGCCTTGCCCTAAATACTCTCCACCATCTTCTACTGCTGTTACAACTTCAAATGTTACAGTTCATTCTTTACAAACCTTCATCCTGCCCTGCTCTCTCTTCCTTCATCTCTATCTACTCTCCTCCGCGCACTCTCCCTACCTCTAATCAGCAACTACTACAAATCTACCAACCCACAAATAGCTGGCAAACTCCTATATAAACACTCTGTCGCCCAAGCCTGAAACAAACTCCCAAGAGACATCTGTTCCATCATTCACCCATCACACTTTAAAGAAAAAATCAAACTTCATCTACTCAACTCCAAATTATGTCGTTATCAAGCCCTTACGTAAGCTCCCCACAACCCTACTATATACCTCTTCAGTCCCTCCACACACAGCTAAGTATTGTAGATACTTATTAAACTCTACAATCAATGCTGTTGGACTTAATTATTTTTGTAAATATGTAAGTATATTTTTTAGTCTGTAAAAATATTGATATGTATATATGATGTTTGCATTTCTGCTTTGTCTCTCTAACATTCTTGAATAACTGATTTTGACCATATTTTTTACTCAAATGTTTGATTCTCTATAAACTGTTTGCGTTTTTTTTTTTTATAGCTTTTCTCTATGGTTCTCCACTGAAAATGGCCCACAAGCTCAGCTGGACCAACCCGGTTAACAAATGTCAATAAATAACTAAATAAACATCACTCATGGTGCAGGGTAACATGTATTCGTAAACTCAGGTGTAGAATGTGCAAGGTTTAGGCATTTGGCAACAATTAACATGGCATTAAGAAGAAATACAGGTTATTTGAAGTTCTGGATCTCTTTTCAGCCCTAATAACATAATTACCTCTAAAGAAGGAAGTCCAGATCAGTGTTTATTTTCATGCTCAAGGAAAAAAATATGGAATAATCTGCACATTTTTGGCATTGAAATGAACATCACCATTTGAACAACCTGGAGTGGTGGAGCAGAAATGCTGCAAATGTAGACAAGTCTGTGACAAGAGAACAATGTGTATTATTTATCTGAGGAGGGAGCAGATCCAAAGAATGTGCTACCCCACAAGTTTCTAAGAGGAAAATTCTAAAGTGGAATTTATTTTATTTTATTTATTTGGAATAACTGTATGAAGTGTTGAACATATCCTATAAGACAATTCACACAATCTGAAAGAATTCTGAAAGACATTTTAATCCTATTAACTGCTGGGAGTTATTTAAATACCTAACAGTCAACTGTATTCACAATGCAGGGCTTAGGCTTTACGTACTAATGTGAACATTGTATCCCATAAAATGGATTTAACGAATTAGCCTTTACTCTATGCAACCATTTGAGTAATGAGTTGTCAAATATAGCTAGTTGTTTTTGTCTAAAGAAGATGGCTGTACCTGGCCTGCAGAAATATGCGGGTGCATACCTATTCCACCTGTTTTTTTGCTAACTTTAACACAGTTACCCCTTCCTCCATTTCTGCTCCACCTGCTCACTTTGTATGCCATGCTTTCTTCAGCCTGTCCACAATGACTTCCATTGATCCAGAGGTAAAGCATGTGCAATTTGTTGACCCAATTCCTTATGTGAGTTGTTGGGTCTTTTCGGCTTATCCCGGTTAGAGGTCATCACAGCAGAACTTCAGTCCGCTAGTGGATTTTACGTGGTTTTAACGCCGAAGTTACCAGCCCCTGACATTAATAACCTTCAATGAAGGCATGCATGCATGCCTCCACACAGAAGACGGACGCAGCTGAGAATCGAATCGAACGGACAAACGCTGTGCTGCTAATATTAACACAACAAGAGCACACCTAATCGTACAAATCCAGGACATGCCCCACCCCATACCGGAGCTACATTATACAGCTTCAGAGTTTAAAATCTGTGCTCATAATGTGGGCTTTCTGACCACATATCATTAGAGTACCACAGCGAACCAGCATACCTGCTCTACCATGTGAATACATTTCTTTTCAAGCGCATTTATCCCCCATATTTCAGAATAACCGCATCATGTGTGTCTCATTTATTTATGAATCTACAACTGTATGGGACATATATGGTACAATTTGCTTTACATCCAATGACTTCCAGCAAAGTTTTTTACTCACTCATCAGCTTTTAGAGAATGTTTAGTTGCCATGCTCCTTGTATCTTCACAGCATTTCTCCCCTACATCTTCTATTTTTTTTCTGTGAAAGACAGCACCACACATATTCACAAATATGTTTCTACAAATCAGGCCTCAAGCACAAGATCCCCAATTCTAACATTTCAAATGATGTACATGGCAAATACAGCGCCATAAAAAGTTTCAAGATTGTGATGAATACAACCCTACATATATACATAGGTGACTATTAGGCTAAAGGCCCTATGAGGCCTTTGTAATCCTAGCCATGTTTTGCTATGTGAAACAATGCTGCAGACAGTGTTGGCCATTCTCTTACAAGATTACATGGCTAGCAGAAATTGTTTGTTCTTAAAGTCATGAGTATTTGGAGACGAAGGTCACATGACCCTGCACATATGAGGAACTGCTCTTAGACAGCACTTTGGTTGTATACGTAGGAAAAAAAAGAGCAAAAGTGTCGATTTATAAGACACAACCCTCAACTTTTTTAAAATAATCTGCAGTTTTCCTGGATGCTATACTTATCTGTTTGTTTGTTTGTCTGTTTATACTTTGTTGACAAAGTTAATTCTGCTGTACCATCTGCCTCTCTTCAAAGGAGACCAAAGGTGGTATTCATACTAGCTACAACAAATGTGGCCAGGTCACTGGGAAAATTCCTTTATGCACTTCCTCAAGGTAACACCGAAGGAAAGGAGTAAGGGAATTTCCCTAGTGGCCTGGGAGGAAGGAGTGAAGATGGCATAGAACGAGCGGACAAGAGGAGCAGAGAGTAAAACTGCTGCATCAGATAATGATTTAAATAAAATTAGTGTTGTAGTAACAGTTGTGTTGGATTGAAATATGGACACTGAAGTGCTGTTAAAGTTAATAGCACAGGATGAGAAAAATTACAAGTCTGCATTATCTTGGGTTGAGATCATGGACTGATGCGTGGAAGTTAACCAGAACAATGACTTTGCAAGTAATGTGAGACCATAAAGTGACATGATGAATAGGGAGATGCAGTAGAAGGGAGAAATTGCTGAGGAGAGGAAATACAGTGTCTGTCTCATATACAGAGATGGTTGCAGCCTATCAAAAAAAATAAAGAAGGAACTCTGTAAATTCCAAGGGAGTGAAGGAAAGCTGGTAGTTTGAAAAAAGCAGCAAGAATGAATAAAAAATAAACAAGTGTATTATATCAGCAGTGTTATAACCACTTGGGGTTAACTGTCAAAGACATAAGCTTACAAATCTGTATGGGAAGTGATCCCTTTTGTGAGCCTGATTACATGAAATTCTTCCATACCTCTTTCTGTTTTTTCTTCCTTTCCATGCTCTTGTCTTCCTTCCTTTTACTCTTATACCTATTCTCTACATGCTATACTATAATACTCATAATTTGCTCTTATTTTCTTTTTATTTGTCTTTCACGATTCATTTTCCTTATACTAATAACCCACATTACTACTTTATTCAAATATCTAGATATCTCCTGAATTCTCTAATTTCTGCCTCAATAGTAATGCCTTATTTTTTCTTGATTTTTTTATATATCTGTGGTTCCATATCATAATACTTTCTTGTATTAGTCTCTAAACCATTTAATACATTTCTATACATTTTCACATACTTCACTTTCCATTTCTTACATCATCCTGCCACTAAAAAACACTTCTTATTTTACCTTTTAAATTCAATCTACCACCCAGACCAGTTCATGTAGAAGTCCTTCGTGGTTATATGATCCTTCCACAACTAAAAAACTTCCTACTCTCCAATTTCATACTATCACTTATTTGTTCTTTTTTCTTCTTGTTTTAAAATAATTCCATTTTTCCATCACCACCATCCATATTGCTAAATGGTCTGAAAAAATATCATAAATGTATCACCATCTGCTAGCCCCAAGCTTTCTGATACTATAAAATCATCAATTTCAGATCCAAGTACCCACTTCTGTAAGTCCCCTGAGTTGTGTTCCACACAGATAATTTACCACATTTTATCACTTCCTGTATTTTTTTACAACTTTCTCTTTCTTTGTACATTTTCCCCTTAAATCTCAGTTAAAGTCCCCTGACATCATAATTTTCATGTTAACCACTATCACTCGTCTTGTGTTGATCAATAAGATGAAGAGGCTGGGTGTTCGTTTAAGTAGTTTATTACAAACACATCAGGATGGAGGACTGGAAACAAACTTAAACGAACTAATAAACTGATTGACTACTTCACTCATACATGTTTACATTGTGGCTGCTCACTCAAAATGGCACTGCTGCCTGCACGTGCTCTGTACTTCTATGCACATGCCCACTGACTGGAAAGCTTCTTAAAGGTACAAACACACACTGATCTACAACCACCACAGTCTAATATTTGATGAAACAGTATCTCCCTTTCCTTGCTAGTTATAAATCTACATAATGCTATAATTCTGTAAACATGGTATCTCCACCTCACATCCACAACAGTTAATCTTCCAAACCTTATTAATGTTAGATCTAGTATTCTGAATGTTTTTTACACAACACAATCACTCCAGAATAATGATCACTTCCTAAGATCCATATTATATTCCCAGCTCACAATTTTTCTTTTTGCAGTCTTTCTTCACTTGTCAGGAATCTTACACTCTCTAACAGAATAACATCCACATCACATTCAGTACACCATTCCAGTACCCCTGTCTTTCTTACAGTGTTAATAATATTGTTCACATTTACTTAAAGTACTTTAAATTGTTGATTTTCCTTCTGTTCAACTTTAGAGGAAATATTTATAATTTTGCATTTTCTTATTTTTACTATTTCCCCAACTGAATATTTTTCCTGGGTTTATGTGCAAATAATCCTTGATCCTCTGAATCAAAGTTTTCATTAGCTAGAATTTAAAAAATAATTATCAGTCCCCACTCCTGACCTCTCATCCTGCATGCATGCTACTCACTTTTTCCCCTCCTCATTTTTTCTTCTTCTTCAGTTTCTTTTTCCTCTAGTTCACACTCCCCCCCAGCCTTGTGTCATCATTCCTTCTGTATATTTTCTTCCCCTCCCCCTCTTTCACATTATTAACTATCTGCTCTAGACAATCCATCCAACAATGTCCATTTTTTATACAACCTGCATTCAGGCAAACACCTCCTTGCTGTATGTCCTTGCTCCCCACACTGATTATATTGTACCTTGTCATAATCATTAATTAAATGAGAAAAGTCCCAACAAAAGAAACATGACTTAGGCTCTCCAGCCTGTCTTAATGCCCCTCTATGATCAGCTACAAAAATAACACTTGTCAAGTGTTTCACCATGTTATTTTTTTCTTTTTCACATATAAAACAGCTTCCAATCTCTACCCTCCATTCCGTAAATTTTTCTTATCTCCAACTTTCACAATATTATCAATAGTTTCACACAGATGCTGCATGCACCTTTTAACATCATCCCCTTCCAGTTCATCGGTTCTAAAATGCAAAGTAACATTATTTAACATTTTAAGTTACAACTAGAAAGCAAATAACTGTTGCACAGATAAATGTCCTTCTTTTTTCTACACAGTTTCTGAAATTTCATCAGTTCATCATTTTCAAATGTTAAGTCTCAAAAGTCTCTGCCTCGATATATATAAAAGACCAAATTCCTTGAGTTTTAAAGCCCAGAACAGCTATCGCATTGTCCCATACTATCTGTATATTACCGTGTCATTTTTGTTCTTTTTCTCACAGTCGGACTTACAGTCTGTTGCTGGCCTCCTTTTTGCCTGTTTTCACTGCTGCATATATTTTAGTTACTCCGTTATCTGCTACCACAAAACCACACACGTTCTCAGTTTGTTGCTGCTTTCCTCTTTTACTTTCTATTACTGTTGCCATCTCTGCTGCCTGGTTCACTTTCCACATTACCATCTTCAGCACTTATGAAAAAGTTATCTACCCTCTCGCCCCATGAAACAGCAGAGCTGTCCCCTGGATCATCCTGCTTGATAATGTTTAACAGAACATCATCTGAATCCCTCTTGATGCCAGTTCTGTTACCTGCACCACTTCAACAGACTCACTTACTTTCTTCTTCATACAGAGAAGTAAACACTGCTTATTTGTAACAGTCACCATGCACGGATATTTGTTTACATTTTGGAGATTCACACCGAACAAGTTTTTCTCCAAATTGTCATTTTCTACCTTTAAACTTTCCATTTTCACGCCTCCTCTATGCTACTGCTTCCCTTAGGCCTCATCCTTGCTGCCGTAGAAACCCTCCAGTGTCATCTAGCAGCTCCAAGGAGTACGGGTCCTTTATTTATATACAAAAAATTCTTATTTACAAATATTTACAAATGTATGGATACAGAGATATATAAATCTATTTACTCATGTTTATAATTTCCTTTACAATCATACTAAATGTTCATCCCTATTAGACCCCACTCCTTTTTCCATAACCACCATTTGATTTTAATTAATATTGTTGCTAAAATCCATTCACCATTAAACATAATTTCATTTTTCTTTCATCCCCTATGACCCAGAAGATATAAAATGCCTATTTATCTATTCTTTTAAAATATTCTTTATTTTTACTCTTGTAATATCCATATTTAACCATATCCATGTTTATTTTATTCACTTCTTTTATATCTTCAAATTTCTTCTTTACATAGTTTTCCCCATAAACGTTTTTGCTCTTTTACATTTAAAAAACATGTCCCATAGTATCTTCTTATTGACTGCACAAATATTCTGTCATTTTCTTTTATATGGCATATTTCCTTTTATTTGCACTTTATCTATCACCAGTCTTCACAAAACACTCTCGACATTCTGCTTTCTGATTATACAATTTACTTATTTTTATAGCTTTATTAACTGTTAGATTTCCTATGGTTTTGCATAATAGTGTTTTATCATTACATTCTTATACTATAGTTTTCTATCTGTTTTCATATCATCTGTTTTTATTTTCCACAAAAATATTTGTTCTTGGTAACCTTTTATTTCTTCATTTATATATTCTTTTTATCTTTTACTCTTTTTACCATACTGCAAAATTTATCATACTTATATTTATACAATTTTGCTACTAATTTCTCATCTTTTTCCATTTATCCACTTTAACACTTCGTAAAATTTTAATGAAGCAGCATATACCACTGGGTTAATTAACCATAAACCTCCGTCCTCTTTATTTTCATACAAAACTCATCCTTTTACTGGGTTTAAGCTAAAACCTCATATAAATTAATACATTTTTTGAAATAATTCCTTTTCAAATACTGTTGTCAACATAAATACATTTGCTATGTATGATGTTTTCCCATCAGTGCTAAATTTATCAAATACGCCTTTTTTTTCTGAATGATAATGTATATGTTCTCCTGAAAAGACAGGCTTGTTTTATTTCTTCTATTGCTTTTTTTCCCACTGAATTCTACTTACATCATTAATCCCCAGAATTTGCGCCTAACATAAAAATTTCATTCATTGTAAAATATATACCCCATCTTTACTACATGTAAGTCTTTATTTTTCTTTTTATTTAAAGCTATCCCTATTGCCTCTAGATATTCATTTGTGCACATTATTTCTTTTATCCACATTTTTTTTTGCAATTATAATATCATCTCCATATGTTAACAGAACTGGAATTCCTAATCCTTCAGGTGCTTTATAACCCACCTCCTTCACTCTGTAATTTATTTCACATACTCCCCAGGATTCAGCAAGCTTTGCACGTTGTGCAGAAATAGTGCAAGAGCTGCTGCACGCAATATGGCCGACAAGCGATCCAGGAATGAGGTCCCAGGACATGCATGAGCGCTCCAACACTATTCCTGCACGGACACAGCTCCTGTATGCAAATTACCCCATTTACAGGTGAAAAACATACAAATGAGGTCAGTTAGTGATCCAGGAAGCAGGCAGTCTGTGCGGGAATAGTGTAACTTGCAGAAATGTATTCGGCTACCAACAGAATACATTTCTGCAAATTATAAAATGGAGGGATGACAGCTCCAAAGAAAGCATGTATTCAATGTAGTAGGCATGCCAATGGCCAAATAGATGACCATTGGCATGGTAAATAGTTGTAAAATTATAAAAAATAACTTTTAGGTTTTTTTTTTTGCCGATTTCGGCCTTTTACGTGTAGGGCAGGGGTGCACAAACAGAATTGGTCCGAAAAAGAAAAAGCTGGAAATAACCTTTTAAACCAAAATCATCATTCTGCCATAATAGTCAATGGCATGCAGAAGACAACAATACCATTGAATAGTGGTTGCTAAGGGGGAAGGCTGAGTGTCAGCCTTGTAACCAAGCTTTAGCAATCAGTTTTAGGCAAATGAGGGGACTGATACTGAATCACCTCAGTGTTAGCTAGCACCCAACCGTGTAAATGCAACAACACCATGGTGCAAGCCTAAGAGGTAGATGACATCATAAGGGGGAGTGTCATACCGTGTAAATGCAACAACACCATGGTGCAAGCCTAAGAGGTAGATGACCTCATAAGGGGGAGTGTCATGCATGCTGTAAGCTTATTGGAGTTTTGCGGCCCGTGTTTGCCCATAGCTAAGCACAGCTAAGGATGGGGGTGTGTGTCTGAGGCTGCCTAACAGTGTTTATATTGCCTAAACCGGTGCACGGGGTTTTAAACAAAAACAACCCCCCCCCCCAGGAAATAGCAGCTCTGTTCACATCTGAGCATTGGGTATGCACGATGCTCCTCGGGGCTTAAATGGGAATGCAATGGGAAGGGAAAACAGCAGTAGGAAGGCAATCAAGGAGAACTAGCATAGCTGGCAGGTGAAATGTATCAGAATCAGCCAATTACACAGGCAGCAGCCCAGCACACTACTATAAACTATGCAAACACCTTTCACTCTGTTTTTTCCCACAAACTCTACACCCCCGGTGTATACAGACGGGAGCATTTTACCAGACAAAACTAACAAAATGATAGGGGCTGCTATCTCTCTCATACATCAAAATGTGGAAGAGGCTGAGGGTGGTGAGGATGAGAATGCTGACAATCAACCCACAGTGAGGAGAAGGAGAACAGTTTACAGACCCAGGGTAACCTACCAGGGGCTACATGAGCTGGAGATAGTGGAGTGATATAGGGTGGAGACATCCTACAGCAAACTGTTGAGCTGTGCCAGCCATGCCTCACACACAGAACCAACAGAGGGGAACCCATCCCAGTGGATACCAAGGTATGTGTAGGCTTAGGAATACTAGCCACGGGTACCTTCCAAAGGCCAACTGGGGATATCATGGGGATCCCACAGGCATCAGCATCCAGGGTACCTCACCAGTTCCTGGATGCCATGTCAGCACATGCCATTTGAGCACATATATTTCCTCAACACCAGTGAGGCGTTGACCAGCAATATGCGTCTCTTCCACCAAATAGCAAAATACTGTGAAGTAGTGGCTACTATAGACTGCACGCACATACACATCAAAACACCACCTGGCGAGCAGGGTAGGGTCTACATAAACTGCAAGGGCTTCCCTTCCATCAACTGCCAGGTCATGTGCGATGCCCAGGGCATTATAATGAATGTGTGTGCTGGCAACCCTGGAAGCTTTCACGACTTCAACATCTGGCATATGACACAGCCGTGTCAGAGATTTGCCAGTGGGGGCATCCCATATGGCCACCTAGTGAGGGATGCTGGGTACGCACTGGAGCTGTGGCTGATGACACCCATTATAAATGCACACACACTCGAACAAGAACCCCATAATGAGGCACATGCACAAACCAGAATCATAATAGAGTGTGTGTTTGGGATGCTCAAATCATGATTCCGGTGCCTGGACATATCCGGTGGAGCCTTGCAGTACTCTCCAGCTACATGTACACAAGTTTTCATTGTATGTGCCATGCTACACAATGTGATCATGTGGGAACAGCTGCAGGAGGAACAGCACGGGGCAGAGCCACAGAGCCCCCCACCATTGCCAAGGCCAGCACAGGCACAGAGTGACTCAGAGGAGGAACAACCTGAGCCTGCCCATGTAGGCAGAAGGAGGCATGCCCAGTATGCCCAGGCTTTGGCAAAGAGGCAACGCATAGCACATACACTGGCACGGTGGAAACCCAGGGAATGACGCCTCTCTCTGACTCACACATACAGTAAAAGGGATGCCAAACATGACACTGCCTGTGCTTTACCATGTATAGGGAGTGTACTATGTGCATCCGACATAGTCACCCCTCCAGCACCATCCTCAATACTGGCACAGCCACAAGTAACTCACTCTCCTTATTAATTGCTGAATGGAGTAGTATGTTCTGCTAGCTGTAGCTATGGTATGGATGTGAGCATGCAAGGGAATCAGGTGGCTGAATGGGATGGCAGCAGATAGTGGACACCTATATGGGCAGCATGGAATCCATTACAAATACTGGTGTCAACAAAGTAGGCAGTACTAGACAAGGTGACAAATCCCACTGCAGTACATGTGGTGGCCGAAATGTGTGTCCATAGGACACACACATGCATGTCAGTGAAGTTCACATACCCAACTACAGCCTCAGCCAGTAGGACAGGTATAGATGACCATAAAGGGAGGCTGTGCTAAGACCTCCAATTAATGGCAATGGATAATAGCCACCCTCCAGACCTACACAAACAGACTACAACAGGTCAGGCAGTTGTATGTTAGTTCTGCAGGGTATGAAGTCCGAAACTGAAATGTAGGTCAATAAAACCTAACATCTGTACTCTACTGATATGCCTCTAGTCTGCATAATAGGTCAGAAAACAAAACAAAATGGGAGCCAAACAGAATACCTGAAACAGTCATAGCAAATGTTTACAGTTGTCAGGTGTGCCCCCCCAATCCTATGTAGAAATGCAGTAATATGTACGAGTGGGGTTAATAACAGTGCAGCACAGATTACCTGAGCTGGTCCAATTTACAGGATAGATTGTTGCATGTGTACAATATGCAGGGCTCTGTGTGTTAGGTTGTTGTGTGCTGTACATTGTGTGGAAGTGGTCAGCATGTAGGCATGGAGGGTTGTGTCTTGGCCTATGGCCAGTACTGTCGACAGGGCCATGTTTTGACAACTGCAGTGCCAACCACAATGCATCCCAGCAAGACCCAATTCAGCAGTCATCCATACTCATTGTTCTGATGTTAATATCTGTCACCATCTGAAAGATGGACATGCCATGAATGTGGGCCCATACATACACACAGTACATAGGTGGAATTACCCTAGACAGAGTATATAAAATCTAACTGTGAACTGCACACACTTTTGGAATCGTACATACAGGTTAGCAGCACATTAGTTGTCTGTGTAATATGTAATACTGATGTAGTCTGGCCAATCACTGGCAGACCACAAAAGGCACAGTTATGAAGTAATGAGAGAATGCCTATATACCTGCACAAGGCAGCATAAAGGGAATGTCCCAGGTATATCTGTGAGTCAGCTGCAAGAAGCTTCCATATTACACATGCACTCAGCTCACCCCAGCATCAGCCACAGGTTTATCACAGGTCATATCCTTGCTGTTAGGAATGAGTACAATATGACCCCCACTTCTGTATGGGAATTCCCACAGAATGCAGCTTGCTGAAGAGGTGTCCTATGCAGGTGTGTCCCTCCCTAACTGTAAGCAACACCCTGTCAGCATCCAGACCAATGGATTAATATGGACAGGAAGTATTGCCATTAACACCTTGCACACTTACCTTGTCACCCCAGGGGAATCCAGTGGCTCACAGCCTGGAACTGTAAGAGTGACAGAATACACTGGCCTGCTATAGATGGCCTACATCACTACCAAATGCTCTACAGTCCTCTGTGAAAGGCCTGTGCCTCACCCGTACTGCCAATGTATGTTATCTCATGGGGTCCCAAATAACATAACACAGTCCACAGAACACAAATGCAAGGCCATGTCAACAAATCCCAGTAGCATGCCCACCATGTCCTACTGCATGACCTGTGGACCAACCTCTAAATAATGCCGGGATGAAGGGACAACTATAGGGATGCTTTGCATATATAACTTGCATAATGTTAGGAAGAGGATAGAATAACATAGTGGGGGTATAGAAGCATGGACGCCATGGAGTGTGTGAAGTCTGAAACTCTGATGTGTGCCCATACTACCCCTGCCTGTAAACCTAGTAATGGGTGGCTACAAATCCACTCGTAAACCACAATGTGAAGGGGAACTGACCAGATATATGAGCCCTGCCTCTGCGTAACCTGGGTGAATCTGTACAGCTGAGAGGTATGGCCATTCTGTTATGTCGATAGAATTACAAGCAAGGGATCCTCAGCCACCACAGTACCAAGGTGCTGGACCATTTACACAGATCCATCAGTAAGTGTCTGCAGCTACCCCCCAAGAATGGCATGAGTGCTCAAGAATATGTAGGCTGCAGACCACAATACTGGACACAGCTTCATTCATCTTGTATTTCCCAGGAAATAACTGTGAGCAAATAAATATATCTGTTGGTAGTTGATGACATAATACATCACAGTGTGAAACAGTACATGTCTGAATATCTCTGCTAACACCAACCATGTAACACAAGCAGCACAGACAGCAATAGTTACAGTATCCCACTGTTACCCATTGTGACTCCATATTGTCAAACCTATCTATGGATATCCTGCAGAAACAGGTTGCTAACTGTAGGTGTAGAACACAAAATCCTGCACTGGAGTACAACCTACCAGGAATGGATTCACACACACAATACAGAAGGTTATACTGGGCATGCTGCTACACTTAGAGAAATGAAGCCCATGTCTGGCAACAACAGTGGATACATATCTGTCAGTCACAGATGTCTGTGCACACACCACATTGCACACCATTCATGCTTTGCACACACATTGGATATGAATACTCACACATATCCAAGGCCAACACACTATAATAGGTCAAACATACACACACACACACACAGATGTGGGGAAGAGAGAGGCAGACAGTGACAAAGAGATTGCCATCATGAGTCCTGTCCCACCCACCACACATCCAATTGGCCAATATCGCAAGATGTGCCTATATAAATCGCTGTAGACATTTGATTTTGGTAGGCCCCAGCCGTATAGTGTCTGTGGTGCTTGTGATAACTGTGTAACATGATAGTACAAATCAGTATTCATTTAGCATTTGTATACCCAGTCCTGTCAAATGTAAAGTTGTGTGTGACTGAGCGTTGTGTGCGTGTTCTCAGAGGAATGGTTTATGGCCCATTCACACACACTGCACTTACCATAGCCCATGTTAGCACTCATGCTGATGTCAGTCACCTTGAAATAACCCTCTGGACAATTATCAGCCCCATAATCTCCATGGCACGTGCAATAACTGCATAATGCTATAGTGTAACATACTAGTTAGGTAGGAGTTTTAATCCCGAACATAACAACTGTGAAATTCAGTGAGAGTGTGTGTGTGTGTGTGTGTGTGTGTGTGTGTGTGTGTGTGTGTGTGTGTGTGTGTAAGTGTGTGTGGAGATTAATGATTTTAAGGCCATTCACAGTCACTACACCTCCCATTGCCTTACTTTAGCAAGCCTGCTGATGTCAGTCACCTTGGAATACCCATTTGGAGAAGAGCTAGCCCTATAATCTCTGTATTGCATTCAATAATGGTGTAATGTTATAGTGTAACATACTAGTTAGGAAGGAGTTCTAATCCCAGACATGGCAATTGTAAAAGAGTGTATGTGTAGAGATTAGTGATTTTGAGGCCATTCACAGTCACTACATCTCCCAATGCCCTACTTTAGCAAGCCTGTTGATGTCAGTCACCTTGAAATACCCCTTTGGAGAAGGGGTAAACATATAAGCTCTGTGGTGTGTGCGATAACTGTGAAATGTTATAGTGTAACATGCTATTCAGGTAGGAGTTCTAATCCCAGACATGATAACTGTGAAATTAGAAGCTGAGATGTCAGAGTGTGTTTTAAAATAAAGTTCTTGTGGATTACTAGCTGGTGGTTCTATTTTCTACTTTGGTACTTTCTACAGTGTGGTGTTGCTGTATTTTGTTTGGTCCAGGATGGCTAGTGATCCCAATGTGGACCTGTCTCATTCATTTCGTGACTGTAGTGGTGAAGGAACACAGATGTCACTTGAAAGCTTTTTTCAGCTGGGTGACTGTCGGAATGTTTCTGGTAATGTTATGAGCTTACCCAATAGCCAAACTACTGTTAATGATGCCAATAATATAATGACTATACCTAATGTGTGGAAAAAAATTGAAGAAGATTGTAACAAAAGATACAATAATTAATTTGCAACTGTTGGCCGTAAAATTACCTCTACTTTGTCGGCAGAAAATAAAACGCTATGTGAGGAACTTGAAAAGCTTATGTTTAAAGAAACGGCTACATTCTTTAATATTCAAAGTTTACAGAGATACATTGCACTAGATATCTCTCCATGGGGTCTATGAGCATATAAAGACGCATTGTTACCATTTAACATGGATAATGTCACGGATAAAGTTTTTCATCAGCGGTGGGTCACTGCCGCTCATAAGTGTGCAATGGAGTGGATATCCATTCTGTTGGAAAGAGACAGGTTAAAACAAAATGAATTGAAAGAACAAATCAAAAAAACATGTTCATCATTAACAAGTAATCTAAATAACGAATATCTAGATAATTTTTCTGCGACATTAATAAACTGAAATCATATGAGGGAGATATCATTGAGTGGAAAAAAGTCAAATTGCTTCGTGATTTGCATGACTATGACAATGGGAGGGCCTTTGTATCTCGAGCCAATCAGAAGAGGTCTGAGAAACGTGTACACTTTCAGGAAGATGGGGAACACCCGAATACGTCATTCTCCAATTCGGAAGGGCTGAATTCAGCAGGAGAAGATGAAAGGGATGAATATCCATGACTGCCGAATGCACAGCAGGGTGAACAGTTTCAACAAACTTTTCGGGGAAATTGCAATGGCTCAAAAGGAGGTCCCCAAAGGAGAAAACGAGAGAGAGAAGCCCTCCATGGACAGTTTAAAGATGGACAGCAACAGCATTATTTTAAAAGAGGTAAATGGTAATTTACCTGTGACGAGTAACTGTAACAGTTATGTTATTAATTTATCTGGTTATACTCTGAGCAACAGTGAGTATAATGTACTTAATTGTGGTATTCCAAGACTGCATGAAGTTAAAATCGACTTGTTTTGCTTTTTTAGAAAGTTACATTTGAAAATTTTTTAGTAGTATAAACAATGTTAATGGATCCCTAATGGAGGGCGATAAAAGTGTGGATGAAGTGAACAGTGATAGTTTTTACTCATGTTGCTCTGAGGAAGAATATAATGCTTATACACTGTTCAATACTAGTAAAGTAATTTATTGAAGTAAATGTATGCCTCCAATATTAAATGAAGATGTTCAGCATGTTTATTTGATGTTACAGTTTGCAATAGAGAAATAATTTGCTGAGTTTAAAAATGTGGGGTTTAATTTAAATTAAGAATAATGGAAAACCTTGAAAATATTAAGTGAAAGGAAAGATATAATTTTTAAACCTGCAGACAAAGTAAACATGTTAATAATTATGAATTATGCTCAATATTTAAACATGTGTAATGAACACCTAAAGGATTGTAGTGTATATGAACAAGTAGAATTAAGAGTGTATAAAGAAGCAATAGACAAGTATATTAATTTACTTAAAAAAGGTAATAGGTTGGGTTACTTTTCAGATAATGATATAAAAAAGAAGTTTGGAGTGGAAGGATGTGAGATGGCTCTATTCTATTGTCTTCCTAAGATACACAAATCTTTAACAAATCCTCTGGGATGCCCCATAGTATCTGGAAGAAAATATTTTTTGTATAAAATAAGCCAATTTCTACATTTTCACCTATTGCCTAAAGTAAAATTGTTACTAGCCTACATTCAAGATATGTTTGATTTCCTGAACAAAATTAAGACAGTTCAATGGGGGGGGGGTGAGAATGTATTGGGTTACTATCGATGTAAAAAGTCTTTACACCAAAATAAATCAAGATTTTGGGTTAGAAGCTATAAAATTATTTTAGGGCCAAAGTCCACCTACTGAATCTATTGTAGAGCTGTTAGATTTCTGTCTTAAACATATATTTTTTTTTAATTTGAAGAAGCTCTGTATAGGCAGAAAAGTGGAACTGCAATGGGGGCGGATTTTGCCCCCTCATATGCAAACCTTAGCATGGGCTTATTCGAAAATGAATACATATATAAAAGTGAATTTTTTCATAGATATGTTAAACTTTATTACAGATTTATTGACGATCTGATCTTTTCACGTGAAGATGGTGAAGAGGAAGTAGAAGGATTTGTTAAGATGTTAGGAAATAATAGGTTTGGGTTAGAATTTGATGGTCTGAAAGTTGGAAAAAATGTATCCTTCTTGGATGTGAATCTTGATGGTAGTAATAATAAGTTCATTCAGAGTAGCGTCCATAGAAAATTTAATAGTGGACTACAATATATAAGGGCAGATAGTTGCCATCCGCCCCATACTATTCATTCCATGCCCTTTGGAGAATTTATTCGTATTTTTAGACTATATAATAATGAATTTGATTATAAAAGGGAAATGTGTAATACAATTAACATGTTTAAAATGAGGGGTTTTGATCAAGAACTATTAGAAGAATGCTGGAAAAATTTTTAAAAAGAATATATTTACAGCTTACTGTTAAGAGATGTATACAAAGATATAAAATAAATAACAAAATTAAAAAACAGGAAGATATATATTTTACTACCACATTTAGTAGTTTTTGTGTTATAGTTAAAAAATTATGAATGTATTATTGGGAGTATATTTTATGTATAAATGATTCATGTTTGCATGGGTTAGCGATGGAGAATGCAAGCCAATGGATAAGTGTTTATGAAATATGTAAAAAGGGAAAAAGAGAAAGCCAGGTACGGATGCAGAAAAATGTGAGTTAAATCAGTAGATCAAAGAAAAGGAATAGGAGTAGAAAGATAGGAGGTAGAGAGGTGGAGGAGACACAGTGCAAGAGGCAACAGAACAGCAATACAGGAGGTAAGAGAAACAAATGGAATTACTAGAAGGGGTCAAGAAGGGTAGCTGCGGCTTCCCTAGAAATAAAGTAGCAAAGAAGATAAAGGGATAGACTTGTCAAGATTGGGGGAGAATGGAGAATATAAAAGAATACGGGAAAAGTAAAGGTACAGAGTGAGTACTCTGTCTCAGTATTCATGAAAATATGGGGAGGTGGTGAAGTAGATGAAGGACAATAATCTTCAGACCCAGATTAGAACAAGAACAAAAGGAGAAGGAAGAGGAACTTGCTCTCTAATGAGGGTAATGCACAGGTCTATAAAGACCACCTCTCATAGCCTCAAGAATATGGTCAATGTGGTGCAAGATCCTAGATGGAGATCAACTGATCACTAACCAGTACAGATACGCCTAGGAACTGGAACTGGACTAATGAGGGTAATGCACAGGTCTAGCAGGACCACCTCTCATAGCCTCAAGATTATGAGGAGAAGGAAGAGGAGCCTGCTCTCTAATGAGGATAATGCACAGGTCTAGAAGGACCACCTCTCATAGCCTCAAGAATATAAGGAGAAAGAAGAGGAACCTGCTCTCTAATGAGGGTAATGCACAGGTCTAGAAGGACCATCTCTCATAGCCTCAAGAATATGAGAAGGAAGAGGAACCTGCTCTCTAATGAGGGTAATGCACAGGTCTAGAAGGACCATCTCTCATAGCCTCAAGAATATGAGGAGAAGGAAGAGGAACCTGCTCTCTAATGAGGGTAATGTACAGGTCTAGCAGGACCACCTCTCATAGCCTCAAGAATATGAGGAGAAGGAAGAGGAACCTGCTCTCTAATGAGGGTAATGCACAGGTCTAGAAGGACCACCTCTTATAGCCTCAATAATATGAGGAGAAGGAAGAGGAGCCTGCTCTCTAATGAGGGTAATGCACAGGTCTAGAAGGACCACCTCTCATAGCCTCAAGAATATGAGGAGAATGAAGAGGAACCTGCTCTCTAATGAGGGTAATGCACAGGTCTAGAAGGACAACCCCTCATAGTCTCAAGAATATGAGGAGAATGAAGAGGAACCTGCTCTCTAATGAGGGTAATGCACAGGTCTAGAAGGACCATCTCTCATAGCCTCAAGAATATGAGGAGAAGGAAGAGGAACCTGCTCTCTAATGAGGGTAATGTACAGGTCTAGAAGGACCACCTCTCATAGCCTCAAGAATATGAGGAGAAGGAAGAGGAACCTGCTCTCTAATGAGGGTAATGCACAGGTCTAGAAGGACCACCTCTCATAGCCTCAATAATATGGTCAATGTGGTGCAAGATCCTAGATGGAGATCAACTGATCACTAACCAGTACAGATATGCCTAGGAACTGGAACTGGTCTAATGAGGGTAATGCACAGGTCTAGAAGGACCACCTCTCATAGCCTCAAGAATATGAGGAGAAGGAAGAGGAACCTGCTCTCTAATGAGGGTAATGCACAGGTCTAGTAGGACCACCTCTCATAGCCTCAAGAATATGAGGAGAAGGAAAAGGAACCTGCTCTCTAATGAGGGTAATGCACAGGTCTAGAAGGACCACCTCTCATAGCCTCAAGAATATGAGGAGAAAGAAGAGGAACCTGCTCTCTAATGAGGGTAATGCACAGTTCTAGCAGGACCACCTCTCATAGCCTCAAGAATATGAGGAGAAGGAATAGGAACCTGCTCTCTAATGAGGGTAATGCACAGGTCTAGAAGGACCACCTCTCATAGCCTCAAGAATATGAGGAGAAGGAAGAGGAACCTGCTCTCTAATGAGGGTAATGCACAGGTCTAGCAGGACCACCTCTCATAGCCTCAAGAATATGAGGAGAAGGAAGAGGAACCTGCTCTCTAATGAGGGTAATGCACAAGTTTAGCAGGACCACCTCTCATGGCCTCAAGAATAAGGTCAATGTGGTGCAAGAGCCACTGATCACTAACCAGTACAGATATGCCTAGGAACTGGAACTGGCACAAGGAAGAAGAAGGAAGCACCTAGGGAACTATGTGTCTGTAATGGTAACAGCACTATAAGGAAAAGTCTTGGAAGGAATCTTAAGTGAAAAGTTTTGTGGTGGCTTAAAGCATAGAGACCTCTACAAAAAAATGGTTTCATGACTAGAAGGAGTGGTCAATTCAATCTATCCCAGTTTTGTGAAGGGAATACTTGTAGATACTTTATGGTGACGCCACTAAGGTATTTGACTCAGACCTGCACAGGCATCTGTTAAGGAAAAACTACATGGACTGGGGTTAGGATGTGACTAAGGAACCAGACTTGCTTTATGTTTGTAGTGCAGGACACAGCACATTATTGTGAAGTGGAAAAAAGGGAAGTGACTAGCAGATTGTTATAATCTTCAGTCCTTGAGCTAGTAATCATTACTATGTTAATTTCAGACATTCAAATATCACTGCATATGGCACAAGATTAAGAAAAAGGCTAAGAAATTACTTGGAAACGCTAACACAATGGACAGAAACATAGCAGCTTGGGTTCAATTTAGACAAATGTGAAGTACTGTGCTTGTGTGAATTACTAATTAGGTTAGAGTAACAAAAGTCAAAGAGCCCCAAAAAGCATCTGAGGTGTCAATCAGACATCAACTAACCATCAGGGCTACAGTGAGAGAGAAATGTGGCAACAGCAAATGGAGACCTGATGAAGCTATATTGTGAACACTTTGTTTAGTCATGGAAAAACTATTCAGGGAGAGGGACATCAAGCCTCTGGAGGATGTCCAGCAGAAAGCTGGTGAGTAATGTGTAGGGTGAAGTGCAAGAGGCAAGCAGAACAGCAATACAGGTGGTAAGAGAAACAAATGGAATTACTAGAAGGGGTCAAGAAGGGTAGCTGCGGCTTCCCTAGAAATAAAGTAGCAAAGAAGATAAAGGGATAAACTTGTCCAGATTGGGGGAGAATGGAGAATATAAAAGAATACGGGAAAAGTAAAGGTACAGAGTGAGTACTCTGTCTCAGTATTCATGAAAATATGGGGAGGTGGTGAAGTAGATGAGGGACAATAATCTTCAGACCCAGATTAGAACAAGAACAAAAGGAGAAGGAAGAGGAACTTGCTCTCTAATGAGGGTAATGCACAGGTCTAGAAAGACCACCTCTCATAGCCTCAAGAATATGGTCAATGTGGTGCAAGATCCTAGATGGAGATCAACTGATCACTAACCAGTACAGATACGCCTAGGAACTGGAACTGGACTAATGAGGGTAATGCACAGGTCTAGCAGGACCACCTCTCATAGCCTCAAGAATATGAGGAGAAGGAAGAGGAGCCTACTCTCTAATGAGGGTAATGCACAGGTCTAGAAGGACCACCTCTCATAGCCTCAATAATATGGTCAATGTGGTGCAAGATCCTAGATGGAGATCAACTGATCACTAACCAGTACAGATATGCCTAGGAACTGGAACTGGTCTAATGAGGGTAATGCACAGGTCTAGCAGGACCACTACTCATAGCCTCAAGAATATGAAGAAAAGGAAGAGGAACCTGCTGTCTAATGAGGGTAATGCACAGGTCTGGAAGGACCACCTCTCATAGCCTCAAGAATATGAGGAGAAGGAAGAGGAACCTGCTCTCTAATGAGGGTAATGCACAGGTCTAGTAGGACTACCTCTCATAGCCTCAAGAATATGAGGAGAAGGAAAAGGAACCTGCTCTCTAATGAGGGTAATGCACAGGTCTAGAAGGACCACCTTTCATAGCCTCAAGAATATGAGGAGAAAGAAGCGGAACCTGCTCTCTAATGAGGGTAATGCACAGTTCTAGCAGGACCACCTCTCATAGCCTCAAGAATATGAGGAGAAGGAATAGGAACCTGCTCTCTAATGAGGGTAATGCACAGGTCTAGAAGGACCACCTCTCATAGCCTCAAGAATATGAGGAGAAGGAAGAGGAACCTGCTCTCTAATGAGGGTAATGCACAGGTCTAGCAGGACCACCTCTCATAGCCTCAAGAATATGAGGAGAAGGAAGAGGAACCTGCTCTCTAATGAGGGTAATGCACAAGTTTAGCAGGACCACCTCTCATGGCCTCAAGAATAAGGTCAATGTGGTGCAAGAGCCACTGATCACTAACCAGTACAGATATGCCTAGGAACTGGAACTGGCACAAGGAAGAAGAAGGAAGCACCTAGGGAACTATGTGTCTGTAATGGTAACAGCGCTATAAGGAAAAGTCTTGGAAGGAATCTTAAGTGAAAAGTTTTGTGGTGGCTTAAAGCATAGAGACCTCTACAAAAAATGGTTTCATGACTAGAAGGAGTGGTCAATTCAATCTATCCCAGTTTTGTGAAGGGAATACTTGTAGATACTTTATGGTGACGCCACTAAGGTATTTGACTCAGACCTGCACAGGCATCTGTTAAGGAAAAACTACATGGACTGGGGTTAGGATGTGACTAAGGAACCAGACTTGCTTTATGTTTGTAGTGCAGGACACAGCACATTATGGTGAAGTGGAAAAAAGGGAAGTGACTAGCAGATTGTTATAATCTTCAGTCCTTGAGCTAGTAATCATTACTATGTTAATTTCAGACATTCAAATATCACTGCATATGGCACAAGATTAAGAAAAAGGCTAAGAAATTACTTGGAAACGCTAACACAATGGACAGAAACATAGCAGCTTGGGTTCAATTTAGACAAATGTGAAGTACTGTGCTTGTGTGAATTACTAATTAGGTTAGAGTAACAAATGTCAAAGAGCCCCAAAAAGCATCTGAGGTGTCAATCAGACATCAACTAACCATCAGGGCTACAGTGAGAGAGAAATGTGGCAACAGCAAATGGAGACCTGATGAAGCTATATTGTGAACACTTTGTTTAGTCATGGAAAAACTATTCAGGGAGAGGGACATCAAGCCTCTGGAGGATGTCCAGCAGAAAGCTGGTGAGTAATGTGTAGGGTGAAGTGTAAAGGTTACAATCATGAAATACAGGAGCTGCAGCTCTTCTTATCAGAAATCAGAAGACACAGCAGGGACTTAATATGTTTATACATGGTCATGCTGGGAAGATGTGAAGGTTTGTCTGTGAACAGGAAGAACAGCGTAAGAAGGGAGTGCATGCAACGACATGTATATACTTCTACTTTATGCTTTAATAATCATGCTGTTTCAAGGGACTGAGTGATAGTGAAATCTGTCTAGGAAGTTGAGAGGCACACATCCACAGCACATAATTCTGGGCCCATATCCCACCAAGACAGGGTACTATTAGTTGAAATGACCGCAGGGGGATGAAATCCACAGTGGCCAAATACATCAGGTAATTCTTAAGTCATGATGCTGACAGAAAATATAGGAACAAAGCAGTGAAGTGCACACATGGCCAGGGAGCATCACCCAATGCACATCTCGGTGTACAGAGCTGTGCAAAACAGCGATTGCACTGCCCGAGCATTGTCGCTCCTGTAGGAACAGCTATGCCCACTCCCATGTGTCCATTGCAAACTTTTTGTCCACTCCTGTAAACAAAGGAGTGATATGATCAGCACATATAGTATATACACTGATCTGTGGTGCTGCACGTGTCTGCCCTGGCATGCCATGCAACCAATCACCATGGATCTTCCTGTTGTGCTGCTATCTTGGTTGCTATAGCAATGGATTTATATGAAGCCCCCCATGGACAGCTGTCTATAGAAGGGATTCTGCTGCTTTGGCATGCTATCTGCATAACAGGCAAATCTGTGCATGCATAATTACTGCATTTTTACACTTTATAACTATGTCTCCAGTTATAATGCTTTCTTTTACTCTGTCATTTTCATGTATTTCTTTAATGTAAATTCATTTTAAACTTTGGAGCTTATCTCCCCGGGCCTCTACTGAAAATGGACATATATCCAGCTAGAGTAGCCCGGTCAACAAATGTAAAATAAAATAAATAAAATAAATCTGTTTCAACTGTCTGCACCTTGTCTCTGTAGAACAAAATCTCCATACATGGGTCAAGTGGCCATGTATCCCTCACCTTCCCATCTGGACTGAAATATCCATACCACTCACACCACATCTAGAAAACCACTAACAATACATTTTTAGCCAAGAAGAATGAATGAACCAGACAAAAGGGTACTACAAGATTTCTTAGATAGTCAATACCTATATTGTGAAAGGCTTTGTAGGTTAACACCAAGACATTAAATAATGGCTTTGGCACTACCACCATTAACCTGCACAAATCAGTAGCAGAAAAAGGATATACAGGCAAATAATTTCATTCTTGTGTTACAATGGTTATGCCTTTAATACTACTATTCTTTGCACTAAGGTGTGATGTTATGAGGTAGTGCCATCTGTGCCAGGGAGAATAGGGTAGTACATTTGTACATATGTCAGCATAGCTAGCTGGAGTTTTGTAAAGAATTTTATGTTATTTGACTATCACACTGATTTGTACAGAAGTTTGACTTAAAATATATTTGTAAAGTTACTTGAGTTAAAAATGCATCGACAGTAGGTCCTTCTGGACAGAAACAATGTATGTATGTATATTGGGTTGCATTGTTGTAACTGACCAAATGTGTATGTTTATCAGAGAACTCTGGAAGGGTGGAAAGTTTGAAATTGTGTTATAACTTTCAGAAGCTGCCACAGATTAAGCTCTGTGTGCTCATTGTACCAGAGTCAGGTGACAAGAGGTGATGTCATCCTCTAACCAGCATCTCTTTTTTTGGAACTCTCGCAGCAGCACTTTCGAACCTGACAGGAAAGATTTCTGACAGGATATATATCTCACACATCCACAAAGAAAAAGAGAGACACAATTTGGCTTTTGTTGTGGTAAGACACTCACCACACATCAGCTTGCCTTGCTTTAGTAAGTAGTCAGGGAACAGTAATTCTTTAGTCAGTCAGGGGCATTTAGTGAGAATAGTTTAGTATTGTTTTCTGCATCTGTGAAAAACTATCCACCTGTATTACTTTTTATATTTCTGTGGTTGAAAATCTGTTGTTTATTGTATTCAGTAGTCTCCTGTTTTCTGTTTTATTATGTATCATTAAATATTTTAATATTCTTCAATGTGGCTGGCCTTTTACAGAATAATTTTACTATCTTGAGAGTACTTGTGCTTGTTTTAGTGACCCTGTGGCTACCCCTGAAAGCCTTGCTGCTTTGGTCACAGTATACCATTTGTATTAGTACTTTACACAGTATAATTGGGTACCCCTTGTAAGGGCCTTAGGGTAGCTGACTGGGGGCAGTGTGATCATCTCAGAGTCTGGGCAGAAAGGGGCACAGCTAGTAAATCTGTGCCAGCTTTTCTCAGGTGTGTATGTGTAAGTGAAACTCAAATATCCAAGTGTGTGTCAGCTACTGAGAACAGGGACACAGAGGCCCAAAGTAGTCAGTGTGGAGTTTGTGTGGTCCTGGAGAGAGAGAAACAGAGTCCATCCCCAGGTCTGGAGCATGCTCCCTGTGTGCTCTTAAGGGAAACTGTGCTTGGTGCAGGGAGTTGCATGTGAAAATATTGTGTGAATCCACCTTTGCTCTTAGTGACCATCCCTCACTGGAGTCATTGGTGAAGACTGAGTCTCCTTGATTGCTGGCCCGGAGTAGGGAGCTATCACATAAGGTTTAGTGGATATGCCCATACTCCTTTGTGTTATGCAAGTTTTTAATATAGCAGTCAAGTGGAAGAGAGAAATGGAAAAACATTTCCGTCCATATATTGCTATGTATTATACCACAAATTATACTTGCATATATCTATGTTACTCAATGTTCTCTTCTTTAGACATGCTTGCACTATTGAATGTGGTCTTAAAATTTATCATTATATCTTATTTAATCTGTATTTCAATGTACTTGCTTTTGAATATGGACTGTTTTGTGACTATCTTTTGTTGTGTGTGTTTTGTTGTCCGCTTGGTCCAATTTGTGGCTAAAAGTGTCATTGGAACAACTTATTTACATGATTAACAAACATTAGATATATAAATACAATGTAATCATGTAAAAGTGTTCCAGAAACCTCACTTCAGAATCCTGCATGTGTTGGGTGTGGCTCATCTTGACATCATGAAACCCAAGATAGTAGTCCTGGGGTGCTGTAGCTAGGTTATGACTACTGCATGAATTACCCAAAGGTAGTAGCTCTGGGGTAATGCAGCTAGGTTATGACTACTGCATGAATTACCCAAAGGTAGTAGCCCTGAGTTGCTGTAGCTAGGTTATGACTACTGCATGAATTACCCAAAGGTAGTAGCCTTGGGGTGCTGCAGCTAGGTTATGACTACTGCATGAATTACCCAAAGGTAGTAGCCCTGGGGTGCTGTAGCAAGGTTATGACTACTGCATGAATTACTGTTGTCAAATCACAATAAGAAATTCAGAAGTTGATGTGGAAGATATCTGTGAGATGATAATAAGACTGGGAGCTGTCAACAGATACTTCAGTGACAATATTTAATTAGGAAAATCCTCCCATGTCTTGCCCTACCTGACAATAGAACTTATAGACTGCAGTAGGAGGTTAGCAAGGCTTCGGTGGCAAAGGACAGATGAAACACCTTGGAAGTTATACAGGCTGAAACACTGTTTCCTGACCTGAAATTCTCACAGCATGCAAACAGGAAATCCACTACTGCTTGGGAATTGATTAAAGCTATGGTCCTCAACCTACAGTGGAATCTCAAACCTATAGGTGGGTTGTTTTCCTCTTTTGTTTGCTGGCATAAGAGGAAGTATTCAGATTAGGGGACAGCTTGTTAATAATGATCAAAAACATAGTTGTGATTTTTGGAACTGTATGCCATTTTCCCAAATGTAGCCCCGAACTAAGTGTAACCCACACACCCTACCCAGGACAGACAACATGTTTTTGTACAACATGCCTTTACAAAAATAAAAAAGCAAAGCCTGAAATTACAGGCCTAAGCAAAAACACCCATTAAGCTAACCATGGATTCTGAAAGTAAAACATACAAACAAGTAAAATACAACCATGGAAAACCTTTTCATTTAAATTCTAGTATATTTCACTGCACAAAATAAATGAATTATTTTTAAAATGTGTACATTGCTGCATATGCTTCATTTGCCTGTTCACATCCTTGATGATGATAAGATGATATTATATGAAAAGCTGTTAGCCCAATATGACTTATGGAAGTATGAGCATTTACTACTATGGACTGGTGAGGAACTTCCTTTTAAAAAAGGAAAGGGAAGCATGGTAGGGAAATCAATGTGCTACCCTTTTACAATAGAGTTATTTGTTTGCAGGGAGCAAACTTCCCTGCATCCTCCATGTGGGGAGACTCCCCCCACACCTCCCAAACTTATATATTCCAACTCTGAAGTTGCACAACAGTGAAGAAAAACCCCAGTGCCAGCGAAGTAGGTTTGGCAAGCAGCACTTGCTCTTTTTGCTTTCGGCAAAACTATATTCCTCCGCATGACATGTTCCCCTCTAATAGGAAGTCAATATGTTACCCACTGATACAGAACTCAAAGTGTTACCCCCTCCAATACAAAAGCAATGTGCTATCCCTGTGACACAGAGCCAATGTGTTAACCTCTGGTTGTTGTTGTGTCTTTCAGCTTTTCCCGGTTAGGGGTCACCACAGCGGAACTCCGGTCTGCTAATGATTGGCAGTAGATTTTTACATGTCGAGTTGCCAGCCCTGACGCACAACCTTCAATGAAGGTACGTCCATTCATGCTTGTCTCCACACAGAAGACGCTCTAGCTGAGAATCGAACAGGACAACATCTTACTGTGAGGCGACAATGCTACCACAGCACCACCACAGAATGTTATCCGGCTTCACTCTGGAACTAACAAACACAACAGATACATCTCCAGAATATATAGCTTACAGAGAGATATAACATCAGAAGCAGAGCAAAAGCTTTGGCCAGAATTTCCGAAGACGATAGGCAGGCACTCTAGTAAAAAGAATAATGAATAATTTTATGATCTACAACATACTATATGAGGTAGTGTTTTTTTTTTTTCATCTGAAATGGTCTGCAGAAAGCATTCCTGACTCCTGCAAATCTTGGAAAATGTTTCCCTGAGTCTCACAATGCTGTTGCCAGGGTCTGAAGCAAACACAGGATACATGGAACCACACAGAGGCCTTTTGGATTGCCAGTGCAACAACCTGTTAATATCACAGAAAAAATGATTGATTGGTTTATTTGTTTTTATGTGAACAGGAAACTGAACTTGTATGAAGATTCATTTCAGCCATGACCTGGGCCAAAAAGGAAATATGCAATTAAGGAGGAAAAAGAAAAAATATATAACATTTATAGTTTGTACACTACCATTCTACCATATGTATACAAAGCAATATGTGTAATGAACAGCTAAAACATTACAGATACAAGTTTCTGCTTAAAGCAGTCTGCCAGTACAATTTACACAAAATGCTGAAAGGACAGATGCATTTACAAGGAATACAAAAAGAAGGGCAATAAAAAGAAAGTGAGGTAAAAGTTACTAATATAAAGAAATAAAAACTCATTAGTATCAACTAATGAGTCTGGTTGGCAATCAGTCCAACTAGAGAGCAAGGAAAAATCTATTTATTTATTGCATTTGTTAACCGGAAAAGTCTACTGGGCCTAGGTGAGCCCATTTTCAGTAGAGGCCTGGGGAGAAAAGTTCCACAATAACATTAATAGCACATACAAGAAAAAGCACAATATACAGTGCATATACAGTCTCAATGCATGGAAATAAATATTAAACACAATGGTACAAGTTTTTTACAAATATTACACATTGACAGTGTACAATTTGATCATTGAGGATGGAGTTAGGTAGGGTAGCAGTTTTGATTTTTACTTGTTGGAGTTTTGTAGGCATAAGCAGTTGAATTCAACAAGTCAGAGAGAACTCCTAAGTAGTGATATTGTAGAGGAACATAGTAGTAGATCAGGTGTTAGGAGGTACTATTTTGTAACAAGTACATTGCCAGAGAGAAGAGAGGTGTGATCTGAGAGACTTCTTAAAGACAGCAGGATTACTGATTGTTCTGATAGAAGGTGGGAGGGCATTCTATAGTTTTAAGATGGCTCTAGCCTGGAGAAATGTCCAGTACAATGCAACAATAATGAACTTGTGTGCGTGTGTGTGTGTGTATACGAGAAGGGTCAGTGTGTGTGTGTGTGTGTGTGTGTGTGTGTGTGTGTGTGTGTGTGTGTGTGTGTGTGCTGGCAGTCTAATCTAATGCTGAACTGAATGCACTAAACGGATTGTATATATTCCAGATAGTTACTTACACTATACAAATGCAAAATGCAATAAAACACCTCTGGTTTAATATTGCAGAATCTCTAGATCATCAGCAGCAGGACAAAGCTTTGTCATGATGGTCTGGTTTTCAGTACTGACATCCTCCGAACACAAAGGACATAGATAAAATCTTCAGTATTTGTTTATGACGTTCATTGCTGTTTGTCGGACCATACTGGTTGCCAGAATGTTCATCCCAATTAACATAATGGCATTTCCAACTCATTACTTAAAATATATTTATAAAATACATAAAACGTTGCCTGCTACACAAAATAAATTCAAATTTAAACTACAAGTGAAAAATGATTAAGGCCATTGATTCAAAATAGGAAATGAATCTTTATGAAACAGTAAACAACAACAAAAATGTATTTTTATACATCTTCTATCTACACAATGGAAAGAGCACTATACATTTGTTACTTGGTGGTGCAGAGAGTTTGTACTGCCAACTGATTCAAGAAATTAGTACAGTGGAATGCTCCGATCCTCTTCAGGGCTAGCAAGTTATATGAACAGATTCATTATTACAGTGATATTCCAGCTGCGTCACTAATGTCTGTATGGAAAATAAAAGAACACCCTCTGGCTTGAACGCATTCTTAATTTCTTTTTAGTGGTATGTTTGAAAGAGACTGTTCATTCTCTTGGATTGGTGTTTAAGTTGTATCATCTTGCTGGAAAAAAAGCATGTCTGTTTCCTGTTCATAATTCAGAGTAAATGGGTGCTTCACTAATTATAGATCACTTAGCATGATCTCTTACATACATAATATAATAGAAGCTTGAATTCTGGAATTTATTTGTTCAGACATTAAGGATAAAAATGTCTCCAACATTTTCCATCATGACTTCATGAGCAGCAATTTATGGCAGATCAATCAGTTTTTGAAAATGTCACTATAGTACTTAAAGTTCACATAATAACTAATTTTATTTAGTTCATTCATATTTTATATTCAAAGAAATAAACTGACAAGGGCTGTTAAAGGCACTGCTTTTATTAAAAGAAATACTGCAGTAATATATTTCACGACTGCCAGTTTAAGCATAGATTAGAGGCGCTCTGAAATTAAAGCAATAATAACAATCGCCTTCTGAACCTAAATCCAGAAGTTGTTGGTTATGAGTACTAGTTCTGTAGTATCTTGTTAAAAAAATTACTTATATTTGAAAAAGATATAAAGGTACATATAGAAAGCAATTTGATCTTTGAACATTGCACTAGCTGTATTAAGGTCAGCAGGGTGCTGGTCCTGATTTTGAGGAGGTAAATATTAAAGAAGAAATGAGTGCCAATACTTTTTGTAGGGACGGTGAATCCAAATATTAAAATAATTTGTTGAAAATTGGTCATTTGCTAACATTACACTGCACATTAAGGTTGACGGAATTATTTCTGATTTCTTTGGCTTGAACACAAAAAAAGACAAATAAATTATTTTGTTTTATAACAGATAATTTAAGAGTGATTTAATATATGCTTACAAATGGGAAAAAAGAAGTTATGTACTTACCATAACGTTCCATGTGAGTTGTTCATCTCGCCTTCATTTTTTACTGATGGGTTCAGAGCCGATCCCTTGGCTCCGAGTCGGCACCTACTGTAAAGCTCGAGGATTTCAAGTAGCTCAAGGCCAAGTCCCAATCCCATAATGCACCCTGATTTACCTCAGATCTTGTTTGCTGCATAAAATAATACCATATGTCATTCTATAACTTCAAAAGAGGAAGTATAGAAGGGTTGAGTGACCAGGAAGGATCTAGCATCTCAGTCTTCTAAAAGCCCAGGAGGGGGTAGGAGGGAGGGACGTAAGAATGAAGGCGAGATGAACAACTCACATGGAACATTATGGTAAGTACATAACTTCTTTATGTGAAGTTGTTCTATCTTGCCATTCATTCTTTACTGTTGGGTAGCATCCCAAGCACCATCAACCTTGGGTGGCTCACGGGAGTATATTTCTCAGGACTGTGGATCCAAAGGAGGCCCTGTCCCTAGAGGCCCTATCAACTTTGTAATGTGTGATAAAGGTATGAGGTTTTGACCAAGTGGCTGCTGCGCAAATGTTATCAATAGGAAGTCTGGCAGAAAAAGCGTATGATGTAGAAACTGCTCTGGTTGAATGAGCTTTAATTTTATGCTGCAAGGGCATATGGGCAGCTGAATAAGCAAAGGTGATACAATCAGATAACCACTTAGACAGAGTTGTTTTAGCCACTGGAATACCCTTCCTGTGGTCTGAGAATGAGACAAAAAGCTGGTCTGATTTCCTGAAATCTTTTGTTCTATACAAAAAAAATCTGAGCTGCCTGTGAACATCAAGTCTGTGCAGCATTATTCCAAATTGTTGGAATGGTTGGGGAAGAAAACTGGCAAATCAATAATTTGGTTGACATTAGTTTCAGTGCAAACTTTGGGTAAGAAAGAGGGGTCTATTCGGAGTGAGACTCTGTCAACATGGAAAATCAAATAAGGAGGCTTGATGGATAAGGCTTGAAGCTCTGACACTCTGCGGGCAGAAATAATAGCCATTAAAAAGATGATTTTAAAAAATATGAGGTCACATGAGGAAGCTGGTTCAAATGGTGGAAGAATTATGCAGGAAAGCATAACATTTAAATTCCATGGAGAACAGGGAGATTTCACAGGTGGTCTGATATGAAAGGTCCCTTTGAGAAAGGCTTTGGATAATTTGTGTAACATAATATTCAATCCTTCAAATCCCAGATGAAAGTTAGAAATGGCAGCAAGTTGAACATGGCCTGTTGCTGCTGCAGCTCCTTTATTAAATATCATGGTTAAGAATTCAAGAATAGAGGCCATAGGGGCCTGGTAAGGACCAGGATCAAGGTTGTTTTTAGAGGCCCATATAGAAAATGTTTCCATTTGCTGAGGTACAGATCCTTGTAGACGATTTGTGAGAGGATAGGAGAATTAGCTTTGTCTCATTGGAAAGGTTATGGAACCTGGTTATGATGGGAATTGGAGCAGCCAAGCTGTCAGCTTCAGGGACTGCAGAGAGGGATGAAGTTCCCCCAACGAGTGTGTCAGAAGGTCTGGAACTGGGTCCAGAATCTAGGAGTCCTCCAAAATATGAAGTCGAAGGAAGGGGAACCAAATCTGATGAGGCCAATAGGGAGCTATTAGAATGATGGTCCTTCCCAGGGCTTTGGCTTTCTGTAATACATTGGGTATCGACGGGATTGGTGGGAATGCATAGAGGAGACATGGGGGCCAATTGTGAGTGAGTGCATCCCTTGGGACTTTTCCCGGAGGGGGAATCAGGGCGAAGTAGTTTCTGAATTTGGTGTTCATGTGACTGGCAAAAAGGTCACAGCAAGGCTGGCCCCACCTGCGGAATATCCTGTCCGCTATTTCAGTCTTAAGGGACCACACATGGGGCAACAAAATTGCTCTGCTCAACTTGTTTGCTATCACGTTGGATTTCACCGGGATGTGCATTGCTAACAGAAAGCGTTGGGTGGAAATAGCCCACTGCCATATTCTAAGGGCTTCGCGACAAAGGGGGTATGATCTGGTACCTCCTTGTTTGTTCAAATACCAGACCACTGACATGTTGTTCATCTGAATCGCAATCATACCTAAAGGAAGGGAGTCCTGGAAGTACTGCAACGCCAAAAGTACTGCTCTTATCTCTAGGACATTGATATGCAGGTGTGTCTCTTGCTCGGTCCATATGCTTTGGGCTGTCTTTCCCTAAAAATGGCCCCCCCACCCTATCAGGGAAGTGTTCATGGTCACTGTGGCCGCTGGAAGGGATAGCACAAATGGGCATCCTATCGTAACATGAAGTGAGGTCAACCACAACTGAAGATCCTTTTTACAGGAATTTGTGATCATTATCATGTGAGACATGGGGAGTTCTTGGTAAGACCACTGAGTAAACAACAGCCATTGTAGTATCCGCATATGCATATGACCCAGTGGTATGGCTAGAATTGCTGCTGCCATCATATCCAACAATTTCAGAACTTCTGATGCTGGCGCTTTGTTTTTGAATATTAGAATGCAGACATGCTGGCGGAGAAGTAAGACTCCTTCTGCTGGAAGTCTTAGCGTGGTGGTGGTGGTGTCTAGTGCTGCTTCGATAAAGACGATATGCTGCGATGGCAACAAGGTAGGTTTTCCTGAGTTTAATGTAATGCCCAGCTGATTGCAGAGTGACAGATTGGACTCCCTGGCCTAATGAGATGATGCCTGATGGAAAAAAAAATTTGTAAGAGAAGAAAAATAAGGCTTATACTGGCCCGAGCTAGTAGAACCTCTGATCAGTTGCAGCGGCAAACTAGATCTGGGGTAAATCAGGGTGCATCATGGGATAGGGACTTGGCCTCGAGCTACTTGAAATCCTCAAGCTTTGCAGTAGGTGCCGACTCGGAGCCAAGGGATCGGATCCGAACCAATCAGTAAAGAATGAACGGTGAGATAGAACAAATTCACATCAACAGATTTCTAATGAAGTGTCTTGATTGAACACATTCTAAGACTGCATATGCCAGAAATGCATAACATTATTTCATATTATTTACCATGAAATAAATAAAAGGGCAAAGTCCCTTTCAATCAAAGTAGTTAAAACATTTTAAGTAAGAGTAAGCATTCTTTCTCTCAAATTATTTAAAAAAGGCATTCTTGATATAGTCATGTTCTATATTTGAGATAATCCTTATAATTTGTAATTAAATGTAACACGACAGACTACTAGTAATATTTAGCCTGAGTGTAGCTGACAGTATAAAAATTTGTTCATCATTCATAGATTAACCTTTCACAGAAAAAAGTTATTTATTCACTGTTTTTAACCAAATAAGTCCCACTGGGCTTGTAGCCTATTTTCAGAAGAGCCCTAATGTGATATTTATATAGAGAGGGAAACTTTGGTCAAGACCCTGTGGATATGCCATGGGATCTTTAATATTCACCTAATACTGACTCAGACAGCTGGGGCATTAGTTTAAATTTCATCTGATTCCCTCCTCATCCTGGACTATAGTGTCAGTACTGCTGAATACATTTAAGTATCCTGTGTGGGTACAGAACCCTCAGTCTTCTGATTTTTTTTCCGATCTTCTTTGTGTCAAGCAAGAATGTGCAGTTTGCTAAGCCACTGTCTTTGCAATATTCATTTCTGTGATATACCAATCCCCAACTAATGCAAATGCCTCAGCAACTAGAAAAGTATTGACAGTACTGCAAAGCTTCCAAACAGTTACAGCACCACAGGCTGTAACCTAGTTCGTTCAAGACATCCATATTTTAAAATGAAAAGAACTTCACAAATTGTTTAGTAATCATCAACAGTGCAGCATCAGGAAATGTGTGCATCGAAATATTCATTTTTCTGACTCAGACAGCCTTTCTTTCTCATATCTGATCAAATATAAGTTGACTGTTTGCACATAAATTATAATCTCAGAAGTAATTTTATTGTTGTGTATCTGTCATCCAAAAACAATTACCTCCAAAATACTGACGATTTACAAAAATGTGCCAAATGGGCCCTGGGCAGGGCCTCCCTCACTGCATTTATACCTAATATTTTTGAACAGTGTAAAAAGCGGAATGTGTACATAATGTCTATGGACAGATTGCACAGTCACTGAAATAGACAGTTTCCTTGCAAGCATGACTTTAATATATCAGACAGAGCATTTGACAAGACACTCTTTTGAATGCCAAATCTATACAGCATGGCTTGAGAACTTAAGTACGAGAAAAGAGAATAACCAAATACATATGAGGGATAATTTTAAAACACAGCTCTTTATTCATTCTTTGATACCTGTTTTACTCTATTCAGTGACATGGAGGAGTTAAAGCCTATCCCAGTTAGCAGTGGGTAGAAGGAAGAGAAACAATTCTGGATGGGATGCCAGTCCATTACAGGATAGACATACACACATGTAGACACACAGATCTCACATGCATATGTACATGCAATTTGGAGGATCACCAGTTCATATAACCACATATCTCTGGAATACAGGAGGAAGTCAGTCCATTCTAGTGAAAAATCTACACAGGCACAGTGAACAAAAGCAATTCCTGACAAAAGACCTATAATCTAAGAGTCATTTTGTGCAGATTTTGGATCAGTGTTTAAAAATCTTGGTGGTCACTACCTGTGGCATTTTTGGATTCTCAAGTCTTCTCATTTTTAGAGACATGACAGTGTTTTATTATTTTGGATAAGCTTATTCAGTTTTTTATAGCCACATGTTCATTCTTAATATGATTATTTGCTTAGCAGTTTATTCTTCTGCAGGAAAGTTTCCCATTTCATAATGCACCAATAAAACCACTTTAAGTTTTGCATGCCTGCTTCCTTAGCGCAATGATCAAACCTTTTACACAGTTCATTTGTTTGTTTGGCAGTGCAAGCTTTTATTATCCAGCTTTTTGTGATTTTGATTGGTGTGTAAGATGACATGTGATTAGTAAAGAGAACATTGCCACTGCCTTAATGAACTGATCAAATTCATAGCACAAATATATATCATATTGATTGAGTTGGCATGTCGTCAATCACTGTTTTTTTTTCGATTACAGATGATCAACATACTGGTGTATGATCAATGTTATAGCCAAGAAGGAATTATACCCTTTCCTCATTATTGTGAGGTTTTGGAGTTGGCATATACAAGTATCAGGGTTGTGGGAAGCACAGCCTAACATCAGGAGTGCAGGAGGGCTTGCCTGCCTGCAAAAAAAGCTGTTTTAATGTGCCCAAATGTTTAAATCTTATAAGCTTGAAAATACACACAGAACACCTGTTTTTGCAGGGGATTAAGCTCCCTGCACTGCCCACACACCTGCTACTTATATACTCCAACTTCAAAATCGCACCATCATGGAGAAAGGATCAGCACTCAGTACCCCACTGTGCTGCGACCCTGCAAAATTCAGATTATAGCAAAAAGAAACACTGTTCCATTTCTTTTTGCCAGTTCAAGCATACATGATTCCAGAATTTGGGCTCAATTTTGTAAGTTTCAAGTCATGGTATTTTGAGATTCTAAAGGAGAACATAAAAGCGACCTTCGCCCTCTTGTCCAAGTGTAACACTCATGGAACCATCCCAGTAACCTTCAACCACAAGGTGCAAGGTTTGATTCTCACCACTGGAAAGAGTTCACGTTATGACATTATGAGTGCTCTCTTTTGTCCAACTGTAACATTGATGGAACCGACCCATAACAGTAGGTGTCCCCACAAATACACAGCCATAGACACAGCAGTGCAAGCAGCAAAAAACAACACGCACTCCTCTAAAATTAGTAGCCCCAAACTTGCCAGCACTACAATAATGCCATCATTGTTATCAGCTGAGCTTCCAGTCATTAACCTCATGCAGGCATTGGGTTCAGTATAAATACACCAGGTAAAAGTGAAGCAGTCAATAACTGCAAAAACAGAATGTATAAATAGGTGCTAACTAACCCAATGTTAAAATTCAAATCCACGCACAAAATCATCCTCGCATGCTGAAGGTATAAACCAATGCAGTACACAAAAACTATTTACACATATCAGAACAGCATCAGGCCAGATGAAGACCACTTGTTCCATTATATGAGTGTATTTATTTATTTCTAAAGTGAAAGGCAATAGGTGTACAGGTAATAACCACTGATATATATATATATATATATATATATATATATATATATATATATATATAGGTCCACTTTGGAATTTAGAAATGTCACAATCCCAATATTTGAAATACCGATGCTCAGAACTGTGAAATCTTGAAACCTGTAAGTGGAGATCGTCATGCAGTGTGGAACAGGAACATTACCGTTCTCCTCACTGTAGTGCGATCTCGGAGTTAGTATTTTAAGTTCCGGGTCTATATTAGAAGATCAAATGTTTAGGTGATTGAACACCTAAACATCGATCGTCTAATATCGAATCTGAAAACAGCAAACGTCCCAGAGAAACATGTCCTTTGTCCACTAAAACAAAACAAAACTTTACATCCAAAGTTAGTGGGGGGCTGTGCTCCCCACACCCCCCAACTAAATATACCAACTCCGAGATAGGTCTACAGTATAGGAAATGGCAAAATCTGGTGAATGGCCAAGATAAATCTTTCCCTGTTAAGTCGGCCGTTCGCCGTTTTTTGCTTTCGATATTAGAAGATCGTTGTTTAGGTGTTCGATCACCTAAACATTTGATTTTCTAATACAGACCCTAAGTTCCAGGGGGTGTGGTGGGTGCAGGGCATGTTGCTCCCTTGCAAAATAGTCTGTTTTGATGTATTCTTGATTTTTTTTTGTTATTTCCAGATTTCACAATCTCGATGTTCTGAGCATCAGTATTTAGAACGTCAGGATTGTGAAATTTTAAAATTCCATACTGAACCCGTATATATATATATATATATATATATATATATATATATATATATATATATATATATATATATATATATACATATATATATATATATATATATATATATATATATATATATATATATATATATATATATATATATATATATATATATATATATATATATATATATATATATATATATATATATATATATATATATATATATATATATATATATATATATATATACACACACAGATATATATATATATATATATATATATATATATATATGGATCTTGGAAGTTTGATCGAATGATCAAACGTCTGAATCCATTAAGCACGAGCATACTTACGCAAAAGTGCTTTTCACCGAAGAAGCACTTTCGCGTAAGTATGCCTGTTGCCGAGGCCATACTATGGTGCGGATAAGGGAAAATTCCCTTTTCCCCACTGTAGTGCGGTCTCGGACAGAGAATATTAAATTGGGGGTGTGTGAATGTAGTGGGTTTTTTTTTTTAATTGACACGCTACAATGAAAGAGCTTTTTCAGTAAGTGTGTTCTGTGGATTCGGACGTTTGAACATTCAATCAAACGTCCTAGATCCATATATATATATATATATATATATATATATATATATATATATATATATATATATATATATAGTATACATTTTTTTCAATTTTTATAGCCAGTTTAGCCACTTCTTTCAAGTAAAACACCTCACATAATCCACTTTGCCGATTATGCTGGGATAAAGTTTAATAAAAACTAGTAAACATTTGTACTCTTCCATTTCTGAACATATATTGATTATGTTGTTATGTAACTAAATGTTTATTCACTATGATATTTCTCAGTTCTTCTCCTTCATTCATTCACAGACAATGTTTAATTCATTTCTACTTATGTTGTGTCATGCAGAATTATATGCACTGCTAAAAGCAAATTAACTCAGCAAACATGCACATAATAAAGTATAGTGCTGGCAGTTTAGTAAGCAAAAGATGTATGATCCTATAAATACTGAACATTGCTTTAAGACTAATTTATGAGTTAATGATAAAGTCAGTAAACTGTAATACAAACAGTTTCTGAAGGTTGACTTAAACTGATTGTCCATAACTGCCTTTGCCAAGCAAAGAACAGCAACAACAGATTACTGTCTCTGCATAACAAATAGCTTGGCAAATATTTTGGTACATTAAGCCTAAGTAGGAAAATAATTCCAGATACAGAGCAACTCTATATGTCTCATTACTATTCAGAACACACTGATAGAAACTGCTCTTTGGCAGTGTCAAGAAGATTCCTTGAAGGAAATCGTAATTTCCAATGGCCTTGGCATGCATACAGGCATTTCCCTTGGTTGCTGTAGGATGCAGAGGAAAAGAAATATATTTCATTCTTTGCAGAACTGAATGATTGCCTTTAAAGAACTGGAGCTCAAAGGTGGCAAAAAACATAGTGTTGAAAACATCTGTAAAACAGAACTCCGAGAAAAAGGTTTCCATGTATTATATAGTTTCCCTTGTGCAGTATATGGCACATGGATCTCTCACGTATTTCTCAGTGTAAAATGCCACCCTTACCTGCAGTTAAGTCGATGCTGAGATTTATTTTCTTCCTATAATATGGGTCTAGCATAGTTTAGTTACCAGAAACCAGTCTGTAGATTATAAAACTGTAATTTCCTTGCCTTGAATCAAAGGAAGGGAAAGCCCGCTCACCTTTTTTAAGCTTAAACTCTCACATGCTTTGGCAAAGAAATTTGTCTCTACCTGTATAGCATACAATAAACATAGGGAAATCTCTACTTTTTTTTCCTCTTAGGTGCTGCCCACAATCTTACAGAGGCAATCCTTAATCTTGCTCATGTCAGATGCTGTTACAACAAATGTGCATGGTGGGTGGAATTTTTTCCACTGCCTTTGTTACAGAAAGGAAGAGAAACAGTGTTGGTGCATAAATTGATCACATAGGATCATACGAAATGCAAAGCATTTGAGTCTTACGACCACTTATACCTGCCCAGTACCCACCCTCAGATTGCACTTCCTCTTCAAGGTGTGCCAGGCCAGTCAAGCCAGGGTGAATCTGTGAGTACCTGTCTAATCATCCATTTCCCATTTGAAGGAATATGATGTACCACACTGCTTAATTTGCAATGGGAGTCTATTGTTCCAGGGATGAGTAATGAACCTATATCTTCACCTTGTTTTGTCTTCTGGTGAAGATTCAGATCTCTGGTGCTGGTATGTGTGAGACTATTTGACTTGAGGGGATACAAAATATCCGGGACCACTAAGTCCCTAATGGCTTAGAAGACAAGGCATAGATCTCCCCCCAGGAGTGTATAAAATAATTAAATAGGAGAATGCTTCCACTCTTTTCTGATAGCTTAGGGCTTTTAAGCCAATTATATTCTTAGTTAAGGAACCTCTGGGGGGTCCTTCTAGCTGGCTTACTTGTCTACTGAATTATGTCACAGTGGAGGCATTATGTTCAATGACTGGCCTGGTCAATGCAAAATATAAGGTAACATTAACCTCTTTAGATCCAGATGATGTTCACCTGTCAATCAGCTGCTCCAAGTAGAAAGATTTTCTGACTACTGTCGCTAAATGACGATCAAAGGAGAGGGAATTATTAATCCAATTCTAAGATCTCTAACAACATTCTTATTTTTTGGGAGGAGGTCTTTGAGAAGATGTCTCTCTCAGTCTTCAGAGAATATTGCAATGTCATTCAAGTAGGTTGTTACACATCTAGAGTGGGTGTACGCATGTTATCCGTCAGCTTCTGTTACATTGCCAAGTGCTCTATGGAGACCAAAGGGTAGAACTCTTTGGTGGTACAGCCCATAAGCTGTTGAAAGTGACATTTTTCCTTACATCTAGGGAGAGTAGAATTCAACAAAAGCCTTTGGTTAAGGCTAAAGTGGACAGAAATGTTTCTGTTGCAATTTTACTTTGTGTATTCATTATCTGGGTCTTCCTCTGTCAGTCTCTATGTCGACTTCTTCTATCACTTTAATAGCTGGAATTTTTTGGTAAAACTTACATTCCCTGCCAACTCCTATACTGACTTTCTTCAGTATTTTAATAGGAGTCTTTTGACTAGACTCAGTGGTAGACTTATCTAACTATTCTATCCAAAGATGACTCTTGGGTTTTTCGTGTCCTGTCCTGAATTTTTATCTTTGCTGGGGCTGGGCACGTCTGGTAGCATATCTGACAGAACCCCCCCCCCCTTCCAAAAAAAAATCCATAGCTCTTTAAACTAGGGAAAATCTAGACCAATGGTTATATCATGTCATGACACAAATTGGTAAACAGGGCTACTGGATGTAAAATCTTACTCAATACAGTCTGCATTTCTATTTATTTTGCACAGTATTCCCTTTTGTGTTCATGTACCCATATTACTTAAACATTCTGCTTACTAGTTATTTTATGTTTGCAAATATATTGTGATTTAGCTAGTGTAATTATACTTTCTGAATCTAACAATCCTAGTAATTGTTTCCCTTCTGCTACAATAGAACAAGTCAAAACATTGTTGCAAGCACAGTGACAAAAGGCAGATTAGTTATATGCCATTTGCTAGGGCATTTAAAACAAACTGCCTCAAATGACAATTTTTGTTGGTTACAAGTAATGAAGCATACTTAAGTGAATAATTATTACTAGTCTTTTGTGAATGCAAGTCTGATCTGCAATCTACAACTTCACTTAGCAACAAACATCCTGTAAAAAAATGTGCAGTTCCGAAGACTTGGGCCACTCTGGAATGATGACTTTCTTAAATTCTAGGTAGCGCCCTCTTAAATTTATCTACACACAAAATTTCAAAACATTTTATTTACATTCTTTATATGAGATTCTAGTCACAGTTCCAGTATGTGTAACAACTCTATCATGTCTCATTTTACTAACGTGGCTATACAAAATTACCATTTAGGAATCTTATGGGTCTGTGTTTCAGTTGTAGCTTCAGTTCTTAGTAAAATCTCTTATTTCAGTTTCTGGAAATTATTCCTGCCCTTAACAAAATATATAGATATATACGACTTTAATATATTGTAATAACTTTCTCCTTTTCACTAAAGTGCCTATTGTATATTGCATTTTCTTTGTTGTCTGTAAATATTTCTGTTAAATTCTATGTAAAACCGACACGGTACCTGTCAATGTTGTTCTTGTTTTATTGAAGCTTTTTTCCTCGGGCCTCAGCTGAAAATGGGCTCACACCCAGACAGACTATCCCAGTCAACAAATGTAAAATAAAATAAAATAAATAAATAAATTATGTTCATGTCAGTCTTCCAGATCCATGTATATTTTATAGGTTCAAAGATTAGTACTATGCTAACTGCCCTTGTAGGCCAGATTAAGCCTAGTTAATTACCCCATGTGAGAATCAAACTCTGTACCTTGTGTTTGTAAAGCAAATACCTTAACCATTATGCCAGCCTCCCACCCAAAATAATTACTCCTGCCAAGTCTCAAACCTGGGATGGGCCCCTGTCAACTCCAGCATAGTGCATTAGCCCACTGGGGCACTCAGCTCTAAAGATATTAAAGAAATTTTCAATACCTTTCTATGGTATTTACAGGAATCATAGAAGTACAAGGCAATTAAGCCTTGTGATCATTTACCCTATGCCAGTACCCACCCTCAGGCTGTATCTTGTTTTTTTCAAGGAGGGTTTAGCCAGTCAAGTTAGGGATTAATTTGAAAAAACTCATCCAATCATCCAGTTCTTCTTTGAAGGAAGATAATGTATTATATTGCTTGATTTGTCACTGGAGTCTAATCCACACGTGGGGAAGGTGTTGTGTAATATTCATACATTTCTACCATGTTTAATTTATTTGCCGATGAAAATTTAGATCCCTGGTTCTGGCACTTGTGGGGTTATTTGATTAGCAAGTGTACAAGTGATCCAGTACCACTAAGTCCCTAACAGCAGTGAAGACAAGGCACAGATCGTCTTACAGAAATCGGTAAGATATTGAATAAAGAGAGAGTGCTTCTAGAGGGTTTTTAAGTCAGTTATCTTAAGAACCTCTGGAGTCTTTCTAGTTGTTTGATATGTCTAATTTGTTACATTCCAAATAGGGCACTGTATTCAATAATTGACCTAATAAGTCCTAAATATAAGGAGACTATGACCTCTTTGAATCTGGATGGCATTCATTTGGCAATTAACTGCTCTAAGTAGAAGGACTTTCTGACTACTGTTGTGACATGATGATCAATGAACAGGGAGTTACAAACTCAACTTCGAAGGCCTTTACCAACATTCCCATTTTGTAGGGGGATGTTGTCTATGTAGTATACTGGAGGAAGGGTTGTTTACCAAATACAACAACAGCGTTTTTAGCATTTAATTTAATCTAGTTTTAGTACACTTGGTATTTACAAGTGTAAGTTCTTGCTGAAGGGTTTCAATGTTAAAGGGGGACTTGACAATTGCTCACAGTTTACAGTCATCTGCAAACTTGGTTAGCTAGAGGTCTTGGTTCATGGTCTGCAGATCAGAAAAGTAAAATCCAAACAAAAGAGGTCCCAGCACTGAGCCATGTGGGACAACACTGGTCAACTCATAATGTCTGATAAGGCACCTGCTACCTGCACTGTGGGGATTCTGTACTTTAGCCAATTTGATATCCATCTTACTACATAGGGATCTAGTTGTAATACTTTACATTTATTAACTATGCTAAAATGGGGATGATATCAAATAACTTGGCCAAGTCAAAGTATGCTGTGTGGACAGCATGACCACTATAAAATAGCATGTTACCCTTTCAAAGTAGTTATCCAGATTCATTAGATAGGCTCTAGCCTTGACAAAGACAAACTTCTGTGGGTCTATCCTGATAAGAATTCTAATTGTATTTATTTTACATTTGTTTACCAGGATAGTCTGACTGGACACATGTCCTTTTTCAGCGGAGGCCCAGGGAGAAAAGCTCCACATAGAACAAGCAGAAACAGCAAGATACACCCCGGGATTCATGAAGCTTGGCACAAGGCCGGTGTAAGGCTTGACCGGCAGTGCAGTGTATAATCGGCGTAGCAGCTCCATATGCATAGTAATGAGTGCGCGCCGCAACCACAGACACGTACAGAAGGCACGTGCGTGAGCCCAAGTAGGATGCGCCCGTAGGCGTGGACAAGCCAGCAGGCGATGAGCAACCTAAAGTGCTGACTGTCACAGGCCGCCTGCAATAGTAACCACACCAGCCAGGGTCCGTGGATAATGAAACGTACGCAGAGTATGCAACATAGTACCCGTTCACACAAAAAGGAGAACCAAACATTAACCCACGAAGTCCAAATTGTACCCGTCCAAGGAACAAAGGATACGCGTAATACCGTGTCCGTCACGCAATGCACTGTCAGTGGGCATACCCAGTGAAGGTGTACCGCATCATGTCAGCGCGCCGCACCTACACACAAGTAGCCACATGGGCATGGTCACCAGCAGTAGTGAGAGTACAAAGCCGGGCAGCCGTGTCGATATAACAACCAGAAGGAAACCAGATACCCTAAACACAGACAAACATGTGCATAGCAACATGTACTACACCCAGCAACGTGCCCGTCGCATACACATAGGACGGCGTATGCCTAAGAGTAATATCCAGAAGCAGAACCCATGCATGCAAATGTAATACACAACAGCCCCGTCATAGCACGTAACCCGCACCCATGTACGACCGTGCACCCAACCCAGCTAGCAGCCTTGCACAGCTGCACACCTACACACACTGGGTATACCTGAAATGTAGTAAGAAGTATTGTCCTAGGCAGTGCCACGCGGGCAAATATGTACCCCACATGTCAACATCCCACCTCAGGTACTGATATCCAAATGGTTGCATGTGAATGTGTCGGCAGAATGTGTACATCCTGCATGTGGTATGGACCTGTGGAAACCCCATAGGTGTGCACACGCCACGGTGCCCATAACTGTACACATCTGGACAAGGCAGTATGTTCAGCCACCGTACTGATGATTAGCTATGCAGACATGTCAAACACAACACATATGGCGGAACATCTGCCCACCAAGCAAGCACATATGG
>NC_056736.1:694066496-694259576 GCF_019279795.1 Protopterus annectens
CATAGGACTCTTTGCAGTTTCACAGACAGGTGTAAAACAAAACATCTCCTTTCACACCACAAGTATAAATTTAGCTGATTTCTCCAATAAAGGATTAATGCCCCCTCCGTCACAGACGTACCTTCAAGAATAACATTGGAAGGTACCTCTGTGAGTGAGGGGAGCAAAGGTACCCTCCAGAATGCCTTCCTTCTTCCTTAAGGTATGTGCAACTTCTTCTAAAGCCCAAAGTCGTGAATCTACATCAGAGCACTGGGCTTTAAATATCCCATAATGCAGCTGTCTCTCATTAACATTCTTGCCTGTTTCTGAGTTAGTATCTTTAAACAGCCCATCCCCCACAATGCATCTGGAACATTAGGAGCAGTCACATTTAAAGGACACTACTACTATATATTCACTTTCTGTACGTGTGTGTGTGTGTGTGTGTGTGTGTGTGTGTGTGTGTGTGTGTGTGTGTGTGTGTGTGTGTGCATGTGTGTAAGTTAGATGATTATGGGCACAGCTGATTGAGCAATAGTTCTCAGCTGTGTCCTGACTTGTTGAAAGGAATAAAAGAAATGATGACAGAAAGCTGGACAGCCTTTTTTTAAAAATGCTGGCTATATTTTTTTCAGTGGGAGACTGTACTAAAGCAGTGATTATGAATATATCCTTTCCCCACTGCAGTACAGTCTTGATTTGGTATATATACGAAGCATGTTAATAGGGATACAATCTCCCAGAGGGGGGCACAGGGGGCTTGCCCTGCAAAAAACAAAAAAAACACTGGCTATGAAGACTTTACTGCTTTGGTGCGTGTGTCTGTGTGTATCTAAATATGAATGGTAAGTGTAAGTTTGCACGACTGAATGAGGGTGAGATTTAACCGAATTGTACTTACCTAACCCCACTTCTCCAAAGCTGCATTCTACCGAATCCATGGACTGCTGAAATCCTTTCCCTGTGATAGGAACTACTTGGCCACCATGGTGAACTTTGCCCACTCTTCAGTGTAGTTTTATTTTGGAGTTGGTATATTTAAGTAGGAGGTGTGTGTGTGTGTGTGTGTGTGTGTGTGTGTGTGTGTGTGTGTGTGTGTGTGTCTGTGGCGAAGCCCCCCACTTTGGTGGGTTTTCTGTTGGTCCATTTAGGCTTATTCCCATGGTGGCCAAGTGGTTCCTTTCACAGGCTTTCACAGGGAAAGGATTTCGGCAGTCAGTGATTTCCAGCTTTGGAGAAGTGGGGTCAGGTAAGTAAAATTCGGTTAAACGTAATTTCATTCAAAGAAGTTAGATCCATATATATATATATATATATATATATATATATATATATATATATATATATATATATATATATATAAAAGCAGGGGGAGGTGTAGTGGGTCATGCTCCCCTACAATAAACATGATTTTTTTAATTGCATGCTGCGAGGATATGTGTTGGAGCATGCACAGTTGCTTGGCATTTTTCTTTGGCTATGTTGTGAGATGTTAACGACATCAATGTTTGGGTGTTATGATTTTTAAATGCACACTTATATGTGTGTCAGTGTGTATACACACACACACACACACACACACACACACACACACATATATATATATATATATATATATATATATATATATATATATATATATATATATATATATATGGATTCCGTACATTTGGTCGAATTACACTTAGTCAAAAATGATACCAGGCATTGCACTTCACTGAAAGCTCACTTGACTGAAAGCTCACTTGGTCGAAAATGGAATATAGCCCCTGTCCCACTGCAGTGCAACCCTGGAGTGAGAATATTAAATAAGGGTGTGTGTGGGGGGCACAGCTCCCCACATTATGCCAATAGCTTTGACTAAAGATATATATATATATATATATATATATATATATATATATATATATATATATATATATAAATGCATTTCTAATGGTTATACCTTCTTATAATAGTGAATACACCCCCTTATTTAATATTCTCACTCCAGGGTTGCACTGCAGTGGGGCAGGGGCTATATTCTATTTTCGACCAAGTGAGCTTTCAACTGTGGCTAAATCCAGCACTACCAACACCCAGCCATGGGTTATTGATATTATACATTGACATTATTTAAGAAAAATGTTACATACTTTGCTTAAATAATGTTCTTGTATAATGGTGCCCTGGTGCTTCCCAAGTTTCCCCCGTATCAAGGGGCTTTCATGAGGTACTGGAAATGCATATGGGGTTTATGTTCCCATGCTTACACAGTACATCAGTGCTGTGTAAAGGAAGCAATTAATTAAATTAAATTCATTAATTTTAATTAAAACTAAGAAATTCAGAGATTTTAAATGAATGGAAGAGATGGGAGAGAGAAAATATAAAGATAACCAGGGACGTTCTTCTAGTTTTGTATAACATACCTGATTATCCTTGTTATCTGTCTCTGTCCCATCTCTCTTGTTTGTTTTCTCTATTTTTGTAAGTTTATTCTTTTTTTAAATGAAAGAAAAGCAAAATTTTATTAGCATATATTAATGGAAGAAAGTACAGGTGACCAGACTTTTTTACATTGGTAAATGCTCGATTTACAATGGGCTAGCTGGTTGGGCTGATCTATCAGCATGCTTGCTTCTGAATGTTAATGGCCAGTCATTGTATAATATTTATTTACTGACATTTGTTGACAGGGAGAGTCTGACTAGGAACAGGTACCCTTTTTCAGCAGGGACTTGGGAAGAAAAGCTTCAAGGTATCATGTTTAATGCAATCAGACCTCTCAACCAATCGGGGACAAATTTCAACAGAATCAGGGACAAGTCACAAAAAAAATCAGGGACAATCAGGGACACTTTTAAAATATTAGTGCTATTAACTTGAAACATTGACAGAAATCAGAGCATATGAATTAATACACATTTTCTCAAGTAAAGGAAGTCTATAACTCTTAATTATTGTCATTATTCATTAAATGTAAATCAAAACCTTTCCTCCAAAAGTCACTAGTTTTAGGAGGGATTAAGAGGGACAGAGCTAAAATTTGAGTCAAAATCAGGGACAGTTGAGAGGTATGAATGCAATCAATATTTGCAATAACAAATGTATAATGCAGTTTCAGTGAATATACAGTATGACTGTATATTAAAATTTGTACTGATAATCACAAATATTAATGTACAAATCTTACAGTAAGAATTTACAGACAGAAGACTGGTGTATAAGATGGAGGTCTAACTTAAGAAATACAACAGAGTGATGTATTAGAAGGGATAAGCAAGTTTTCAAACAATCATCCTCATTAATATCTTCCTATTAATGAAACTTTGCATAGCTACAAACTGTCTGACCCCATCTAAAATCTCATGGAATAACTTCAGGAACCTAGCGATAAAACATATATTAGCCCACAAATACATAATAAACAGACAAAACAAAACTCCCAATATTTTGAAACATTGGGAACAAATTTTCAATATAATACTTGCATAAATCATTGATTTTAGAAGACATTTACAACATACACAATAAAATCAAAACATTATATAGCATTATACTATCCTGATGGTTCTAACCCTGGAGAAAACAACGCGTATCTCTTTCCATACTATCAAAATATGAAAGCATTCATGTAAATAGTGTAAATATGTTCTAAAAATATTGTTGTTGTATCAGTTATATATCACCTGTGTTTACTCTTGCGAAATGATGTATATTGAAAACAAACAATAAAGAAATATTATTGAAAAAAAGAAGGGATAAGCAAGTTTAAGTGTATATGGGGATTATATATATATATATATATATATATATATATATATATATATATATATATAGTCAACTTTCTTTAAAGTCAACATTTGTTTTGTTGACATTCTGATGATAAGAGGTACTGACAGCCATGCCAGGTGAAGTAGGGCAGTGTATGTATGACTTCTGCCAGCACAACTAGCTGGAATTTTGTAAATAATTATATGTTGTTTGCAAATCAAATTGATCTGCAGAGATGCTTATGCTGAAAATGTATTTGTGAGCTGTGCTTGTGTTAAAATTTACCAACAGTGCACCCTGCTGGAATGAAAAGAAATGTACATGTATTATTGTAACTGAATTAAATGTATATGTTTTAACACAGGATACTGGGACAGCAGGGATTAGTCAGGTAGCTACTTTAAGAAAAATAAGGGAAATGTAAATGAGCTGTTAAACCATTAAAACGGTACCCCACAGTGCTGAATAGGACTGGAAACGGTGGGTCTGGAAGAAGCCTTTGTTCATTAGCTCAGTAAAAAGAGGGGAAGCCCCAGGCACTGCCATAAACATTTACATGTGTATTGTAGCCACCTATGCTAAATTCCTGTCTCAGCTTCAAAAGGGGATACTGTGAAAACCTGGAGTCAGGTGACCAGATGAGGTCATTCTGCAAGCCATCTTGGATATTACATCATCTCAGAGTATCGAGTATTCTGTTTTGGGAAACCTGACTATGAGGACTGCTCACGTATTTCACTGTGCCTTAATCTGTCAATTAAGTTATTAGGGAATAGTAATTCTCCTACATTCAGTCAGGAATATAGTGAAGCTTAGTTTAGAGATTATCTGAATCTCTCCATCAATGTTATTTTCAATATTTCCTGTGATTTGAACACTGTGGTTTATGGTAAAAATATATTTAGTATTTTCTTATAGGTTCATTGGTTGGTACTAGGCTATCGGTCTTAGGGGCTATACAAGCCTAGCATAACAATTCCCTGGCTATTTCTTCCCACACTATTTACTCCCCTGGACCCCTGTCTAGCAGGGCGACTGATGTGATCCCCGGGGTGAATTTCCTTTCTCCCATCCAATTGTCAAGGTTCTTTTTGAAAAGGACCAAAGAGGTGCTCTGCTTGACATGTATGGGTAGTCTATTTCAGAGTCTGGGGAGTCTCTGGGTCAGGAACCTATCCTTCCAGCATGTTTTGTTTATTGTGATGACAAGGTTTAGATCCCTGGAGCGTGTGGCTCTGAGGGATTGGGATTTCTTTAAGAGTAGCATGTCCAACAGCTCTGGCTTTGACATGGCCTTGTATGTTAAGCAGAGATCACCTCCGAGTAGACGATATGCAACAGAGTATAGCTGGAGTTTTTAACGCGGTCAGCGTAGGGCATCTGCTTTAGGCCTGTGATTGCTTTAGTGAGGTATTTCTGTGGCCATTCCAGTTGTTGCAGATGTCTTGAGAGGTACATACCAAACAGAGCATTGTATTCAATAATGGTTCTAATGAGGGATGAGTACAGTGGGACAATGACCTCCTTTTCTGTGGATGAAAAGCCCTTAATGATGAGGTGTGCCACACTGAAAGATTTCCTGACTGTTGTGGCAATGTGGTTATCGAAGGTGAGACCACTGTCCACCTGTGTCCCTAAGTCTCTTATCAGACTTTCGGTGTTTAGTGTACTGACACCTATGTGGTAATTCACGGGTATATGTTTTTTCCCAAAGGGGATAACTATACACTTTTTGGCATTGAGCTTGAGCCTATGGCTCTGGCACCAAGCATCTGTTTCTGTAAGGCCCTTTTGTAGATTATCCACATCATTTGGGGATTCAATAATGGCTCCCAGTTTGCAGTCATCTGCGCACTTTGTTAGCCAGTGTCCCTTAGTGGTGGCCTGTACTTCAGAGAAGTAGATGCCAAACAAGAGCAGTCCCAGGACTGAACCTTGAGGTACTCCACTTGTCACTTGTCTGGAGCTGGATTTGGAGTCGGCTATTTTTACCGTGTGGGTACTGTCAGTAAGCCAGTTGGCAACCCATCAAGTGATGTAGGGATTAATGCCCAGCTTAGTAAGTTTATCTATGATTCCAGAGTGGGTGATGGTGTCAAAGGCCTTGGCGAGGTCCAGATAGGCTGTGTGGACCACCTTACCCTCGTTCACGGCTCTGGAGACTGATTCGAAGAAGTCAGTCAGGTTATAAGTTCCATTTTAACACATTCCATGGCCTTGCAGATCAGGCTCGTCAGACTGATGGGGCAGTAGTTCCCAGGATCCAAGGTGGATCCCCCCCTTGTGGAGTGGGATAACTGTAGCTGTGCACCACTCATTGTGCATGAAGCTTGAGGTGAGGCTATGATTAACTCACTTAGGTGAGGTGCCAGTTCATTTTATAGTTCATGTAATACACAGCCCAGGATGTCATCTGGTCCCATGGATGCTATATTCTTAGCTTTGGAGAGTGCGTTGTTTGCCTGTGTGGCCGTTATTACCAGAATCTGGCAATCTTCCAGTATTGAGATGGGCCGTTTAGGGGCTAAGAGGGGGGTGAAGTTGCCACTGAACTGATCTGCCAGGATACTGGCAATATCCTTGGGATCAGTATATTTAATGCCATTCTGTTGTAGCTCAGACCAGATCTGAGCATTGCCATTTAGATTCTTGACATAGTTATAGAATGCCTTGTGGTTGTCTTTGGAATCTTTGCCAATTTTATTTTCATAACTAGCTTTGGAGGATTTTATGAGGAATCTCAGCTTCTTACTGAGGCTGGTAAGGGAGTTTTTTGCATCCTGGGATTTTCAACTTTTCTGCAGCAGTTTCTTCCTGTTCTTTTATTTATTATTAAATATATTTAAACTTTTCATTGTGACTCGTCATTTTCAGAAAATATTTAAGCTTTGAGAGTATTTGCACATATTTATTTGGTGATAACTCTGGTCACTCCTGAAAGCCTTCCTGTTTGGTTAACATTACCGACTGTATTAATATTAGCTTCACTCAACAAAGTTGGATACTCTTTTAACAGCCTTATAGTAGCTGACTTGGTAGATCGCGTAATCTGTGCCAGCCTTTCCCAGGTGTGTGTGTGCGTGTGTTATTTGTGAAAATTAAATCTCAAAGGTGTGTGCGTGTGTGTGTGTGTCTGTCCGAGTGTGTGTCAGCTACTTGGGGCAGGGACACACAGCACTAGTTTCACAGTGCCAGTGGGGAGCCTTATTGGGGACCAGGGAGAGGTAGATACAAAAACCCCAGACTCTGGGCTGAATGTGGGCCCTGTGTGCTCTTAAGGGAAATTGTGCTTGATGCAGAGATGTGTACGTCTGGAAATACTGCATGTATCCATTTGTATTCCAAGTGCACATCTGTCTCCAGTGTCAGTTGTGAGGATTCAGGCTCCTTGATTACTGACCCAGTGTGGGGATGTCACAGACACACATATACATACTGGGTGACAAAATATATGTCTGAAAATTGTATGACATAGCTGCATTCAGTGTAGTTGGGAAATATTTCCCTTTCTCCAGTATTGTATGACCTTGCAGTGAGAATATATAATTAACAGGAGATGTGGGGCACAGAACCTCACAAAGGGTACAGGGGGCTTACCTCCTTGCAAAAAACACTGTTTTCTTGTTGCACGTTCAGATGTTATGTCTCAGAGCATGTACACGAACATGTTTTATTCGGTATTTTTGTGTCGACATTAGCGACATCAACATTTGGTGTTTAGATTATTTAAAATACACCTATATATATATATATATATATATATATATATATATATATATATATATATATCTATACACACACACACACATATATATATATATATATATATATATATATATATATATATATACATATAGGTTCATAGGTAAGTACTAGGCTATTGGCCCTAGGGCCTATATAAACCTAGCCAAACGGTACCCTGGCTTTTGCCACCCAAGAAAATTATTTTCCTGTGGCCCTTTCAAGCAGAGCCACAGAAGTGATCCCCCGGGTGAATTTCTTATCTCCCATCCAATATATATGTGTGTGTGTGTGTGTGTGTGTGTGTGTGTGTGTGTGTGTGTGTGTCTGTGTGTGCGTGTCTGTGTGTATGTATATATATATATATATATATATATATATATATATATATATAAATGAAAATAGCTGACCAAAATACTGAAAACAAAAGAGCAAATCGTTTAGCAGTGCCCTACACCCCCTGTTAATTATATACACAAACACTGAGATTGCACTACAGTGGGGAAAAAGTAAATTTCACAATCCTTGCTGTACCACAGTACAAATGCCTGCATGTGTCATCAGCTGATTACTTCGCTCAGCTGTGCTGGCAGTTTTCTGGGTTTGACAACCTGCCATTTGACAACCTGTAGGCAACCTATACATATACACACACACACATGTGTGTATGTATATATATCTATATCTATATATATATATATATATATATATATATGTGTGTGTATATATATATATATATATATATATATATATACACATATATATATATAAGAATCTATGTTGGCATATGAAAAGAGACAGTGATCAGAGTTCAAGTGACTGCAGAAGACTAACCATACATTCACTCAATTGACCATCATCATTGTTGTAAATGCTTTTTGCAGTTTGATCTCTAACATTGCTTTATGTACAATTTTATTGTAAAATGGTATTTCTCTAATTGTTTCAGCTGCCAATGCAATTTTCTTGCTGACTTTATGTAAAATGTTAATACTGACTGCGGAGCTTTTCTCCTCGGGTTTCCACTGAAAATGAGCTAATGCTCAGCTGGACTAACCCGGTTAACAAATGTAAAATAAAGAAATAAATCATGCGTGTCTAAAAAAATCATACACCACTTACCATTAACACCTAACACAATATCACACAACTACATGCATACAGAACACCATAACAAGCATGTTTTGCAATGGTGCCTCTGCACCCCTATCTTTCTCGTTAGATGGATATAACAACTCTAAGATCACACCACAGTGGTCAAAGGGCATATCAATATCCACACTATACTGCAGTCTCACCCAAAGTAAAACCCTAAACATTATGATCACCAACCTACACTAAACAAGCACGTAAACCTTCGTAAATCTTACCAGCACTTTTTGAAACAACAGCAGCTATGTTTGACAAATTGTGAGTTTGATATATAGGGAGACAGCTGACGACTTTTGATTAGCCATATTGGGACAGACAGAACAGGCTATGAGGACTGCTTGGGTCTACATGGGTGGGGCCACAGGAACAAACAAGGAGAGGCCATTCTAGACTTCTGGCTGGCAAATGTCTTGTAAGTAGCCAACATGTGATTCAGAAAGCGACAGAAGATCACATATAAGAGTGGCCAACATGCACCTCAGGTAGACTTCCTCCTAGTATGAAAAGGGCACTGGAGTAGAATAAGCGATTACAAAGTCATTCCCAGTGAAACAGTCGGCCAGCAGTATAAACCACTAGCTGCAATGATAAACTGCAAGCAGTGGTCAGAGAAGGCTCTCAGGTCAACAGAGACCAGGCTGAAGACCTGGAAGTTGACTGGACAGAAAGCACAACAGTTCAAAAAAGTACTCATTGCCCTAGCACTCCAAGAAGAAGAGGAAATACGTGGAGTTGAAGAAGAAGAATGGCAGAGCCTCAAAACAGCATCTCTGAGGAATATAGAACAGATATGTGGCCAAGTCAGGTATGGAAATAAGATACATTAGGAAAGCTGGTGGTGGAATGCAGAAGTCCAGGAAGTCATCAAAAGAAAGGAGTGCAGGAAAAAGTGGGAGACAGAAAAGACAGACCAGGCTAGGAAGGAATACTGGTGGGCTAACGAAGAAGCTAAGAAAGGAGTTGCAACAGCAAAGAATAGGGCATCAGGGGCACTCTACCAGCTTCTGGAAAGTGACTCAATAGGTGGTACAAAGAAACTATATCAGCTTGCAAGGCAAAGACAGAAAGATAAAGAAGACAGTCAGACACCCTTTATAAGGGTTGCCAGCATCAACCTGCGCACCAGTCCACAGGACATCAAAGGCAGACGGAAGCTGTATTTCCAGCAGCTTCTGAATGAAGAAATTCACAGAGAAGCTGTATTCTCCAGGCACAGCCTATGATGAGAGAAGAAGAATATAAAGATGCTGGGTGAGAAAGGGAAGAAATGGCTCCTGAGTGTACTCAGCAGTGTGGAGAGAAAGCTACATCTCAGATGACGGGAGAATAAAAAGAAGTTATGTCTTACCATAACGTTCCATCTGTGTTGTAGATCTTTATTCATTCCTTACTGTTAGGACGTCGGTTCCATCCTCAGAACTGATACGGCCATTTCCCAGCTAGCACAAGCCAAAAACTCTCAGCTAAGAACCTACCCACAATGCCCCTTCTCCTAGATACTCCAGATCGAGTTTACCCGCCCTAGATAAAACATGTAGTAATACGAAAAAAGTAGGAGGCTCTGTCTGAACAAATACCCTAACCAGGAGTACTTAAAGTCCACCAGGAGTCCAGGCAGGGGAAAGAAGGGCGGGAAGTAAGGAATGAATAAAGATCTACAACACAGATGGAATGTTACGGTAAGACATAACTTTTTTATCTGATGCTGTAAATCTTTATTCATTACTTACTGTTAGGACCGACTTCACAGCTACTTGATTCCTGGGTGGCCCTTAGGAAGGATATTCCTGAGCACCATAGAACCAAAAGATTCTCATCCCCTGGAAGCCAAATCCAATTTGTAATGAGATATGAAGGTATGAGGTCCTGCCCACGTGGCCACTGTGCATATATCATCCATAGAAGCTCTGGAATGAAAAGCTACAGAGGTAGTCATAGATCTGGTAGAATGAGCCTTTATTCTGGAAGGTAAGGGTAGCTTATTCTGTTGGTAGAAAAAGGTAATAACATTTCTAAGCCAGGAGGATAAAGTCACTTTGGAAACAGGTTTACCCAATCTGGGTCCTGCAAAGGCCACAAAAATTGGTCTGTTTTCCTGAAAGATTTAGTCCTGTCCAAATAACAACGAAGCTGTCGGTGCACATCAAGGGTGTGCAAAAGGTACTCCCCTCTATTAGAAGGCCTTGGGAAGAAAACCGGCAGGTCAGTAGATTGGTTAATGGAAAAACCAGAAATGACCTTGTGCAAGAAGGAAGGGTCAGTACGAAGGGACACCCTATCCATGTGGAAGATCAAGTAAGGACTCGACACTCAAGGCCTGCAGCTCAGATACTCTTCTTGCTGAGGTGAGTGCTACTAAAAGTATGGTTTTCCAAGACAAAAGTTTCAAATCACGTGAATCAAAGGGCTCAAAGGGAGAGCCTGTAAGAGATTGAAGCACCATAGTCAAGCCCCAGGGATCTAAGGGAGGCTTGATCGGAGGTTTAACATGTAATACTCCCTTCAAAAAGGCCTTGCATAGGCAGTGTGACATAACTGAATAATTTTCAAGACCACTATGAAAATTGGCGATAGCTGCTAACTGTACAATGATCATTGAAGCTGAGGCTCCTGCATGCAGGAGAGTAGTCCGGTATTGCAAAATCTTTTGAATAGGCATAGAGAAGGGGTCTAAGTTCTGCTCTTTGGCCCAACTAGAGAACCTAGTCCATTTACTAGACTAAACCTTTCTAGTGGAAGGTTTGTGTGGGGCTAGAAGAATTTCACAAACAGGAAATGGGATGTCAGGCAGCCTGGCAATCATTGGAATTGGAGGAACCAGGCTGTGAGCTTGAGTCTGTGCAGGTTCGGATGAATCAATCACTGAGAATGGGATAACAGGTCCTGGGAATGATCCAGGATCCACGGGCTGTGAATCAGATGAGGCCATAGAAACGGGAACCAGACTTGACGTGGCCAGTAGGGAGCAATGAGGATCACTTTGCTTTTCAACCTTTGAGCTTTCTGGAGAAATTTTGGAATGAGGGGAAACTGGGGAAAGGCATACAGAAGACCCGGGAGCCAGTCGTGCATTAGAGCGTCCCTCGGTGGTTCCCCCTGAGGGGGATCAAGGCAAAATAGCTCCTGCATTTGTAATTCAGGGGGAAGCAAACAGGTTGCAGCAAGGCTTGCCCCAATGTTGGAAGATCTGAGCTGTTATTACAGGATTGAGGGACCAATCGTGAGGCATCAGGATGTTCCTGCTCAGATTGTCCGCAATAAGGTTGGAACTCCCAGGAATAAGCATTGCTATAAGAAAGCGATTGGAAGCTATTCCCCAGTGCCAAATCCTCATGGCTTCCTGACACAGGGGGTAAGATCTGGTTCTGCCTTGCTTGTTGATATACCAGACGACTGACATGTTGTCTGACTGAATTGCAATGGTCCCCAAAGGCAGGGATGCATGGAACGCTTGCAACGCTAACAGAACTGCCCTCAGTTCCAGGATATTTATGTGCAAGTTGGCCTCGAGGGGGGTCCAGGTGCCTTGGACAGTCTTTCCCTGAAAATGCCCCCCCCCACTCTAATACTGGAGCATCCGTGGTCACTGTGGCTGTGGGTTGGGGAAGACAGAACGGTCGACACCAAAGATTCTTTTGTGGCTCCATCCACCATAGCATTTCCTCCTTGCAATGGTTTGTAAGGCATATCATGTGGCTGAGTGGGTGGGTTAACAACGACCATTGTGCGGAAATGATCCACTGCAGGATTCTCATGTGCAGTCTCACCAGTGGTACCAAAGTAATGGCAGCTGCCATGGAGCCCAAGAGTTGCAGTACAAGATGTGCTGGTACAAACGTGTGAGGAAGAAGGCCTTGAATTTAGTGTCTTATTTTCAAAACCCTGTGAGGAGGGAGAGAAGCTTGACAGGATGTTGTGTTGAAGACCGCAGCAATAAATTCTAGTGTCTTCGTTGGAGACATCTGAGATTTGTTTTTGTTGATTGTAATCACCAAGCGCAGAACGAGATCTTGAGTGTAAGAGAGGCTGCGGACTTGGAGATTCCTGGTCGGAGCGGTAAGGAGCCAGTCGTCTAGGTAGGGAAACACCTGGAATCCTTGTAGTCAAAGATGGGCTACCACAACTGCCATACATTTTGTGAACACCTGGGGGGCTGTTGAGAGACCAAATGGCAGTGCCCTGAACTGGTAGTGATTGGCTCCCAGCTGGAGGCAAAGAAACCTCCGGAAGCAGTGATCCAGCTTTATGTGGTAGTACGCGTTCTGGAGGTCTATAGAGCATATCCAGTTATTCCTCCCTAGGAAGGGAAAAATGGACTGTATCATGACCATTAGGAATTTTTGAGGTTTGATAAACTTGTTCAATAGGTTGAGATCCAGGATTGGTCTCCAGTCACGTTATTTTTGGCACTAAAAAAGGACCTCGAGTAAAACCCGGATCCTGTCTGGTCTGGTGGGACTGTTTGGATGACTCCTTTCCTTAGCAGCTTTTCTATCTCTAAGGCCACTAACTCCCTCTGATTGGGTGGTATATTGGGGATTCATTTGATGGGTCTGGGAGTTAGGTCGAAAGGTATTTGGTAGCCTCTGGATATTATTCTCTACACCCAAACATCGGTAGTAATAAGATGTCAGGCTGGTAGATGCAGAAAAAAATGACCCCCAACAGTTTCCAGAGGGAAGCAATTGGGCCACTGCTCAAGAGCGCTGGTAGGGTCTGCCAAAGAATCTCTAGTGCCCTGGTTACACAGACCCCATCTACCCCCAAAACATCTTCCATATGAGTTGCCCCCTCAGCCCCGGGGGGATTGTTGACCACGAGTGTCATGAAAAGGTCCTTGGGATTTCTTGAACCACATTTTTCCTCCATTCTGGTTCCTGGAGTAGCACCTCTGGGGGTTGGAAAGGCATATGCCCACAGCAGACAAGGTCTTTCCGCCTTTCTCACTACGTCTAAGTGTGTCTCATACTTTGGGTCCAAAAAGTGCAGGTTTGTCGACAGGTACATTGACGAAGGAAGATTTAAGCATTACGTCTCAAGACAACACCTGATGCGGCAGCTCGAGCTGCCCCCTTGGTGGAGTGAGATATCAAACGCATCGAGGGATTCAAGATGGATTCAAGGGTAGCTAGCTGCAAGGCGACAGTATCACACACCTCATCAGACAATACCCCACCAAACAGGAAGACATTGCAGAAATTAGGTCTCTTTGGAGATGAGTAAAGCATGCCAGATAGTTCAGCGACCTAACGGCGAATGTCGCTGAAGCATAGGTCCATTTCCCTAGTCTGTCCATGGTACAGGACTCTCTGTTTGGAGGATGGATGGTGGAACTATCTTCTGCCAGTTCCCTCTTGGTGACCACCACTACGAACATAGAATCAACTGTCAACTGCTAAGACCAGGGGGCTGGTCTTTAGGTGTAGATAAAATTTTTGTCTGGCCTTGAGGGACAGGGTCTACATTGTCCGAGGCCTTCCAGGCATGCTGCACAATTAATTTAACAAGGTCATCTGCCGGTGGGTTCGCCCAGGAAGTAGATGGCCGGGCATGGAAGGCCTGCAGGAACACTGATTCCTCAGAAGAAGGGTTATAGGACTTCCAGTCTCCCCGCTGCTTGAGGATTTTGAGAAGGTCTCCGAATGAGATGTCATCTGGGGGACAGCATGTGGACCCTTCCCCCTCATTACAATCAGTGTCTTCAGTGATAGAATTCTTCCGGTGAATCAAGGTGCTTCCTCTTGCACCCTTTCTTTCGGGATAGCTCCCCAGTGGGATCTTATGAGGAGGACTCCAGAGAAGGGGTTCCCTTCAAAGAAGGTTCTTGTGACTCCAGTGCCAGGGGGCCCAAAATAGAGGGTTGGGAGAGGAGCAAGAGAACTGGAAGCCATCAGAGCCATGGACATAGATGGCGCCAGTGAGAAAAATAGGCACTGGGCTAGATATCAAGGTACAGACGGTCCAAGCACTGCTTTGGGAGAGCATCGGCTCCACTGCAGCCGATGCAGCAAAGATGGATGGTGCCGACAGGAAAACATTGCTGTTGGAACCGAGGCAGTATGCACCGGAGGTATCTTGTCCTTGGCAGGTATTCGAGTTTTGGAGAAGATGGAGCCGAAGAAACTGTCAGCACCATGGCTGGGGATGGTGTCAAAGCAGGTACAGTCATCGGAGCCAATGTTGGATCCAAGGATGGCACCGAAGTCAGTGGTGCCGAGGTCGGAGCCGTAATAGGGGTGAATATCATGGACGGCACAGAGGGAGAAGACACAAACCGTGGTGCCGAAGAGGTCTGTGCCGAGGAAGCACTGAGCCGACTTGGTTCCGTAAATGATGGAGATGCAGGAACTGAGTGACTCCGTTTGTCCTTATGTTTTTGGTGTTTGGAGGGGGTGAGACCTCCGACCCAGATAGAGCCTCCGAAAAAAATGGTGCCTTGAGTAACCCATTTTTCCTTATGTTTTTGGGTCTTTGGAGGGGTGAGACCTCCAACTCAGATAGAGCCTCCAAAAAAGGTGCCTTGAGTAATCTGTTTTTCCTTATGATTTATGTTCTTTGGAGGGGTGAGACCTCTGACCCAGATAGAGCCTCCAAAAAAAAGATGCCTTGAGTAATCCATTTTTCCTTATGTTTTATGGTCGTTGGAGGGGTGAGACCTCCGACCCAGATAGAGCCTCCGAAAAAAAAGGGTGCCTTGAGTACTCCATTTTTCCTTATGTTTTATGGGCTTTGGAGGGGGTGAGACCTCTGACCCAGATAGAGCCTCTGAAAAAGGTGTCTTGAGTAATCAGTTTTTCCTTAGGTTTTTTGGACTGTGGAGGGGGTGAGACCTCCGACCCAGATAGAGACTCAGAAAAAGGTGTCTTGAGTAAACCTTTTAAGATAAGTTTATTATTACGTTCTGCTAGTGCACAGTTACTAAAACTAGCACAAAAGTCACAGTCAGCTCTAATATGATCCACTCCCAAACAGCAGACACAATGAACATGTGTATCTGAGTTAGGCATCTTACGTCCACACTTGGTCACACTGTTTAAATCCCAACTTAGCTTTGTCTGACATAGTAAAGCAACAAGGCTATCCTATAGAAAAAATAAAAGAGAAAATACCAGTGATGTTATTTTAAAAAATACCACTAGTAGAAAGGAAAGGCCTGTCAAAGACAGGAGAGACGGGCAGTACCAATAAAGGTAAAAAAATAAAAGAAAAGGCTAACTTGACTAAAAATTAAATAATTTTGAAGAGAAACTGTCTTAAAATTAACAATTTTCAACTTAGCTTTGAGAGAGATGGCTAGCACGTCTGACTAGGAAAATGGCAAACGAGATATGGAGTATCTAGAAGAGGGGCACTGTGGGTAGGTTCTTAGCTGAGAGTTTTTGGGTTCCAAGGATGGGACCAAGGTCCTAACAGTAAGTAATGAATAAAGATTTACAACATCAGATGCATACTCATGCCAGTGTACACAGTGTACAAGAACAAGGGTGACAACCACAACTGTGGGCATTACAGAGGTAGTAAACTCCTGTCACACTGCATGAAAGTTCTGGAGAGGGTGTTTGATGAACGAATACACAGCGTAGTAGAAAGTAAAATGGGAGATGAGCAGTCTGAATTTGGATCAGGATGCAGCACAACTGACTTGCTGTTTGCAGTGAGACAGATCATTGATAAGATGCTAGAGATGAGGAAAGAGTCCAATTGGGCATTCTTAGACTTGGAGAAAGCATACGACAAGGTCCTAAGAAAGCTGGTTTGGGCGGTACTGTGGTGGTTCGAAGTCCCAGAAACACTGGCAGAAATAGTGAAGGCTATGTACAAGGACCCAGTGACCCAAGTATGAAGAGTATTCGATGTTACAGAGGGGTTCCCAGTGGGTGTACATAAGGGTTCAGCTCTGAGCCCATTGCTGTTCATAATAGTGATGGACTACATTAGCAAACAAGCTGGAGGACACAGATCAACAAAGTTGCTGTATGCAGACAATGTGGCATTACAAGCAGAGTCTGAGAAGAACTTCAGCAAAAGACAGGGGAATGGAATATAAAACTGAAGCACATAGGATGAAACTAAACTAAATACAGATAAGACATTGGCAGCAAATTGGGTAAATCGGAAGAAGCTGAGAATTAAGACAGAAGGGAAAATAGTGGAAAATGTTAACAACTTAAATCATCTGGGAATGGTGATTGAAGATAACAGAAGTCTGAATGAATAGATCAAAGATAGAATCACAGGGACTGCAGCCAACTGGCACAGAGTGTCTGATGTAGTGTATGACAGAAGAATGCCTAAGAAACTGAAACGTAAGGTGTACAAGACAGTGGTGCAACCAGTGCTACTCTATGGTATAGAAATCTGGGCAGTAAAGGTACAGCAGATGAGGAAGCTGTGATGCTAGATGTGACGGAGATGAAGTGCCTCAGATGGGTGGTAGGATGCACACTGAGGGACAGAAGAAGAAATGAGGACATAAGAGCAGAAGCCAAAGTAGCTCCAATTGCAGAAAACATCAAAGATAACAGATTACAGTGGTTTGGGCAGATGTGCAGAAAAGAAGACAATCTGATGATGAAGATTTAGGACAGACAAGAAGAAGGTATGAGGAAATGATGTTATCCAGGAAAGAGGTAGGTGGATTGTATGAGAGAAGATCTGCAACAGTCAGGCATGAGTATCGAAGAAGACATGAGGGTAGCGCTGACACGAATGAGATGGCAACACCCCAACCCCATGCAGAAAATGGGAAAAAGGGAATTGATGATGATGGTGATGTTCTTCAGCAACTAAATGGGTCTTTATTTCATACATATGTGTGTGTGTGTGTGTGTGTGTGTGTGTATATATACAGATCTACTTCTAAATTTCGAGGTTTCATCAACTTTGAATTTCTTATGGTCAGACCATAAGATCAAAGTTTTGAAACATCTAAATGTAAATAAAAAATAAAAAACAAAAACATCCTTTTTTACATTTTTGGAGGGGGAGAATCCCCCCTACACTCCCTACACCCGCTGCTAATAAAATATACCAACTCCGAGAACACTACAGCAAGGAAAACAGTAAATATACTGTTCCGCTCTGTACGGTGATCTTCATTCAAATTGTTGTAAGTTTCAAAACTTTGATCCTATGGTTCTACTCATAAAGAATTCAAGTTTTGAAACTCCTAGAAAGTAGACCATCTATACACATGTGTGTGCACTCACACACACACACACACACACACACACACACACACACACACACACACACACACACACAAGCACATGCATGCGCACACACAGACACACAAGCATACATAAAAATCTCTGATACCTCTCCTCACGCTATTACATTTGTCATACAAAGATATATAATAAGGTAATAAATATTCAGTATAACTAACTTTTTAACTACTTAATTCAGGTCCTGTAGCAAAGTGGTTAAAGTGCTGGTTTTATAACCAAAAGGTTTTGAGTTCAAGTCTTTCTCTGACAGTACATATCTATGTAGTTTGACTCATTTAATACATGTAGTCAGAAAAATTTTGGAGTTGGGAGGTTGGCATAATAGTTAAGATGTTTACCTTACACACAAGATGCAGTGTTTGATTCTCACAAGGAATAATTGACTTGGCTTAAAATGACCCCCAAGGGCAGTTAGCCTAGTAGGAACCTATGATCCTACCATTTAAAGACTGATATGCACTTAATTCTCCTGAATGATGCTGGTATTTGCTGTCATCTGTCTATCTCCAAGTTTAACCCTTTTTATCGATTGCCTCTCCCATAATTCTACTTTTGTATTTCTGTTGTTCGTACCTTCATCCTCACTGCCTTATTCTACCCTAAAATCCTCCCCATCAGAATCCTCTTCCCCTGTGGGGTCCCCTTCTGCACTTCTAGACAACTTTTTTACCCATTCACTTATAGCTGTCTGTACCTACCCATATTCCTTTGCAGCACTCTACGTCTACTGGTTCTTTCCTGTGCTTTACATTTCACCTACCCTGCTGACAGCATCTGTTCTTTTCTTTCCTTTCTTGACTGTACTACTTGTCCCCCCAGATACTCCAAACAAGCAAAATTGGTACTCTTACACCAACCTTTTGCTTTATACATTTTTCCATAGCTTAAACAACTTTCTCAACAAGCGTTTAAAATTCACACACTCTCACCACATCAACAAGTTGCCTGACTTCTCTTTTCTCTATACCACCCCTCCAACATGCAAATGAATCTTCCCATCAGTATTATTTCAGCCTTATTATGATACCACCTGAAGATCAATCTCTTCTGAAGGTTTGCCAGCACTGGTGGCTGATATAAACTCCTGAATATGACCCAGAGGACTAGTAGCTCATGTGCTTGATAGAGATGGCAGGGGAGGATCGTCTCACTCATCCTAGGGGGGGTGATGGGTCATAGCAGAATGCATACTACCACAATCTCTCAGAAAATGAGCAACATTCCATAAACATCCCGGAGTGGTCATTTGGCCTACCAAGCCAGTGTGTGGTGGTAATCTGGCTCCCTACTGAAATGTCAGCAGTCTGAATGCAGTGTTGACAAGGCAATAAAAAAAGAAAGATAACAAAGGAGACAAGCACCCCCCATATCCCCCGCAGTTATATATACCAACTCTAAGATCACCATAACTCAGAAAAAAAGAGAACATTCTGAGAAATGCATCTCAGACTTAGTATATAGAAGTAAATTCTTTTGACCATTCAGTCTCTGTATTTCGGGACTCGATATATTGGGTCCCAATATTTCAAATTGTTACTGGTAATCTTCTTCAGTGAGTGCATTACAGTACACACTCACAGGAGTTGGGTATTGCGGGCCACCATGGTTATGTGGGAGGGGGCTCATCTTTCCCTTCCAGGAGTGGGATTAGGTCATTGACAATGTCTTTATAGCAAAGATAGTAGTGAGGACACAAGCAGCCCTCAAGACTGCCTTACTGATGGCTTGTGCAAATTGTTCTCACTTCCACTTATGTGGATGCCTCACTAGTTGGAGGAGATTTAATCATTGGCAGGCACAGGGACAAAAGGAATATAGGAACTATCTTTTTTGTGAAAGTTTCTCATTAGACTGAACTTTCTTATCCACATTACACCTTCCATATTTATTCCTACACTTCAGTATCTTTCTGCTGCTCGATCTTGTTTACACTGCTGTGCCATTAATATTCGCATTTCTGCTTGATCCTCTTTCTCACTATTTTATATAGTCTTCCATACAGGCCTTTTCTCTTCTCAGCCACGCCTCCTTCTAAATTATGTTACATCTTCTGTTTTTTCACCCTTCTAATGCCACTACAGTTTTATGTTTGTCTCTTTTGTTGGACTCTCACACGCTAAACAGTCCCCTCCTCATAAACCAAACTGTGCCCTCACCTCAAAGGCCTTAAACACTCTATTTTTTTTCCTTTCACATCTTTCTGGCACACAACCTTCACCTACGTACAATTCATTAAAAGCTCTACAGTTTACATTTCACCAAACTCCCCTACCATTGGCCTCCCTCCCACCAAAACGTAGTAGCAAGCAGATCGTTTTTCGTGTGCCACTTTCAGTGCCAACGTATCTTTTATGCTGCGTCCTTGATTGTCTTTCCTATTTTGCACAAATCGACAAACGATTTCTCTAGTCTTTCAGTTTGCAGCGACAGCACGATTTGCAAATTCTGGCATCTTTCACCCTCCTCCTCCTGTCCATTTTTCTACTCTGATCTAATTTTCTGTTTGCTTTGTTTCCTACTCCAGACATACATATCAGAATTATCCTGCACCTTTATCTGCTGATAAATATCATGTTCTACAGTTCCTAAGTATAGTATTTATAACAGAAGCCTAACAGTGATTACATTACCTTCATCCTGCCCCTTGTGATCTGACTATGCCTCTCACCCTATCCAGTATAAACCTAACCTTTTGCACACATGCATTAGTAGCTTATGAAGAGATTAAGCTAGCAAGCTGCAGTTCTTGGGGGACAGGGTTTTATTCCCTCGGCCCATGTTTGCCTACTATGTGACCTTCGGCAAGTCTAACAGACATTGCTCCCAGGTTGCCCCTGAAAAGGGAGTGTGTGTCCAGTGGGCCCACTTGCTTAACAAACAGGATTATTATTATTTCTAATCTTTTACACCATTGGATATCCTTTAGTCCCAAGATACATGCCCCATTCTTTTCACTGTAGCCGCCTGGGAACACCTCTCCTGCTGACCATTAATTACCATCAGACATTTATGCTGATGGTATCAAAAAACATAGGCATCCCTAAGACCTTTTAATACCTCTCAAACTCCTGGCAGTATCTAATGTAGGTGTTGCCATCATCTACACAACATATTATCCTCTTCTTCCTCCTCAGCGTCCCTTACCCCTCCGCATATTGTTTTACCCATCGGGTCATTCTTTCCACGAATATCATAGGATTTATAGTAACTCGTCAAACTATGTTATATTGCCCAGGCATAACTAATAGAAACTGAGATAAGAGATTTTGGTAAGAATTGGAGCTGCACCTGAAGCACAGAGCCATAACTTTCCTAAATGGGAATTTTGTATGGACAGATTAGTAAGAAGAGACATGACAGTTATTACATTTTGAAATTGTGACTAGAATCTCATATAAAGAATGCAAAAATTTTTTTTTGAAATTTTGTCTGTAGATAAATTTAAAAGGGCACTCCCTAGAACTTAAGGAAAACTGCTAACTTTCATAAAAAAATACAAAACAAGCACTTTTGCACGTGGGCAAATCCTGCTATGTCTCACATCACAGCTTCTCGATATATATTGACTCTGAGATAGTATAAATTTGAACTTAACAGCATTCCTCCTTCTCCATTTGTCTACTGTATGATTCAGAGCATGTCACTTAACTAGACAATGCTACAGGGTCACTTCTGAAAAGAATCCTTAGTGTCTACGGGTTTATCTGCTTAACAGATAAATTAAAAATAATTCACACTATACAACTAACTATGGATTTAACTCAACATAGTCACTGAATCCAGATCCTATGAAAGTCAGCCCAATTTAAGCCATATATCACGGTTTAAAAAGAAACATGCTAAAAAGTCTATCCCTGTCTTGTGCCATGTTACAATTGTACTGGTCCAGACAAATCACCATTTGTTTATACATTTGTTAACCGGGCAAGCTGTCTGGACAGACATGTCCATTTTTCAGGGGTTACCTTGTAGCATTGCCTGATAAAGTGACTTGCTGAAGTCAGAATGCAGACAGATGGCTCAGCAGACAGTATGCTCACTTTCAGTGCTGGAAGGTCAGAAGGCTGTGGGTTCTATTCCTCCATCAGGTGGTACTTGAATTACTTTTTCCAGTACTAACACTGCAGTGCAGCATATGGGGTATGCTATACTCCTGAGTGTGCCCTTCTTCAGATGAAATGTTAAACAGAGGTTTCATCTGCCAGAGTTGAATACAGTCATTTGGTTAAAGTAGCAAATGATTGAATTAATTTTCTGCTGGCATTTTACATCAAAAATACAAGATTTTCAAAAATGGCTATAGCTGGTTGTTGGAGATTGAGACAGAGTGGGGAGAGGGAATTTGCCCTTTCTTCACTGTAGTCTGACCTCTCCTATTCCTGCTTCTTTACTCAACATGCACCCTTCTCCTGGGACAGTTCTTTTCCTAGCCAGTCTCCAAATTTTCAGTAACTCCTATTCTCTCTTGTTTTGGTCCCTCCACTACATATTTTCTTGACTTCTACACCAGTGCCCCAGTCCATTGCTGTGTCTTCCAGCTTCGCTCTTCATCCCCCAGACTAACAGTGATTCTTAGACTGAGCCAGCATGGAACCTAAGATGTCCCGGGGGGGGGGGGGTTGCTGGCAACTGCTTTCATGAAAGGAGGAACTTTTACATTATGACCTAGTCTCTTGTCCCCCCTCCTTATGCTCATCCCGGAACCATTTTGAGGGGTACTCCACTCATTATGGACCATGCCTCCCCTTATGGAGGAGCACCAAGATGAACATCCCTAGGAGAAGGGATAAAAATAGTGATGTATACCCAACTGCAGGAAAGCCTCCAGGAATAGCCGGCATTCCAGTGGAAGTTTGGAAACTAGGAGGGAGGAAAGTGATAAAGATCTGGATGGTTTTGTTTAACAGTATTTTAAAAGGAAGGGAAGCACTAACAGCCTGGAAAAAAAGCTGTGGTGGCTGTAATACTTAAAGATGGTAAAGACCCATCAGATCCAGCTTCACACTGGCCCATTTAAATTTAGCTATAGTTATAAAGTGTTTGTTTATAAAGGCTAAAAGAATGGCAAATGTGTTCCCAAAACTGATAGATATAGATCTGTGGGGTTCTGTGGAGGGGAGGCAAACATTTGACAAGATTAACAGAACAATGATGATCCAGACAGGAGCAGAATGTAATCACTGATGGACAGAAAGCATTCAATAGAGTAAACTATGATTTTAGGAGTAGGGCAATGGTAGCATTTGCATTTCCTGATATAATAATAAAGCTAATTAGAAGGATATATGATGGACTGGAGGCAAAATTCAAAGTGGGACGGTTCCTCCCTGTTGCGTTGTGTATGAATTGAGGAACCAGGAAGGGTGTCTTCTTCTTTGTTTGCATTATATTTAGAACCACTAGCAAAGAAAATAAAGAACTTGGACATCAAGGATATAATTGGTATGGTATTCAAGAAAAGTTAGCATTATTTACAGATGATATTTTGTACCTGACAGAACCAGAAAAGGACATCTCATGTTGTGGAACATTCTGAGACAGTATATCAATTTTATATGCCACAATATATGGAAAGTAAAGGCTATATCTGTAAACTATGGACTCATACACGAATTGGTTCAGCAATATAAATATTTATGGAGACATTGTAAAATGAAGTATTTAGGAGTATGGGTTAAAAGGAGTCTGTTATGGCAAATAAGGATATGCGGGAAGTGACTAAACAAAAGATAATACAAAAACGGAGAAACTGGAAGCTCTTGCCTATAGATACTGATAGCAAGATACAAGCAGTAAAAATGTTTTAGTCCCTTTAGTTTATACACAGGTCAAGTATATTTTTATTAACCAGATTAGAAGGTGTGGACACCAATTAATAAAGTGTTAAAGGATTTTATCTGGGGGGGGAAGCAAGCAAGAATCAAGGGGGATAAGTTGTTTCTTCCAACAGAACAAAGGAGTTTAGGATTAACTGATTTGAAGGGATATTTTAATGCTAAACAGTTAAGGATATTATACATATCACAAGCAGAAAGCTACAATTCAAAGTGGAAAGGGATGATGATGAATCAGGAGGGCTATTCAGGAAATAAGGAAAAGATGGGATTTTGAATGCAGATCCTTAAGAATAGCAACAGTCATAGAGAATATTACATTCCTAAAATAGCCGAACGTATGCTAAGAACTAAGCCAACATGGGAATGGAGAAAGGGATGACTGCAATAAGGGGCAAAGAGAATAGGCTAGAGGGGGGTGAAATTTACTGAAACATACCTCTCAACTGTACAGATTTTCACAGAATGTCCAGATTTTTGCCTCATATTTTTGTCCTTTTTTCATACAATTTATTTATTTACATTTGTTTACCGGAAAAGTCTGACTGGGCCAGAAGCCCATTTTCAGATGAGGCCCGGGGAGAAAAAGCTCCACAGCAATACAAGCAATATACAATAATTACATAGTACAATAGTATACATACAGTTACGATGCAGAATACATATCTTCTAGTTAGTCTATACAAAGTAGTATTCAATACAGTTTTCTAGCAGATAGAGGTTTGAAAAGAACAAGCATTTCAGTGTAGATCACTGAGAGAAAGATTTTCTAGCAAATTAATGACAAATCATTAAAGACTGAAATTAGAAAATAATGACATTTAAGTTTCAGACTTCATACCCTTCAGAAAATTCATGCTGATGCTAAACCTGTTATTCTATCAACTTTCTAAGTTTAAAACAACTCCATTTGATAAGGCACTAAGAAACAACTAATAAAACTACAGAGGTGCCAATATGAGCCAGTAGCTACACCATAAGCCCAACACATAAAACAAAATAATCCAAAGAGTATATTACTCCAGTCTCTTTACTGTTAAGTGCTTTCTTCCCCAGTATAAACCTCGGGGACTTCCTCAGAACAAGAAAGAGAAGAAATTACACTGCATTACATTTAAACCTTTATGATGTGCCTATTATCATTTTTCTAGATGATGTGGTTATTTTATGGAATGATTCGAATGTGGACTTTGATGGGTTTTTGGATCACATCAATCAGATATGTGTACTTTTTAAATGTACAGCTAAACATTCCAGTGAGAAAATAGAATATTTGGATGTGATTATTTCCAAGGACACAGCCAATAAAAAATTTGCTTCTAGAATATTTCGAAAAAAGAAGTTATGTCTTACCATAACGTTCCATCTGTATTGTTGATCCTCATTCAGTCATTACATATGGGTATCAGTTCCAACCTCGGAACCGAGCTGGCTATCTTCCAAGCTTGCGTCAGCTACAAACTCTCGAGCTAAACTCTTACCCAGAATTCCCCTGTCCCTGTTACCGCAGATTGAGTTTGCAAGTCAAAAGAAGGTAGAAGCTACCTCTGGTCAAATGACCTAAAAGAACTGGATGGTGAGATCCACTAGAAGCCACAGGAGGGAGAAGGAGGGAGGGTCGTAATGACTGAACGAGGATCAACAATACAGATGGAACGTTATGGTAAGACATAACTTCTTTATCTGATATTGTTAATGCTGGTTCATTCCTTACGTATGGGACAGAGTCCCCAGCTACCTCTATTCCTGGGAGGCTCTCATGGAAGGACATTCCTGAGCAACATAGAACCAAACAATGCTCTTCTCCTGGAGGCCAAATCCAATTTGTAATGATTGATGAAGGTATGAGGTGTAGTCCAAGTTGCAGCTGCACAGATGTCATGTAAAGAAGCTCTGGCATGGAAGGCAGCAGAAGTTGCCACGACCTTGTCGAATGAGCCTTTATGGTAGTCGGCAATGGAATATTATGTTGTGTATAAATGAAGGTCACAAGGTCTTTCAATCATCTAGCCAATGTGACCTTAGCAACAGCACATCCTAATCTAGGTCCAGAATAGGCCACAAATAACTGGTCTGATTTACGACAGGCTTTAGTTCTGTACAAGTAGAAGTGGATTTGGCTGTGAATATCTAAGCTATGTAGACAATACTCTCCTTTGTTTGAAAGATTGGGGAAGAAAACTGGCAATTCAATGGTTTGATTAATGGACATTTCAGAGATCACTTTTGGCAGAAATGAAGGATTAGTTCTCAAAGACACTCTATCTCTATGAAAAATCAAGTATGGACTCTTGATGCATAAGACTTGAAGCTCAGAGATACATCTGGCAGAAGTAATGGCGACCAAAAACAAGGTTTTCCATGACAAATATTTGAGGACGCAAGAAGAAGCTGGTTCGAAAGGTGGCATTGTCAGAGCTTGTAGAACTAATGACAGGTCCCATGGTTGAATAGGTTCTCTAAAAGGGGGCTTCAGATGATTCACACCTTTTATGAAGGTCTTTCATAATTTGTGTGACATAAGAGAGGAGTCTTGGACACCCTCATGGAAATTAAATATTGCAGCCAAATGAACTCTAATGGTAGAGGCCGATAGCACTAGAGTATATAGCCGACCTATCAACACTGGTGCTGAGAAGGTATCTACTTGCTTTTCTTTCAGCCAACAGGTAAATCTTTTCCACTTGCATAGATAAGTAAGTCTAGTGGAAGACTTATGAGATGCAATAAGAATGACCTGTACTGGTAAAGAAAGATCATTCTGCCCGGCAATCAAGGGAATTGGAGGAGCCAAGCTGTGAGCTTCAGGCTGTCCAAGTTGGGATGAATCAGATTCTGTGGATGGAAGATCAACCCCGGGGTTGGATGGAGAATCCATGGTTGATCTGGCAGATGAGGCCAAAGGAAGGGGAACCACATCTGACGAGGCTAATATAGCGCTATGAGGATCACCTTGCTCTTCAACCAGCGGGCTTTCTTCAGAAACTGGGGAATGAGGGGGAGAGGTGGAAATGCATAAAGAAGACCCGAGGGCCAATCATGGACTAAGCGTCCCTGGGTGACTGTCCCGGAGGGGGAATCAGGGCGAAGTAGTTGCTGCATTTGTAGTTGGTTGGGGATGCAAAGAGGTCTCAGCAAGGACGGCTTTAGTGGTGGAAGATCTCCGCCGCTATCAAGGGATTCAGGGACCACTCATGGGGTTGGAGAATGCACCTGCTGAGTCTGTCTGCTATCACGTTGGAACTCCCGGGAATGTGCATTGCTAGAAGAAAATGGTTGGTAGCCATCACCCATTGCCATATCCTTATGGCCTCTCAACAAAGGGGGTAAGATTTGGTTCCGCCCTGTTTGTTGATGTACCAGACCACCGCCATGTTGTCTGATTGTATTGCAATAGTCCCAGATGGCAGCAGGGGATGGAATGCTTGCAACGCCAGAAGCACCGTCCTCAGCTCTAGAACATTTATATGCAGTTGGGCCTCCAATTCAGACCAAGTGGCTTGGACTGTCTGTCACTGACATAGTCCCCCCCCACCCCATCAGGGAGGCGTCCATGGTCACTGTAGCCTTGGGCTGCTGGGGGGAGAAGGGGCGAGACCATTGTGACGGGTTTGTGGGTCATCCACCAATTTAAATCCTGTTTGCATCTGTCAGTTACTCGAATCTTGTCTGAAAGAGGATATTGAAAAGGATACCATTGGGTGAGCAGTAGCCATTGTAAAAGCCTCATGTGAAACCTGGCCAGGGGGACAATGGTGATGGAGGCTACCATGGAACCCAACAGCTGTAGGACAGAGTGGATTTCTCCCTTGAAAGGATTGGGATCAGTTGTTGCTTTATCCTTAGAATTCTGTGCTCTGGAATGGATGCTCTGCAATTCTTTGTATCCAAGATGACCCCTATGAATTCTGTGGACTGAGATGGGGGTGATATTGGATTTTTTCCAGTTTATGGTTATGCCTAGCCTTTCTGCAGTGAGGGGAGAGTATGCCAGGGCTTCTTCCAATAGATGTCTGGTGGGGGCGGAGATGAGTCAGTCGTCTAGGTATGGAAACACCTGGAATCCTTGTAGTCGCAAGTGAGCTGTGACGACTGCCATGCACTTTGTGAACATTCTGGGGGCTGTAGAGAGTCCAAAGGGCAGTACTCTGAACTGGTATTGACTGGCTCCCGCACAGAAATCTTCTTGATGGCCTGTCCACTTTTATGTGGTACTACGCATCTTGAAGATCTATCGAGCACATCCAATTGTCTTTTTCCAAAAGTGGGAGGATAGACTGTATTGTGACCATCCAGAATTTTTGTACTCTTACAAACTTGTTCAATACACTGAGATCCAAATTGGTCTCCAGTCCCCGGTTTTCTTTGGCACCAAAAATAGTCTTGAGTAGAATCTGGATCTTTTCTGGTCTGGAGGGACTATTTGGATGACTTTTTCTTAGCAGCTTTGCTATCTCAAGTGCTGCTTCTTCCCTTTGACTAGGTGGAGCATCGGGTAAGTTTGTTGGGGGGGGAAGGACAAAGATCGAAAGGAATATGGTAACCTCTGGTTATTATCCTTTGTACCCAAGAGTCAGTGGTGATGGTTAGCCAGGCAGAAGGGTAAAAGGAGAAACGACCCCCAACCACCTCCAGAGGAAAGGAGTTGGGCCGCTCTTCAGGAGCATTGGTAGGATTGAGGAGGAAAAGAGTCCCTGGAACCTTGGTTACTCGGACCCCCTCTGCCCCAAAAAGGGTATCTTCCCTGTGAGTTTCCCCCCTGCCTCTAGGGCAGAACTCTGCCTGTGTGTCACGGAAAGGACCCTGAGACTTTTTGTACCATATCTTCCCACTCTTCTGGTTTCTGGAGAAAGCACGTTGAGGGGAAGAATAATGGAAACCCATGGCAGAAAGGGTCTTACCGTCCTGTTCACATCTGGCCAGTGTGCTTTTAACCTTGGGTCCAAACAATGAAGAGACTTCGATGGGAGCATTGAGAAAGGAAGCCTTGAAGGGTTCTGCGAAATTACATAAGTGTATCCAGGCTCATTGCCTCAAAACAACGCCTGAACTCGCCGGTCTAGCTGCTCCTTCTGATGCGTGAGATATCAGACGCATGGAGGAGTTTGATATCGATTCAGTGGTAGCCAGCTGACAGGCCACTTTGTCACGGACCTCATCAGATACTGTACCAGCCAAAGTTTCAGAGTTCAGAAATTAAACCCTTTTGAAGCCTGGTAAAGTGTGTCATATAATTCAGGGACCTGATAGAAAAGGTCGCTGATGCAAAAGTACGCTTCCCTATTCTGTCCAGAGACCGTGACTCTTTGTTGGGTGGATGGACAGTCTGGCTTTCTTCTTCTGTCAGGTCCTTCTTGGTTGTGGCCGCCATCACCAGAGCATCTACAGGAAAACCTTTGGACCAATGGGGCTCAGTAGTAGGAGGGGACAAAATTTTATCTGGCCCCCGGGGAATGGCCACAATGGTGTCAGGAGCCTTCCACACATGCTGCATGATGAGCCGGACCAGTTCGTTGGCAGGTGGAGTAACCCAGGAGGTAGGGGGGCCAGGCGCGAAAGGCCTGCAGGAACACAGACTCTTCAGAGGTTGGGTTAGAGGGCAGCGAGTCACCTCTCTGTTTAAGGATTTCAAGGATATCACCAAAGGATACCTCAGAGGGTGACCGAGGGGACCCCTCTCCATCATCAAAATCTGTGTCTTCAGTAAGGGACTCCTCTGAGGAGTCCATGTGCTTCCTCTTGCACAAGCTTTTTCAATGAACTTCCTCAGAGCTGGGGAAGACGACGCAAAAGGGGTTTCCTGTGGGAGTACCTCCTGAGGCCCTTGCACCTGGTGTCCGCTAGGAGCGACTTGTGTACACTGCGGTCCAGAGGAGGGCGGGGAGATTGACAGCACAGTATCACCAGCAGACGCCAAAGCCTTCTCCATTAGTTGGAAGGCTGGTCCACCTCAAGAGGGGTGAGTGTCCAAGACAGGGGTCACTCCTCCCCTAAGTGGCTCAGCCTGCCGACTCGGAGTCCCTGGATGGCTGTGAAACACCAAATTACGTACGCCACAGCTGACATCCTGGGTCGTAGCAAAACTCTTCTGCCACAAAAGCAACTGCGGTTCCTTAGTGAGGTCCATAAAGGGAACTGTAGAAGGGGAAAACTGTGCTATATCAAGGGGCTTCAAAGGCAATGAAGGAGGAGAATAAGTAGGGGTGTTTAGCAAAGGATGATCACCTCTCAAGGAAGGATAGGTCCGGGGGGGGGATACCTCTGGCCAAAAGCACTTGATCCACAAGACGCAACATGTCGTGTTCAGAGAGGCTTCTAGTGGATTTCATGGACACGGCTGAGGGAGAGTCCAGTCTATCCACAGATGGAGCAAGCTCGGTGCCCACTTCACCAGTCTGCACTGAAAACAACAGGGCCGTAAGGGACTGAACTACAGGTGTCTGCACCGAGGAAATCATTGGTGCTGAAGACATGGACTTCACCGACAATAAGGTCGGTGCCGAAGTGGTTGTCGGTGCCGAGGCTGGGACCGAAAAAACCGGTGTCAATAACTGAGGTGTCAGTTCCGTGTAAGGTGTCGGAGCTGATGTGGTTGCAGTCTGCACCAACTGGATAGTCAGTGCCGGTAGAGAGGTCTGAACCGAGGAGCCTCTCAGTACCAATATGGCAAAAGGCATGCTAGTCGGTGCCGAAATCACAGATGATGCCGATAGCCTCGGTGCCGAAGGTCGAGGCACTGAAAGCGCTGGAGCCAAAAGAGTTAGATCCGAAGTACAAAGCTTAGCCTTCTTGGGTATCGGGTGGTGGGAGCCCCCAGCCGGGGACGAAGGAAGAGACTTGGCCTTTGTATGATCATCAGTCTTTTTCTTATGGGATCTTGGAGGGGTTGAAGCCTCCGACCCAGAAATAGCTTCTGAAAAGGGAGATTTGAGTAGTCCCTTCAGTAACAATTTATTTTTCCGCTCAATCAACATCCTGTTAGAGAAGTTCTTACAAATTCCACACTGCGGATCAACTGATAAATGAGGCACACCCAAGCAATAGACACACAGAAAATGTGCATCTGAAGTAGGTAATTTATGGCCACAGTCTGAACATCTCTTAAATCCTGGACTACTTTTTTATCTGCCATGATAGGAAAGAAGGAAATCAGAAAGAATACCAGCAATGGTACAAGAAATACCCGAAGGTAATGAAGAAAAGGGGTCTACCAATGATGGTAAAGAAGAAAATACCTTGCGGTAAAAAGGATTGAAAAATTTCAAGAAAAGATAGTCGCTAAATGTGATAAGGTAAGAGAAAACAATTTACTAACTTTTCTGAGAGAAAAGGTTGTTTTAGACTAGTATGACAACAAAATATTGTACTTAGCTCAAGAGAAGTAGCTTGACACGACCGAATGGCAACGCGGCAAACAAAATCTGGAGGTAACAGGGAGAGGGGAATTCTGGGTAAGAGTTTAGCTTGAGAGTTTGTAGCTGACTTAAGCTTGGAAGATGGCCGGCTCGGAACCAATACCCATATGTAAGGAATAAACAAGGATTAACAATATCAGATGGACACTTTTTCTCCAACAACCACCTTGATTTTCAGAGCAGCCACCCCTTTCATATGAAAAGAAACATCTATAAGGGGCAATTGGTAAGGGCTGGGAGAATGTATTCTACATAAGAGACCTTCTTGGAAGATGTTTCCAATATAACAGATATGTTTAGGGCAAGGGGTTACCCAAAAGGACTTCTTGATGAAGTAGCAAAAGGAATGATGGAAGGATGGGGTTTAAAATATAAGCCCTTATTGGGAAGTGGTGTGACCATTCAAAAAATGGGTAGTCAAAATACTGAAAGGATCAATTTTGACACTAGTATGGTCATCCCTTATGGTTCAGTGAACGTGCATTGGGGGACATCATAAAGAAGAATTGGCATATATTCAAAGGAAACTTTGACATTTTTCATACACTTGGTGAGACACCAAGCTTTGTATACAAAGCTGGGAAGAATTTTAAATATTTGACACAGCATACTTTCCTTAATAAGACAATGTTTATTACAGGCACCACTAGATGTGGTAGATGGAATCAATGCCCCCACATCTTAGACAGTGATGTGGCTTTTATAGCCAGGCAAGGTTGGGGCATTCCCCTACACAAGGGTAATTGCAATACAAGAGGTGTTATATATATTTCAGTTTGCCAAACATCTTCATATTATTATATTGGCAAAACGGAAAAGAAATTTAAGACCAGAATATATGAAAACCTTTATGCCATTAATAAGGGAAATGTAAATAATGCATTGTATAGGCACACTATAACATGTGAGGGAGATACAAGATTTAAGTTTGGGATTTTAGAAGTTGTCCCATGGAATTTCAGAGGTGGTTGGTGGGAGCTTCAGACTGAATTTAGAGTTTTACTGGATTATTAGATTAAATGCTACTGTTGAACCAGGTTTAAATGACCATATTTCCCTGGTTCTTGTTTTAAGAAAAAGGGCTTTAAATATTTGAATATCCATTATTTTTAACAATGTAAAACTTAATATTTTCTAGTTATTTATGTGTACATATAAAGTATAAAAGTTTTGTAGGGTATATTGTTATGCCTTTAAAATTGTGTAAGAACAATAGATTAACTGATTGTTTTATTGCATAAAAAGGGTGTTGACTTGGAGCAATGTCATTTCTTCTCTTTCTTGTTCTGAGGAAGTCCCCAAGGTGTATACTGGGGAAGAAAGCGCTTAACAATAAAGAGACTGGAGTAACATACTCTTTGGATTATTTTGTTTTATGTCTTGGGCTTATGGTGTAGCTACTGGCTCATATTGGCAACTCTGATTTTCTAAGTTTGTAAGAGCAATATTTAAAAATTGTCCCTATTTTCGGGCCTTTGTTCCACTTTTATTTATGGCTTTGTCCAGATTTCTTGCTCCAAGAGGTTGAAAACTATGCTGGAGGAAGCTGGTAAAGGAACCAAGGTATAAGGAACAAATATTCAGAAAAGGAAAGGTAACAATACAAAAAGGCCAAGAACACATTTGGTCTGCAGGTTAGAGACTGACTTCCCTATCAGGGATTGATATCACAGTACAGGCAAAGAGAATGGTATAGGGGAATCCTAAGTGAAAGACCTGTACTGTTGAGTTTTTAGTTAAATCTAGAACAGAAGTTGCTGTTAAAAAGGGGTAATTACTAGAGCATATAAAATATTGCATGATAACTATAGGAATCAATCAAAGGAAGTCAGAAAAGATTGGGAAGAGAGATCAGATATGCAATTCACAAAAAAACAATGAGAGAACACACACATATATATATATATATATATATATATATATATATATATATATATATATATATATATATCCCAAATAGGTAACATAATCTACAAGATTTAAAATTTTAACTGGAAGTGTTTGCAGAGGTGCTTTTATACCTCAAGCCGACTCCATATAATATTTCCTCAGGTAGATGGCAAATGTTGGAGATGTAATGGGGAAGAAAGAGATACCTGGAAGCATACATTTTTAGTGTGCAATGAGTTGACTGACTTTAAAAATTCACTACAGAGTGGGTGAGCAAACTGGTGTCAATTAAGGAAATTATTTTTCTGAGATGGGACACAGGATCAAAATTGCCTAGACATAGTAAGGCCTTAAGTTTAATTCTGGTTACTGCCAAAAAAGCAATTACTAGAAAACAGAAATCAAAATATAAACCAATTATGCTTGAAGTACTGAATATTGTAGCATAGATAAAAGAACAGGAAATTACATGTTTAGAAAAGAGTAGGAGTAAATTATACAGGAAAAAAATGGAAAGTGCGGGCACAATACATGCAAAAAAATGTTTTGGGGGAGGAATGAGATTTAAGAAAAGACAGGAATTGAATGATTTATGTAATATTGGTTTGATTACATTGTATAGAACAATACAAGTGATGTATAACGTTTGTAAATGTGAACATTAATATAGTGTGATTTTTACATAAACGTAAGTTTGCCTATGTTACAAGTGATAAGCCAGTAAAGGTGTTAAAAAAAAAAAAAAAAAGATGAACATCTCTCTCCCCTGCAATAAACATGTCCATCTGTCATCGCCAGCACCTCAATCTCCTGAGCCATTAATCAAACGTAGGTCATCTGGGACATATTAAGGGCTTTACAGTCACTCCTATTCACAAATGAGTTGTTATACAATTATCTGTAAAGTTCTGCCAAATTCTGACTTAATTCTGGACCCTTTCCTACTCTATTTCCATGTCCTGTATTTAGAGCTTTTATTTACACCTGTTTCCTCTAATCATTTAGTTTCTACAAAAGCAATCTGGTTTTCACTTCTTTCTTGTCCACTATCTAGCTCCTTTACTTCTCAGCTTGGTGTCCTCTTGCCTCTCTTCTAGTAAATTATTTCTAACTTGGAGGACCTTGATCCTACCTTGCGTTCTCAGGTCTTCCCTTACTAAAAATGTGCCTGTTATGCAGCTGTAAATGTTGAGTTAATCCATCATTTTATCCTTTCCTATCTTAATGTTCCTCCCCACCTAGGCCATTATGTGGACCTTAATGTTTGCATTGTATCGTCCTACCACACTCCAGTTTGGCTACTTACTTCCTTGTATTTTTCCATTATTATATTTTTACCATTTTTTGTGGATTCCACCTCAGTATTCCATCTCTCTTCTTCTTTCCTGAGGTCTGATGTACACCTCTCCATTATTTTTACACTGTGCACCTGTCTAGTTATGCTCCTCTCCACCAAAACTCCAGACACCTTACTCGCTCGTTGGCAACAAACATCTTGAACAAAAGTAAACTCCCTCCTTCTTGACCACATGTTCCTTCATAAAGTCAACAGTTACTGCTTCTTCCATTCTCTTCCTAACACTTTCTGAACAGACTATGACATTCTGCTCACCCAAATATTAGGTCTAATGTTGCATTCTTGCCACAACTACAGCAACCATAATGCTTTCTCACTAAAAAAGCAAAGGTCTAAATCACAAAAACTATGCAGACCATCTCAAAGCCTTGTCCATCTTCTGGGTATCATAGGCTACTAGCAGATGGCCACTGTCTCATGGATTAAGCCATTTGCAAGTCTGATGTTTGTGTGAACACCTACAAAAAGGAATTCAATGTCTTTTGCAGCATAAATAGAATATGTTGATAGGATAGGTAAGAGTGGCAGAGAATATCTCTCCTATGGAATTTCTTTCCATGCCACATAAAGCAAAGCACTTCTGTTACTCTTTTCAAATGTAATTTGGACAAGTGAATAGGAAAACGCAAATTCATCCTGATTTAACACCCAAGTCTGTCATGGATATGGGAACAAGTAAATGTCCAAACATAGCCTTGTTCTGTCCACCTCTTGGTTATTTGCATGCAAAATATAAGAACTGGGAATGTAAGGTTAGGCTTCATAAGATCCTCTCACATCACTAGCCTAGTAAATTCTTATACACCTATGAACCATACATGACTATTTTAAAGTTTATCTTACTAGCTACTCATTTTCCACATTTAGTCTAGCTAGGCTGGGACGTTAAAGAACCAAATATTCTTCCCATCATCCTACTTTATATCATAGAATGAAGACACAGTTATCTTCTTTCCCTTTTTATTGCCTCTAAATAATATCCACTTATCCTCTCCACATTCCAGGTAATAAGCACTGAATCTAAGCACTACCACTTACCCCCTCCACATTCCAGGTAATAAGCACTGCATATAAGCAATACACACCTACCCCTCCACATTCCAGGTAATAAGCACTGAATCTAAGCACTACCACCTACCCCCTCCACATTCCAGGTAATAAGCACTGCATATAAGCACAACCACCTACCCCCTCCACATTCCAGGTAATAAGCACTGCATATAAGCACTACTACCTACCCCCTCCACATTCCAGGTAATAAGCACTGCATATAAGCACGACCACCTACCCCCTCCACATTCCATGTAATAAGCACTGAATCTAAGCACTACCACCTACCCCCTCCACATTCCAGGTAATAAGCACTGAATCTAAGCACTACCACCTACCCCCTCCACATTCCAGGTAATAAGCGCTGCATATAAGCAATACCCACCTACCCCCTCCACATTCCAGGTAATAAGGGCTGCATATAAGCAATACCCACCTACCTCCTCCACATTCCAGGTAATACGCACTACATCTAAGCACTACCACCTATCCCCTCCACATTCCAGGTAATAAGCACTGCATATAAGCAATACCCACCTACCCCCTCCACATTCCAGGTAATAAGCACTACATCTAAGTACTACCACCTACCCCTCCACATTCCAGGTAATAAGCACTGCATATAAGCAATACCCACCTACCCCCTCCACATTCCAGGTAATAAGCACTACATCTAAGCAATACCCACCTACCCCCTCTACATTTAGGTTCATAGGTTCATACTAGGCTATCTGCCCTAGGGCATTTATAAGCCTAGCCAGAGTGTGTTTGGCTTTCGCCACCCATTTTAAATTAATTTTGCTATGCCCTTTTTCGAGGTTAGTATACTGTGCCTCTGTCTAACAGTGACACAGAAGTGATACCCGGGGTAAACCTATGATCTCCCATCCACTCATCAAGATTCCTCTTGAAGAGAGTCAATGAGGGACTCTGCCTAACCTGGACTGGGATTTTATTCCAGAGAGAAGGGAGCCTCTGGGTTATGAATCTGTCCCTCCAGCATTTCCTATTTATTTCAGTGCTGAGGTTCAAGTCTCTCGAACACGTAGCTCGATGGGATTTGTATTTTCTGAGGTGCAGCATGTCCATTAATTCCGGGTTGAACATGGCTTTATACGTCAGGCACAGATTGCCTCTGAGCAGGCGGTATGCCACTAAGTAGAGCTGGAGTTTCTTTAACCGGGCAGCATATGGCATCTGTCTGAGCCCTATGATCCTCTTGGTGAGGTACTTTTGGGGTCTTTCCAGTTGCTGCAGGTGTCTGGTAAGGTACGTCCCGAAAGGGGCATTGTACTCAATTATGGGCCTGATGAGGGATGAGTAAAGAGGCACGATGACCTCCCAACTTCAGACTTCACTCTGGAATAAAATCCCAGTCCAGGTTAGGCAGCGTCCCTCATTGACTCTCTTCAAGAGGAATCTTGATGAGTGGAAGGGAGATCATAGGTTTACCCCGAATATCACTTCTGTGTCACTGTTAGACAGAGGCACAGTATACTAACCTCGAAAAAGGGCATAGCAAAATTTATTTAAAATGGGTGGCGAAAGCCAAGCACACTCTGGCTAGGCTTATAAATGCCCTAGGGCAGATAGCTTAGTATGAACCTATGAACATACAGCACATAGTAACAATGACTCATATGCTGCCTGCAATTCCTTAATATTGCTGATGATGTCAACAGAGCAGTGGATCAGATAACCCTCCTCTTTCAGATGAGAGAGCTCATGTTAGCCACTCACCCTCTACTCTTCCTACCCCTGCCCTTCTAGTGCCTGAACTGAACAATTAACTGAATTTGGTTTATCTGGGGCAGAGACAGGGCTTTATCCCTCTATGCCACAAGGCAACAGGTTACATTTAACATTAAAATGATATTAATATAATCAGACAAGCGCGCATCAGATCAGACAATTACAAAAGTAACAAAGTATATTCAAGCAGCACTCTGCTCCCACTGTGTATCAGGATCATGCTACATTCCCACCATCCAGTCCTACCATGTCGCTGTACTATGTATCATGGGATCCTTCAAGGGGTCATCTGCTTAACTTGCATCACTTGTTACCTCATTGTTTTCTTCTCCATCTGAGGAGTACATCTAAACTCATTCAGCCTCCCAATAAATTGTTAGATTACGTACAACAGTATACTAAGTTACTAAACCAAAAACATCCCCTTTGGCCCAACGCCCTTTCACTGTAAAAGACAATAAACACCTTGTTCTCTTTTATTTCATGTTGATGAGGTCTCTCCTTTCCTGCTTCCTTGTAGTCATTGGGGTATGCTAGGCTTACTTTGAATTTCATTACCACTTTAGAAGTAACAGCATATGTTTTTTGGAATCAGCAACATAGCTTTATGCTTGTAGAGAGCTTAAGAAGGGCTGATGTAAATAAGCAGATCCCCAACACTCCTCATTTGCAATAAGAATCAGCAGAGTTAAATGCTGTAACTGCGGTGGTGGTGATGCGGTAGCATTGTCGCCTCACAGTAAGACGTTGCTCCATTCGATTCTCAGTTAGAGTGTCTTCTGTGTGGCGACATGAGTGAACGGGCGTTCCTTCGTTGAAGGTTGTGCGTCAGGCCTGGCAAGTCGGCATGTAAAAATCTACTGCCAATCATTAGCGGACCGGAGTTCTGCTAAGGCGACTCCTAACCGGGAAAATCTGAAAGACACAACAACAACAAGAGTTAAATGCTGTACTCTCACACCACTCTTACATCATAGAAGAGGTTTAACAGTGAACTCTGTCAACTAACTACCCAGCACTTTCCTGGTCTCATTCATCTACTGTACCCTTTCTTCTCTTCCACAGGTTCACTCACCATCAGAAAACTCTCGGGTTATTACCGCTACACTGCTTGCATCTTCTGCTTTCTTCCTACTAGGATGTCTTTTAATCTATCTAGATATCCCCAAGACAAGTGTATGTGTGTGAGCATGTGTGTGCATGTGTGCGCGTGCTCAGGTGTTTATCAGAGTAGGGCACAGATCCCAGTAATCTTTTTTAGATGTAGCCTGGTTGTAAAAGGGAAATGTTTCTTACGTTTTAACAGTGCAAGCTAAGAAGAAAATATATTTAATTAAACTGCAGTTGAATAAGTACTGGTCTAATATACTAAATCAACTGTTAGAGTTCAAAACATATTTAAAAAGATAATAAAATTGTAATATTTACACTTTTATACATTAAAGAAGGGATAGTATGAGAGGAAAGATGAGTTGTAAAGACATGTATAAGAAGAGAAGGAGATTATGAGGCGTATGAATGATGTAATATGATGTAACAGGTTAATGACCTATTCCTGGCCAATGCTGGGGATTATGAGGCATATGAATGATGTAATGGGTTAATGACAGAGTAGATAGACAGATACAAGTGTCAACAGTAAGGTGGTTCATGAGGATGAGACACTATTCTTCACCTGCATTAACTTTATTACAGAGGTGACCTGTCTCTAAAACTGTCAGTCTATTCTTAAGTGTATTCTTCTCCTCATCTAGGCACGTTTTCAGTGCTGTGTGCCCCCATTTCAGTACTTTTCGTCAGTATTTCTGTACTTGTTCAGCCTTTCTCCTTTTAGCTAACTCCCTCTGTCTGTGTCACTGCATACTGTTTACACTAGGGATATTTTCAGTGCTATAACTGACCACTACCTCCACTTTCCTTTCATTATTTTCTATAGGGATGACTGCCTATTTCTAGTAAGCAACAGGCCCAGCTCTCCCCTTGACAAGCAGGCTCGAATCTAGCACAAGGCTCCCTAGGTGGTTGACTATAGCTTTATGCTATGGTGGACACCATCAATGCCATCAGCTTCAATGTTCATGGCATCATTAACGTTTGTTTTATATGGAGAATCAGCTTATCCCGCTTAACTCTTGCCCTCTTCCCTTCCCAGATAAATTCCTTCAACTCTTTATTAACTATGGTCCACAACTTCTCTGGTTGACAAGAAAAAGTCTGACCTGTGTATAAAACTAAAGGTACTAGAAACATTTTAACTGGTTTTACCTTACTATCCATATCCATAATCAAGAGCTTCCAGTTTCTCATATGTATTATCTTTTGTTAAATCTTTTCCCACATATCCAGAGCTGCCACAACAGAATCTTTTTAATCCACACTTTCAAATACTTCATCCTGTTATATTATAAATATGGATATCAGTCCATGTGTGGACACATAGTTTATCACCATACCCTTTGCTTTATCATCATTTATTTTACATCCTGAAAAGGCCTGAAACTGTCTCAAAATATTCCACAACAGCAAGATATGGTTTTCATGATTTATCTAGTACAAAACAATGTCATCTGTAAATAAAACTAACTTTTCTTGATTGTCATACCAGTTATATCCTTGAATTTGTGAGCACCCTATTTTCTTTGCTAATTACTCTAAATATAAAGCAAATAGCAAAGGGAAAAGAGGACACACCTGCCTTGTTCCTCTTTTCAAACACAGCTTGTCAGAGACAAATCCTCCCACCTTAATTATTCCTCATAGCTTTCATAAATTCTTCTAATTAACCCTACAATTCTATAAGGGAATGCAAACATAACCTTTGCCCTACACATAAAATCCTAGGCAAAAACTCTCCAACAGTAGTGATGTTTTCATACTCTCTGCTTCCCTCTGGATCATTATTATAATAATAATGTTATTAATTGTTTGCCTCCCCTCCCAAAAAATGCATTGATCCATATCTATCAATTTTGGCAACACATTTGCTATTGTCTTAGCTAGTACTGGCATAAATTCTTTGTAATCATGCCTTAATTATAAATCCAGACAATCACTCCACTATTCCAACACAAACTGGAGTAACAGCCAAGCACACTTGAGGAACTGCTTACAAAGAATTTAATATTACAAGCTTACATATTTACCACTTAACTCTACTCAAGACTTCATCAGATTCTGTAAGCAACTAACCCCCCCCACCACCACCACCACATATAGTACACATCAGACATTTTTACAACTGCTACATGGAAATGGTCTCAAATTAAATGCACAAACATAATGTAGCATAATTCACTTACTGCATAGAAAATGCACCCTTCCAATTAGACACTGTTGTAAGGTGTCTGGGTACTCTTGTTGATAATTTCTTTTCATTTGACCATCATGTCTCCACAGTAGTTCAGAAAGGCTTTCATCTGGCCCATATAATTTCCAAAAGGATCTACACTAGATCCAAAGGAGTCTTAATTCTTCTTTACCTCATCAGCCCCATTATTGAACATAATGCACCCTTTGGCATGCATTTATCTACACATATCACATAACTTAAGAGACCTCAGAGATTCATAACCAAAAATATCAGTAGCCTCAAATATATGTATCCGAAAGACTGGCAGCCATTCCTCTGTACTCCGTCTCTTACAGACTCCTCCATGGAAGTCTATGTCTAGCCTTTCGTGCAATGAAAACTCCAACTGTATTTGATCTCCTATTCCTTCCTAATGGTGCATCCAAAACTCAGTTAAAGGAACTAAACCTTCATCAGCAGATAAATAAGGCACGTTTGTGTGATGGATTCGGTATACTTTCATATGTTCGCCAGCCACATCTTCGATGTTACTTCTGCAAACTGCGAACCGTGAGATTCGAAAACCGCAAAAACCGAAGTGCCAAATGACAAAACCTCGCCCCCTTTTTGACCCATGGTAGCACTCGTTTCAGCAGGGGAGCAATCAGAAATGTCGATATTTTTATGACATTTAGGGAAGTCGGCGTAACAGAATTCGGCAAAACGGTTCGAGAATATGCCCATTCGGAAGTGTGTCTTCACACAAATGAAGGTATACTGATGGATGCATATCCCAGTATATCTCTCACTTCTGGAACAAACTTTTGCTATGTGTCAAGCACAATAGCACCCTTAGCACCTTCAAGGAAAACCTAGATAAACTGACGGGCGGCCTCAAATTCACTCCTGGTCTATCTTGTCTTGCCCTCTTTGAGGCTAGATGGAAATTTTGAATAGGGTTTTTTGGCTAGACTTGAAATGGTCTGGAGACTGATTGCCTAGTACTTACCTATGAACCATGCCAACATCACTACAAACAACAAGAAACCTAGCCAGTTTTAACCTTATAACCTTAAATGAAACTCTGAGAAATGTCAACTGGAATAGACTAAAAACGAAACTATAAAGCAGAGGAATATAAATATATCCACAACAAAACCAGTGCAAAATAAAGCAGGACTGCAATAAGATCCACACAGCAAGTTTAATACAAATGACTCTAGCAACTCGGCTACTCAACCTTCTTGGAGTTGATAAAACACAAGTTAACACAGTTTTAAATAATACAAATAATTAGATCAATTAATTATTCAATTAAAATTACATAATCAAACAATTACAAGAGTTTTCCAACTACACTCCCTATTTAATTCACCAGGTGTCAGTGTTATACTTTAAAATAAAAATAGTTTATTTAAATGGAATAGACTAAAAACCCTTCCCCTTGATAAAGTCACAGAGTTTCACAATACTACATTTCTTGACATCTTAAACAAACTAGCCCCACTAAGACAAAAATAAGTAAAAATCAACCACGACATATGGCTGTCTAGATCTACCAAAACAAATCATGTCTGCTAGGGACAAAGTATGGAAAAATTGGCAAAGATATAACAATCATTCTAATCTCTTGCAATTTAGCCAGCTTTGAAATCAAGTAAAGTGCCTAGTTTTTAATGACAAAAAAAGAGTAGTATCTAGGACTCCAAAAGAACCACAGACAAAACTCCAAGAAATTCTGGAATTCTATATCATCTCTGCTAAACCCTGGTACCAAAAACAACCCATACCCAGATAAAATACCTAGCGAAATAACGACCTTATTTCAACTCATATTTCATCAACACAATATCTAGCCTCACCACTACCTTTCCACAAGCCAAATGTAACTTCAGCTCATCTCTACCAAACCTCTCACCACGTAATTCTACTATCCCCTCCCCATCTACCTTCTGATTCTCCCCTTCACCCACTGCCACCATAACAAAACTATTTCTCAAACTGAAATCTGGCACTAATGCTCCTGACATTCTTCCCCCAGAATACCTTCAAATGTTCACTAAAGCCATTGTTTATCCTATAAGCATACTTCTTAACAGATCTGTCTAAGAGTCCCATGTACTTATCTGGAACAAATGCTTACATTCTTCCCCTTCACAAAGGTGATAACAACACAGACATCTCCAATTTCCGTCCAGTTGCTATACTCTCCCCCTCTCTAAAATCCTCAAAAAATGTATCCATAAGCAAGTATTAAATTACTTTCTTCAAACTCAGCTCCTCTCCCAGACCCAACATGGTTTCAGACCAGGCCACAGCACTACTACTGCTCTTATATCCTTCATGGAATGCAGTCAACCGATCTCGAGATGCTGGTAAAATTGTAGCCTCACTCTTTCTTGACCTCTCTAAAACCATCAATACTGTTTCCAATCCCCTACTCCTCAATAAACTCTCTAATTTAGGCATTTTCCCTCCTACTCTAAATTGGTTTAATAACTACCTAAAAAATAGACAGCAATCCACTAAATGGCAAACCTCTTTTTCCCCATTTCTCGACTCATCCCCAGGCATTCCCCAAGGCTCCATTTTAGGACCTTTTATTTTCAGCATTTTCATTCGACGACTTTCATTCCACCCTTAGTAATGGATAGGTAGTACAACATGCAGTTGACTGAACCATTATCTGCTCTGCCAAATCTGAGACAGAACTCTTGCAAATGACCCAGAATGCATTTACTTCCACTGAAACCTGGATTTTCAACAATCATCTTGCCCTAAACCCCAACAAAACAAAAATGTTAGTATTTACCCCCAAGAAATCGAACCCTGTTAATAAGGCAGATTTTGTCACATATTCTCAGAACAAGACTACCACAGAGATTGTCTCTCATACAAAATGACTAGGGATTATCTTGGATGAAAACCTAACATTCGACCTCCATGTGCATAATAATGTCAAAAAACACAGCAAAAATTAGGTACCCTCTACAGACATCAACATTTTCTTAACCGTTCCACAAAGCAAACCCTTCCCTTAACCTTTCTCCTATCTTCTCTCTATATGGTACCCCTCTCCTAACCAATATCCAGTTTTCCCTAAAAAGCAAACTTGCATCTTGCTACAATACGGTTGCCAAATTCGCAACCAATGCGAAATACTCCTACCATCACTGCTCCTCCTTACACTCACTTAACTGGCTTGAACTCCCACTTCACCTAACTTACCTACAATTAACTATAGCACACACAGTAATGTACAATACATCTAACTGCCCAGCCCTTTCATCCATTTTAACTCACTATCACTGAAACAGACCACTCAGATCAGAAAACAAACTTCTTGAAATACATAAACCAAAACTCTCAGCTGGACAAATGCTCTACACATTCTCAATTGCTAAACTATGGAATGCACTCCCATTAGCCATCAGGACCATTTGTAATGTCATCTGTTTGGCAACATCTTTCTACCTTACGGCACTCTAGATGCTCTAATTCACATCCCTCCAAAACCTGATCCCCCCTATTTCAACTAATATCACCTTTATTCACATCTCCCTTCCCTCTAATCTGTCCTTACTACTACAGGAACACCTATTCATTCTACCTAATAGATACCCTAAACACAGTACTCATACCTTGTGGTATTGCACTGACTTATTCTACTATTTGTTTTTGTGATAGAATTGCTTAATCTATTATATCTTTCTTGAACTGTGTCTGTACCCAGAATTGCATTTCAGTATTATTTGTGTTATAATGCTTTTACTATTGTGTTTTGTACAATGGTATTTGTTTCCACTAACTGTTCCGATAAATATGTACATTCATACTAACTGCCTTGTGGAGCCCCCCCCCCCCAAAAAAAAAAAAAAACTTGTTTCCCGCCTTTCTAAGCTAATATAGTCAAGTGTTCAGGTTAGTGCTGAATTTAGGGCTGTGTTACAAATCTCTGTGTTTGCCCATACCTTATTGGATAGAAGGAAGTTTCTCTGTTCACCTGTGAGAGAGGGGAGCTTTGAGCAGCCTATCTGTCCCTGGAGGAGTGGTTTCAGCCCAGAATTTAGTAGTTTATTGGCCATTTTGGGCTAATTTCTATCTCTTTCATTTCCCTGCTATAAATACTGCATTTGCCTGGTTTTGCGTGCCGGGCAGTGCCGGTTAGCTAGGGTAAAACTATTCCCAGCTCCACAAAGTCTCCCCTTCAATTTTTCCCTTGGAACTAGATAAACATTCAACTTAAGCACTCAAGCCATTCATTTCTCAGCCCGGCACTTGCTCAAAACTCATAGCAAGCACTTATAAACCATAGCACTAGACCCTCCTGTACTATACAGAAGGACAAGGCTCTCTATTCGACCTTACCAGCCATCCAGTAAAACAGTTCACTGTACCTATCCAGGCATTTACAAAAGGCAGTTTCAGGTGTACTCTCCAGTCCAACTGGTGAATCTGGGCATTTTGAGGCAATGTTACAACTGCCTCTTGTACACAGACAACCCTCTCCTCCTACCACCAAACACTAATACATGCGAGAGATGCAATTATACAGCCAAACTGGAAGCTATGCTCTCTCAACCCAAGACAGGATCAGACAGTCAAGAGGAGAAGGGAAATGCTTGCATCACACCACCAGTCTCACATAGACCCATTAAACCAGAACCGGCAAAAAACAGACATAAATACATGAAAACATACTCAGAGGCTCTAAATAAAAATCTACGAAACAGACAGAAATCTCCAAAGCAAACATCCAAGCAACCTCCACCCCCCAACACAAACCATGAAACACATACTTCACAAAACCAGTGTGCCATGCAATCACAGCCCTTAAGCCAAAATAACATACCCAACATAGTAGTAATAGGTGACTCTATAGTCAGGCACACTGACGTCCCACTCACTAGGCTGGATAAGGAGAAGGTTACTGTTAGCTTCCTGTTGGGTGCCAGGATCTGCCACATAATACAAGCACTCAGGTCACTCCAGAACAAGTACAAATATGACTCTGTCATTGTCCATGTTGGTGTGAATGACCTGAGCTGTCCCTGGACTACATGAAAAGAGACATGGAAGAGCTCTCTGATCACGTAGCCCAGGGCGGTATGACCCTAACCCTGAGTAGCATCCTGCCCTCACCAAGAATAATACCACGATATACAGAAAAATTCTCAATTTAAACAATTGGCTAAGCTTCTGGTGTCATTCAAAGGGGATCCAGGGTCTGTCCGTCTGGGATGACATGCTCGACAAGCCACACTGCTTTGCTAGAGACGGCTTGCACCTGTCACCCTTAGGCTTTCGAATACTGGCCAAGGCTCTTGCCACCCCCATATTGACTTTTTTAGGCAAGGCTCAAAAGACAAACCCACTGCCGTAAATAGCACAAGTAACAAAAAACTGAGGGTAATGCTACTCAGTGCCAGAAGTCTAAACCTCAAAATGCATGCACTCGAGGCACTCCTCAGTATGGAGAAAATCAATATATGTGCAGTAACAGAAACCTGGTTTAAGGCTCCAGAGAGCAACCCAACACTACCAGGCTACAACTCATACCATACATTTCGGCCACAGAACCCAAACCGAAATACAAAAGGCGGGGGCATATCCATAATCATCAAGGATACCCATACCTCCAGGTTAGTGGCACAGCACGATGCTTCAGAGATCATCCACATGCAACTAACAACGGGCAAAACTGCAATTCAAATTGTAGCTTGCTACAGATCACCCATCATGTCCCAGGACCCCCATTCCATGATTCTGGAAACACTGGGAAACATAAAGGTCCTACCAAACACCCTAATATTGGGTGATTTCAATTACCCAAACATTAACTGGGAGAACTAATCAAGTACTAACTCCCTTGCCCAACATTTCCTAGAATTTATAAACTGAAACGTCCTGGTTCAACTGGTCAACACTCCCACCAGAGGAGACAACATATTGGACCTGGTCATCACCAACATGGGCGACTGGTGTTCCAAACCAGAGGTCAACCCCTCACTGGTTAGATCTGACCATAAACAAATCACTTTGGATATCCACATTCCGCCCCCACCCACGGACAAGGAAACCACCGTGAAAATCTTTTTCAAAAGCAAACTTCACATTACTTAAGACGGAGGTGGAAAGTTTCAAAGCCCCCATGCTGAAGGATAACTCTGTCCAAGCTGCAAAATCCTTTACTAATGCATTCTATGGGCACCTACAAGAATGCATGGAATGTGCCATCCCAAGCAAAACCAAGACTCACTCCTCCAAGAAAAGGAAACCAGTCTGGTGGACTCCTGCCACAACAGAAGGAGGAAACTAGTACAAAAAAAGAGTAAAATCCCAAGAAGGGAAGACATCCCTGATCAGTATCAGCAAGAAACTGCGATCCCTCAAAATAATCATCCAAGACGAGCTTTGAAAGAAAAATTGCCAAGGACTCCAAAGATAACCACAAGGCATTCTTTAGCTATGTCAAGAATCTAAGTGGCAATGCTCAGATCTGCTCGGAGTTGGTGCAGAATGGCACAAAATACGCTGAACTGACCGATATCGACAACATCCTGGAAGACACGTTCAGCGCAAACTTCACTCCCCTCTCACCCCCAAAAGGGCCCATAACCATACCAAAAGAATATAGTGTCCCTGAAATCAGACACTCAGGTTAAAACAGCCCTCTCCAAAGCCAAAAACACAGCATTAATGGGACTGGACGGTGTCCCAGGCTGTGTCCTACATGAGCTCAAAGACGAACTAACCCCTCACCTAAACACATTGCTCAAACTCAGCCACTCTACAGGCTATGTACCCATAGAGTGGTGCACAGCAACGGTTATTCCGCTCCACAAAGGTGGGGCCACAACAGACCCCAGAAACTATCTCCCTATAAGCCTGACTATCTTGGTCTGCAAGGCTATGGAGCACATCATCATGGAACTCATTAACAGAGACATTGGGAACCTCCAAACACTAGACCCTACCCAGTTCGGGTTTGTTAAGGGCAGATCATGCCTTTTAAACCTGGTGGACTTCTTTGAGAGAGTTACCAAGATGAGGGAAAGGTGGTACACACAGCCTACCATTCCCCATTCTGGTATTATAGACAAGCTCACCAGCCTGAACATAAACCCCTACATCAAAAGATGGGTTGCCAATTGGCTCACAGACAGAACCCACATGGTGGGAGTTGCAGGAGCTAGGTCCGACTCTAAACCGGTTATAAGTGGCATTCCCCAGGGCTCAGTCCTAGGACCCCACCTGTACGGCGTATACTTCTCAGAGGTACAGGCAAGCACAGGAGGACTATGGCTGACCAAGTTCGCAGACGACTGCAAACTAGGGGCTATAATTGTCTCTCTGGCTGACACAGACATCCTCCAACAGGGTCTCTGTGAGACGGATACCTGGTGTCAAAATCATGTACTTAAGCTAAATGCCAAAAGGTGCATAGCTATTCCCTTTGGAAAAAAACAAAGTACCCACAAACTACCACATAGGTGGTAGCCCCCTAAATACAGAAGACGTAATAAGGGATCTGGGGACCCAAGTAGATAGTAATCTCACCTTTGATAATCACATTGCCAAGGTGGTTAGAAAATCCTTCTACGTGGCCCACCTAATCACAAAAGGGTTCGCATCCAGATCAAAAGAGGTCATTGTGCCCCTCTACTCATCACTCATCAGACCCATCATAGAGTACAACGCCCCATTTGAGATGTACCTTACAAGATACCTGCAGCAGCTGGAAAGACCACAGAAGCACCTCACCAAGAAGGTCACTGGCCTCAAACAGATGCCCTATGCAGCTTGACTGAAGAAACTCCAGCTGTACTCGGTTGCATACCGCCTACTCAAAGGTGATCGCTGCCTGACATACAAGGCCATGTCCAACCCAGAATTGATGGACATGCTCCACCTAAAGAAAACCTTATCCCCTCGAGCCACACGCTCTAGGGATCTAAACCTCATCACAACAATAAATAGGACGTGCTGGAGGGATACATTCCTGTCACAGAGACTTCCCATGCTTTGGAACAAGATTCCAATCTACATTAGACGGAGCTTCTCGCTAACACTCTTCAAAAGAAACCTTGACGAGTGGGTGGGAAACAGAACGTCTACCCCGGGGATCACTTCAGCGGCTCTGCTGGACAGAGGCACAGGGAATTAATCTAAGGGGGTGGTGAAAGCCAACACATTCTGGCTAGGCTTATAAATGCCTTCGGGCAGATAGCCTAGTACCTACCTATGAACCTATTAGCCTCCACTGAAAATGGGGTCTTCTTGGCCCAGTGGACTTTCTCGGTAAACAAATGCCAATAAACCGGTTACAAGTGGCGTCCCCCAGGACTCAGTCCTGGGACCCCTCCAATTAGGTATATACTTCTCAGAGGTACAGGAAAGCACAAGAGGACTATGGCTGACCAAGTTCGCAGACGACTGCAAACTGAGGGCCATAACTGACTCTCCGGCTGATACAGACATCCTCCAGAAGGGTCTCACTGAGACGGATACCTGGTGTCAAAATCATGGCCTCAAGCTAAATGCCGAAAAGTGCGCAGTCATCCCCTTTGGAAAAAACAAAGTACCCGTGAACTACCACATACGTGGTTGTCCCCTAAATACAAAAAATGTAATAACGGATCTGGGGACCCAAGTAGATAGTAATCTCTCCTTTGATAATCATATTGCCAAGGTGGTTAGAAAATCCTTCTATCTGGCCCACCTAATCACAAAAGGATTCGCATCTAGAACAAAAGAGGTTATTGTGACCCTCTACTCATCAGACCCATCATAGAGTACAACTCCACCTTTGGGATGTACCTTACAAACCACCTGCAACAGCTGGAAAGACCACAGAAGTACCTCACCAAGAGGATTAATGGCCTCAAACAGATGACCTATGCAGCCCGAATGAAGAAACTTCAGCTGTACTCGGTTGCATACCGCTTACTCAGATGTGATCTCTGCCTGACATACAAGGCCATGTCCAACCCAGAATACATGGACATGCTCCACCTAAAAAAAAAAAAAAAAACAAATCCCCAAGAGCCACACGCTCTATGGATCTAAACCTCACCACAACGATAAATAGGACGTGCTGGAGGGATAGATTCCTGTCCCAGAGACTCCCCATGCTTTGGAACCAGACTCCAATCTACATTAGGCAGAGCCTCTCACTAACACTCTTCAAGAGAAACCTTGACGAGTGGATGGGAAACAGAAAATTAACCCCAGGGAACACTGCAGTGGCTATGCTAAACAGAGGGACAGGGAACTAATCTAAAGGGGCGGCGAAAGCTAACACATTCTGTCTAGGCTTACAGATGCCCTTGGGTAGCTAGCCTAGTAGTTACCAATGAACCTATAAATAATACATAAATAACCAAATGGCATAAAACTGACACAAATGCACATCATAGGAAAAACATTCATGAAGCATTATGATACATTTTGTAAATAAATTGTAACAAATAAATAGTTAATCAAACATCACAATACATAAAATAACTAAAAATATGTTTAGTCAGCAGCATTTCAAAGATAATTAGGTTTAATTAAAAGGCTGTTTATAATCATGGTTTAGAATTTAAATAGGCCTATCTGAGGCTAGCTCTGTAGGGTCTTTAATTCCATCCCCAACTTTAATTTTAAACCACTATAACCCTAAATCTCCAACCCTTATCTTAATTCTAAGATCCCTCCCTAACTCTTAATCTCTCAACCTAAACCTAAAACCCTTTGACAGGTCTAGAAATCTAATCTAAACCCATAAACATTACCTCAAAATACAAAACAAGCAGTCACCTTCCAGCAATTCACACACCTCCCATTTTATTTCAAAAGCAGCACATTGTTGTATTGGTGTAATTCAAGGTTACAAATTGATACTTCCGCACTGCCTCTGCCTGCATGTTATACACCATAGCCATAATATAAAAATGTGTACTGTATCTAAATATGACTACAAATGGCATACCCGTAGCCTTCAATCTTCATTGCCACTATGTGGTGCACAGCACTACTTCTCATAATGTGGAACAAATAGCAAAAAAATGGTAAATTTTCTAATCAGTTCAACTAGGAAGCTGAAATTATGGTTATTAACAATTTCTTCTTACTTAAAACATTACTACTGATGATTTACTATTACTCAGTATATCATTTTTATTTGTTAAGAAAATTAATTATAATGAATGTCTGTCTAGTATTTTCAATGTAGAACAGCGAAGAGCATTAGTTTTTTCTAAGACCCAAATTAAGGCATATTTGAGACCTGAGCCATCCCTAATTTTGTAAAACGACCGCCCTAATCCTCATAAACCTTTGCTTTTCTGCGAAAGAAACCACTGTTGTTTACAGTTGGTAAATGGAAGATTATATAAATCCAGTTATATCGTTTTAAACGAAAGAGACATTCCCATTTATATATAGTTGGGAGGGGGCTTTAAACTGTGAGCGTTACTGTGAAACGTTGGTAACCTCAGAATGAAATATCCTACACTATAACTGAAGAGGAAGCAACACGGTTGTCGCCATACCTTTCAACTGAACAGAAGTTCGCTCAAACAAAACCTATCATTCCATCGATTTTCTAAGTGTGTAAGATCAATATTTAAAATTGTCCAACCTCAGAATGAAATATCCTACACTATAACTGAAGAGGAAGCAACACGGTTGTCGCCATACCTTTCAACTGTACAGAAGTTCGCTCAAACAAAACCTATCATTCCATCGATTTTCTAAGTGTGCAAGATCAATATTTAAAATTGTCCAACCTCAGAATGAAATATCCTACACTATAACTGAAGAGGAAGCAACACGGTTGTCGCCATACCTTTCAACTGTACAGAAGTTCGCTCAAACAAAACCTATCATTCCATGGTAACCTCAGAATGAAATATCCTACACTATAACTGAAGAGGAAGCAACACGGTTGTCGCCATACCTTTCAACTGTACAGAAGTTCGCTCAAACAAAACCTATCATTCCATCGATTTTCTAAGTGTGCAAGATCAATATTTAAAATTGTCCAACCTCAGAATGAAATATCCTACACTATAACTGAAGAGGAAGCAACACGGTTGTCGCCATACCTTTCAACTGTACAGAAGTTCGCTCAAACAAAACCTATCATTCCATCGATTTTCTAAGTGTGTAAGATCAATATTTAAAATTGTCCAACCTCAGAATGAAATATCCTACACTATAACTGAAGAGGAAGCAACACGGTTGTCGCCATACCTTTCAACTGTACAGAAGTTCGCTCAAACAAAACCTATCATTCCATCGATTTTCTAAGTGTGCAAGATCAATATTTAAAATTGTCCAACCTCAGAATGAAATATCCTACACTATAACTGAAGAGGAAGCAACACGGTTGTCGCCATACCTTTCAACTGTACAGAAGTTCGCTCAAACAAAACCTATCATTCCATCGATTTTCTAAGTGTGTAAGATCAATATTTAAAATTGTCCAACCTCAGAATGAAATATCCTACACTATAACTGAAGAGGAAGCAACACGGTTGTCGCCATACCTTTCAACTGTACAGAAGTTCGCTCAAACAAAACCTATCATTCCATCGATTTTCTAAGTGTGTAAGATCAATCCCTAATTTTGTAAAACGACCGCCCTAATCCTCATAAACCTTTGCTTTTCTGCGAAAGAAACCACTGTTGTTTACAGTTGGTAAATGGAAGATTATATAAATCCAGTTATATCGTTTTAAACGAAAGCGACATTCCCATTTATATATAGTTGAGAGGGGGCTTTAAACTGTGAGCGTTACTGTGAAACATTGGTAACCTCAGAATGAAATATCCTACACTATAACTGAAGAGGAAGCAACACGGTTGTCGCCATACCTTTCAACTGTACAGAAGTTCGCTCAAACAAAACCTATCATTCCATGGTAACCTCAGAATGAAATATCCTACACTATAACTGAAGAGGAAGCAACACGGTTGTCGCCATACCTTTCAACTGTACAGAAGTTCGCTCAAACAAAACCTATCATTCCATCGATTTTCTAAGTGTGCAAGATCAATATTTAAAATTGTCCAACCTCAGAATGAAATATCCTACACTATAACTGAAGAGGAAGCAACACGGTTGTCGCCATACCTTTCAACTGTACAGAAGTTCGCTCAAACAAAACCTATCATTCCATCGATTTTCTAAGTGTGTAAGATCAATATTTAAAATTGTCCAACCTCAGAATGAAATATCCTACACTATAACTGAAGAGGAAGCAACACGGTTGTCGCCATACCTTTCAACTGTACAGAAGTTCGCTCAAACAAAACCTATCATTCCATCGATTTTCTAAGTGTGCAAGATCAATATTTAAAATTGTCCAACCTCAGAATGAAATATCCTACACTATAACTGAAGAGGAAGCAACACGGTTGTCGCCATACCTTTCAACTGTACAGAAGTTCGCTCAAACAAAACCTATCATTCCATCAATTTTCTAAGTGTGTAAGATCAATATTTAAAATTGTCCAACCTCAGAATGAAATATCCTACACTATAACTGAAGAGGAAGCAACACGGTTGTCGCCATACCTTTCAACTGTACAGAAGTTCGCTCAAACAAAACCTATCATTCCATCGATTTTCTAAGTGTGTAAGATCAATCCCTAATTTTGTAAAACGACCGCCCTAATCCTCATAAACCTTTGCTTTTCTGCGAAAGAAACCACTGTTGTTTACAGTTGGTAAATGGAAGATTATATAAATCCAGTTATATCGTTTTAAACGAAAGAGACATTCCCATTTATATATAGTTGGGAGGGGGCTTTAAACTGTGAGCGTTACTGTGAAACATTGGTAACCTCAGAATGAAATATCCTACACTATAACTGAAGAGGAAGCAACACGGTTGTCACCATATCTTTCAACTGTACAGAAGTTCGCTCAAACAAAACCTATCATTCCATCGATTTTCTAAGTGTGCAAGATCAATATTTAAAATTGTCCAACCTCAGAATGAAATATCCTACACTATAACTGAAGAGGAAGCAACACGGTTGTCGCCATACCTTTCAACTGTACAGAAGTTCGCTCAAACAAAACCTACCATTCCATCGATTTTCTAAGTGTGTAAGATCAATATTTAAAATTGTCCAACCTCAGAATGAAATATCCTACACTATAACTGAAGAGGAAGCAACACGGTTGTCGCCATACCTTTCAACTGTACAGAAGTTCGCTCAAACAAAACCTATCATTCCATCGATTTTCTAAGTGTGTAAGATCAATATTTAAAATTGTCTCAATTTTTGAGCCCCCCCCCATTCCATTATTTATGGCTCGGCCTAGATTGCTTACGCCAAGAAGTTGAGAAGCACGGTTGACGTTTCTTCAATAAATAATCCACCCAATTTTTCCCACTCCCACATTTTTGCTAATGGGGGATAGGTTTGTGTTACTGTGACAGTGACATCATTTAGAGCCAATGAAATTTCCGCGTCTTTTGCACTAATCTGAGTGCGAGCTAATTGGCGACACATGGGTCCCCCCTCCCTTGTGTTGGCGCAGTCGTTAGAATTGTTTAGTTTGTGTTCAGCTGTGGTGGGTCCTGAATATTATTTATAGATGGATGTTGGAAGTGTTCTGTGGGGAGAGAGTGGTTTAGCAGTTAACTTAAACGGCTGTAATTAGGGCTCGTAAGGCATCTTTAGGCTGGCTGTTAGTCGCAAATGGCGGTGCTTTAGGTGTTGGGTGAATTTACGTAATGCAGTTGGCCTAACAAATATAGGTAGTTCTCCTTCAGCGTCTACGTTAGGAATTGGTTTGTTAGGGGAACTGGAAAAAAACGGTGAAAGTGTAAAATGAGGTATTTGTTATTAAAGTTGTAGGAAGAGAGGCCAGTTGCTGTAGATTGCAGCGCGTGTTTATTTTTTTTTTTTGGGGGGGGGGGGGGTGACTGATGATCATCAGTTTCCGTTAACATAAACCGTGTTAAAGACGGTGACTGATAATCAGTTTCCGTTAACATAAATCGTGTTAAAGACGTAACATATGAATGCAGGGTAAAAGTTTCTGTTTAATACTCGTGCAAGGCATTTACCGATGTATTTTACGAGTATTGCAAGTTTTGAGAAAAGTGTGGTCATCAAACTAACAAATATGGAGGACATCGAATGGCCGCCGTAGTAAGCGAGTTGGTGTGAGTAGATGAACTGCCAGTGTAACATTTAGCTAAATCTGCATATACGGGAGAGAAATGCAGTTATTGAGTAGGTGTAGGTTACATACACGTAATTTAAGAGCAGAGCATGTACATAGATGGGCACTTAATGAAAAGTGCGGGAAGAGGCTGGAAAGGGAAGGATGGTTCTATCATTAAGCCTTGTGCGTTTCCTTGAAATGGAAAGATTGGGGTGGGAGGCACACCAAAAAATGTTATACAAGATAATTGGAAATAGAGGGCAGTCTTGACAGTTCACCTTTAACAGTGTAAGTATAAAATGAGGCATTTGTTATTAAAGTTGTAGGAAGAGAGGACAGTTGCTCTCTTTTTTTTTGGGGGGGGGGGGGGGGCTAGAGTCTGTTCTACAGGCATACATGCCAACCTCTTAGAGCAGGGGTTTGCAACCTTCACTAACCAAAGAGCCATTTTGGCCCCTCTCCCACCAAATAAAATTCATCAGAAGCCATAAAACCTATTTGACCTCTAAAATGAAGATAACAGTGTATACAGTTTTGTATATAGTTATTATCCTAAATAAAAGAACTACGTTTTATAAGAGCAATACTTAAAAGCCATCCCTATTTTTTGTTCCTTTGTTGGGATTGCTCGGTCACTGTGTGTGTGGAAAATGCATAACTGAAACCATGTTATTCTAAAGTCCATCCCTATTTTTGTTTCCCTTTATTTATGGCTCTGTCCAGATTTCTTGCAGTAAGACTGAGAATGATAGAAACCTTTCAGGAGGTGCCGGTGCTGCCAGGGGATTGCTTGACTGCTCTGTGTGTGTGGAATGAATGGCAACAGAAGTCATGTTATTCTAGCAAGTTTATAAGAGTAAAAAGTCCATCGTTCAATCGCTCTTGGTGTGTGTGTGTGTTGTGCGGTAGTGGCCATTATTTTTCAAAGCTACAGGGAGCCACTACCGAAGAGTGGAAGTGCCACATGTGGCTCCAAAGTCACTGGTTGCAGACCCCTATCCTACAGCAAAAAGTCTTGACAAAGCTATGAATAAATGGGCAGGGGGAACAAAGAGCCAAAAACAGGGACAATTTTTAAATATTCTTACAGACTTAAAAAGTTGATAGAATAACAAGCTTTACATTAGCATGAATTTCTGAAGGGTATGATGCCTGAAACTCAATGTCGTTTTCTGACAAGTCTTTAGTAATTTACCAGTAATTTGCCAAAAAAAAAAAAAAAAAAAAACACAATTTGATTAAAACGTACCAAAGGTACGAGGTAAAAATCTGGACATTATGCAAAAATATGCACAGTTGAGAGGTATGGCTAGGGGTGGAGAAGTTGCTGAGTAATGACCCCTATCTCCATCATGTTTTGTTTTTGATGCGATTTTAATATCTCCGTTTAATAAGGTCTATGTTCCATGTTTTTGCAAATAAGACTTGTCATGCATATGGGCCTATAATTCTTGGGGTCTGTACAGGGGCTACACTTATGAAGTGGCAGTGCTACTGCTGTGTCAAATCTTGGGGGGTAAAGCCAGTAGATAAACTTGGATGAAATAGTTACAGTGGGTCGGCTTTGAGGCAATTAATGCTCTTGGTAAAACAGCCGTGTATGTTACCAGGTCTCATGGAGGAAGTGTCAGGACTGGAAGAGCACCTTTAGTACAGTGACACAGTGGGGGACAGATAAATTCTGGATAAGTGGACTTTGTATTTTTTTCTAGAGAAAAACTTGATCTGAGTTTTGCTAGTATGTTGTCAGTGTATTGGATCAAAGGAGTACCATGATGAATAAATTCATAACAGTGTTATTTCTTAGTTTTCTAACTAAGCAAATGAAGGATTTATAACTGTCCATAGCAATAGATGGTAACCTAAGGTCATGCAGAGCATTAGTATGTATAATAATATTTTTCAAGTCTAGTCAATTTTATGATGTCGTCCTTGTTATGAAGGTCTTTTGTTCTACATTATAATTTGAGTTTTTTTGGTACTTTTCCATTATCAGGGCGGCAGTTCTTGCACGTTAGCACGTGCACGCAATGATCGCACAGCTGTTAACCCTGAAGTGGTTGTTTTGAAAGAGACAGACATAAATGTGCTGCATTGTTTGGTTTGACAGAAGTAACATGATTGCCCATACCTCTTTGGACCTCTTCAAGAGGAACCTTGACGATTGGATGGGAGAAAGGAAATTCACCCCAGGGATCACGTCAGTCGCCCTGCTAGACAGGGGTCCAGGAAAGTAAATAATGTGGGAAGAAATAGCCAGGGAATTGTTATGGCTAGGCTTGTATAGGCCCTAGGGCTGATAGCCTAGTACCAACCTATGAACCTATGACATCTCAGTGTAGTACGCAAGCACAGTGTTTTACGTGCACATAATGTAGCCTTTTTAATGGAAAAGTAGAGAAACCATGACTTCTCTCGAATAGTTAAAGAGGATGGGAGTGAAACCATAGATAGCGCAGCTGCTTGTCATGTAGGTACCATACAGAAAACATTTCACAGCGACATTCCATGATATCCACCTGAAAATGTAACACAAAACATGACAGACTTGCTTGAAAATATAACGTGTCTATTGGAGCAAAGGATTTCATTATGGAGAATTCCTTTCTCTTGAAAGAATTTAATTGCAGACTCTTCGTCATTTGGCAATTGCCAGAAAGTATACTCCATGAAGTGTGGGAAATAAGAAGAGACAGGAAAATAAGTGTGTGCTACCCACAGCAGCAGCAGCTGTGCGATCATTGCGAATGCGTGCTAAGATTCCAAGCGCTCATTAAATTGTTACCCCGATAATGGAAAAATACCACTTTTTTTAATCTGTGATTGTACTTAAATTGGTGGACCACCAGGTTTAGTATTTTAAATGTTCTGTTATAATTAGAGGTGGTTGGAACTGCAAGTTTTATATTCTTATCTAAGGTGGAGCACTCTTTTGTGAAACAGCGTGCCGTGGCAGCATCTGGGATATTGCTGCTGTAAGTGCATTTTGAATCCTAGGCATGGAATTTAAAGAGATTACTATATTTGAAATACCTGAATTTTAAGATACTGATGTCAGCGGGGTTACATATTTTGAAGGTGGATGTCACTAGTTTGTGATCCAACTTAACCAGGGAAGGAGATACCAGGGAAATAGTACATGAGAAGACAAGTTAGGACCAAGTGTTTAAGGGTTCAAAAATGGGCCCTGGAGAGCAGTAAAATGTTGAGGGAGAGAGAAAAAGAGAAGAGTGTGGCATGAAATGCAAGGGGAATAGACAAAAACTGATTTGTTACAAAATGCAGTTGTAAGAAATGGTGTGCTGGTGGTACATGGTGACCACGTGGAAGAGGGGAGTATGAAATGTGAAATGCTTCAGTTGGCTAAAGAGAAAAGGAATATAACAGTTAATAAAATACAGTAACAAGCAAAAAGGGGCAGGTGATAAATGGAGGAAACTACTGAAAGTGAGGCATAAAGCAAGTGGAAATTAATTTCTAAGATTGGTAAATGCCGAGGAGCAAGAAGATACTGTTGATGTCATTGCAGAACTAAAAAACACTGTAGTGCAGCAGAAGGTGGTGCTGCACTCTTTAAGTATGTTGTTTGGATGGATATTAAACTGTGGCAACTGTTTCCTGGGTTGGTGGTACTGTGGGTTGATGTAGAAGATCTCTTGGCACTTCTTGGAAAAGAGTAGGAGGAGCTCTCCGGTGCTGTGGTCAGATTTCCTCCTAATTGGTATGCATGCTGCCCTTACAAGCCTGTTCCAACAAGTCATCACCCTATGCCACTGTCCAGCAGAGGCACAGGTGGAAACCCAGGGGTGTATTTTGTGTTCCCCATCAAGTTAGCCAGGTTGTGCTTAAAAGGTAATGAGGTCCTTTGCTTTACTTGGAGAAGGGAGTCTGTTCCACAAAAGGAGGAGTCTCTGGGACATAAACCTGTCCTGCCAACGAGTCCTGTTGATGTCACGGACCAGGTTGAGTTTGCGCGTATGGGTTACTCAAGTGGAGCTTGATTTGCGGATATGTAGCAGTCCTGTCAGGGCGGGGTCTGAGGTTGCTTTGTATGCCAGATAGAGGTCACCTCTGAGGAGTCTGTAGGAGACTTGAGTAGAGGGACAGGTCTTTTAGCCTATCTGTGTAGGGTAGATGTTTGAGGCCATGGATTCTCTGTGTGAGGAACCTCTGTGGCCTCTCCATTTGCTGTATGTGCTTTGTGAGGTACATGCCAAAAGGGGCATTGTACTCAATAATGGGTCTTATAAGGGAATAATACAGGGTTGTTATGACCACCTTGTCCCTGGATGAGATACCTTACTAATGAGGTGGGTAATGTAGAAAGCTTTCTGTACAACGGAGGCAATATAGTGGTCCAAAGTCAGATTGCTTTCAACCTTGGTGCCCAAGTCCTTCACAACTGATTGCGTGCTTAGTACTTTATTATCAATGTGATAATTTCTGGGGATGTCACTCTCCCCAAATGGATGATGGTGCTTTTTGTGGCATTCAGTTTGAGGCCATGTTTCTGGCACCAGTCATTTGTTTGGATGAGACCCTCTTGGAGGATGTCCACATCACTAGGGGAATTGATGACAGCACCCAGCTTGCAGTCATCTGCAAACTTGGTCAGCCATAGCCCACTAGATTTGGCCTGCACCTCCGAGAAGTATATCCCAAACAGCAGAGACCCCAAGACCGATCCCTGGGGTATACCACTTTTTACGGGTCTATTACTTGAGGTGGCTTCCCCTATTTTCACTAGGTGGGTTCTTTCATTGAGCCAGTTTGCTACTCATCTGGTTACATATGGATTGATGGCTAGTTGAGAGAGTTTTATCTATTATACCTGAGAGAAGAATAGTATCAAAGGCTTTGGCCAGGTCAAGGTAGGCGGTGTGCACCGTCTACCCTCGTTTATGGCCTTAGTGACTGTCTCAAAGAAGTCAACCAAATTTAACAGGCGTTACCTCCACTTGACAAAACCAAACTGTGTGGGATCAAGTGTCTGGAGGTTGTCAATGTTTTTGTTAATGAGGTCCATGACAATCCGCTCTATGGTATTGCAGATCAGGCTAGTTAGGCTGATGGGTCTTTAGTTTTCTGGATCGGTGGACGCTCCACTTTTGTGCAAAGGGATGACAGTAGCTGCCCTCCACTTGGCTGGGACAAATACGGTACTCAGGTTTGGTTGAATAGGGTGCCTAATGGTGCTGCAACTTCCTGCCTGAGTTCAAGTAGGATTCAGCCTGGGATGTTATCCGGTCCCATAGACGCTGTATTTTTTCCCTTTGAGAGGGCAGTGATGCCTTGCTTCGTAGAGATAAGAGGAGGGGGCAGGTACTGGGGATGTTCTGTTTTACTGATGGGGGGGGGGCAGAGGAGTGAAGTTTTCACTTAGCCTGTCTGCCAGCAGGTTGGCTATATCTACAGCGTTTGTGTATGTGGTGTCCTTGACTATCAGATCTGAGCAGATCTGGGTGGTTCACTTGAGACTGCGGACATATGTGAAGAAAGCCTTATGATTATCTTTAGTAGATGTGGCCAGTTTGGACTCAAAGTTTGCTTTGGAGGATTTTGCTGGTGCTCTTATTTGATTGTTCAGGTTAAGGAGAGATTGCTTCCAATTAGACACCTGTTCCTTCTTGGTTCTGGGCAGCAGTTTTTTTCCTTTTATCATAGAGTTTATTTATTGTAGCTGGCCATCAGACAGGTTTATTCTTCCTTGAGGAGGATAAATTTGTCCTTTCTGGTATTCTTGATTCCATGCAGGTATATAAATGTTCATATAGTACTTTGGTATAGGTTTGGACATGTGTCTCGGTTCCTTTGGAGAGGGAGGGGGCTGTGAAGCTGTTTATACCTTCCATCAGGAGGTTATAATCAGCTTTGGAGAAGTTTTTTTGTTTGATCCTAACTGGGGGGGGGGGGTGTCGGGGGAGATGGTGACTTCTAAAGTGATTGTTTTGTGGTCAGTTCTTACCAGGGATGATAACACTGTACGGATGCTGCAGTGGTTACTCATGTTGGTTAATACCAAGTCCAAGATATTTTCACCTCTTGTGGGGGTGTCAACCAATCGGTCCAAGACATTTGCATTGACAGAATCAAGGAATCTTTGGGCATTTGTGTTTTGGCATGAGTATTTCTTCCAGTCTGTTGTTGGATAGTTAAAGTTGCCCAGGAGCAGGGTAAAGGGTTAAATCTTGATAGATTCGAAGAGGTCCAGATATTATATATGTTCTGATTAAAGTGACAGAATGCAGCCTGTATCTAGAATTTGTCTTTGGTGGTGGTATTTGAAAAATCATTATTGATTTGCAAACTACTCAAGATTTTGCATTTAGAGTGAGGCTTGTACTCTAAGGCATAATTGTGCTGTATTAATTGGAATTGAAATGCAGTGAAATCCTTGTGGACATAATGGTATAACTGAGTATGATATTGTACCCAAGTACCATATTCGATTTCCATAAATTTTTATTGTATACTGTTTTAACATACTGTTAGGAAATCTAGAGTTTCGGGTTGCTTTTATTGTCGCAGTGTAGCTTTATACCTAGTCTCCACCTGTGGACTATTTAGGTGTTCCTCACAGTAGAAGTAAAAATTATCCAGAGTTGTCATCAGTGTCATATCACAATCGTATACATATTGAATTTACATGTTCACGAATTTACATGTTCAGTGTTTTTTGTAAACTTTTAACGTTTCAATCTATCGACTTTTCTAATCAGTAAACCTACATGGTGTTTTTTACTTTAATTGTAGCTGCATTTTTCAGTTCCCCAAGCATTCTTTTCTTCCCCATAACTGATCCCCATTTCAAAATCCCCTTGTTTGTTTATTATGAACTGTGTTATGGAAACTGACATTAAGATTCAGTATATAATAGCTAGGAAATGCAGTATTTCAGACCTGTTTTGCACACAGGTTTTAACCCCTGCTCACATGGTCTGCTGAAACTGATATCTGAATAAATATTTTAAAGGGCTTTTTGACCCCTGCTCACATGATCTGCTGAAACTGATATCTGAAATATATGTGCAGTAATGTTAAGGGCTATACTTACTTTCTGTATACTTGCAATGCTGACATAAATTGAACTTGCAGTGGAATCCTTCAGGGTAGAATGACTTTCTAGAGTGCATTTTGTACCTTAGAATTTCCTGATATTTTATGAACTGTGTTGGGGGGGGGGGTAATATTTGGCCTTGTACAGCAGTGGGGAAATCCAGACTGTCAAATGTGTTGTTTCAGTCTTGCACTACATCCGGTTTCCACCTAAGGATATTTCATCTCTGCTGATTTAGCTGGGTGAAATTGAAATCCTGAGTACTTGTGCAGTAAGTGCTTATTAGAAGTAAAAAAAATATATATATATTTGTATTTTCAGTTTGTGACTACTACATGGTTGAAGTGGTAGAGCTAAATTCAGTGTTTAGCTACCCCAAGATCCCTGAGGGTAGAATACTAATTTTAGGTGGAATGTAACAGGCTATCCTGTTAAATCTTCATAATAAGTCTCTAAGGAGTGGAGAAGATATACAGTGTTTCAAACGTAATGCACAGGAGTTTGGTTCTTGTGCCTTTACTGCCAAGTTTTAAATTTTGCCTTATACACCATTTTTTTCTAATTGTGTAATATTTATTTATTTTTTAAATTTTAAGATTATATGCTGAGACCCAACTTGATCTTAATTTGAAATTTGACATAATTTGACTACTTGGTAATACACTAGTTCCCTTTAAATACTGTAACCAGTAAAGTAGGTTGTTATTCTTTAAAGTTGTCTGTTCATAGGAGGTTACTAGGTTAGTGGCCCTAGAACCTTTACAAGCCTAGCCATATTAATCCCAGGTATCCCCATTTGTTCTTTTTGCATAGTTCACTGAACAACTTTATGAACAGAGCGGGTCTGTGATTAACACTGGCTACTCCTGTCCATGAGGGACCTGGCAGCCACCCAGGGGTGAATTTGCTGTCTCCCATCCAATTATCAAGGTTGCATTTGAATAGGGTCAGTGAGGAACTCGATTTTGTGTGATTACGAAGTCTATTTCAGAGAAGTGGCAGTCTCTGGGAGACATACCTGTCTCTCCAGCATGTTCAGTTAATGTCAGAAGCTCTGAGCAAGTGACTCATGCCATTTGACTTGTGGATGTGCAACATTGCCATTAGGGCAAGGTTGGAGATTACCCTATAGGCCAGGCATAAGTCACCCTCTTAGCAGCCTGTAAGATGCAGAGTAAAGTGACAAAGCTTTCAGCCTGTCCAGGTAGGTCATGGTTTGGAGTTCCTGTATTTTCTTAGTGAGAGAACTTTTGAGGTATCTCCAGCTGCAGCAGGTGTCTATCGAGATAATGCAAAAAAGTGCAATATACTCTCATAGTGGTCTGCTGTGGGTTGAGTACAGTGGAGTTGTAACATTCCTTGACCTGGATGCTGTGCCCTTGCTTATGAGTTGCACTATGTAGAAGGCTTTCCGTACCACTGTAAAAACTTGGTTAAAGTTGAGATTGCTAGCAACCTGTGTTCCCAAGTCTCACATCACTGGTTTGGAACTCGGCTGGTGGGGGAGGGGAGTGTCAGTTTTGTAATTTTGCAAAACTGAATTCCCTACAAAGGGGATAATAAAGCATTTTTTTGCTTTTCCTTTTAGACTGTGGCATTGGCATCAATCATTTGTTTGTTTTGACCCCTCTTGAAATATGTTGACGTCATTGGAGGACTCTGTGATTGCTGCCTATTGGTAAACATCAGCAAACCTGGTAAGCCAAAGGTTGTCTGCTTTGGGCTTTTGGCCTGGACTTCTGAGAAATAGATGGCAAACAGTAAGGAGCCCGGTACAGACCCCTGTGGTACTCCCCTGATGACAGGGTCTACAGGTAGAGGTGAAGTAATTAATTTTGACAAGAGTGTGCGTTGTAGGTGAGCTGATCAGCTACCCAGCTAATGACATAAGGGTTTATCCCTATCTGGGAGAGTGTCTAAAAGCCTTAGCAAGATTGAGCTAGGCTGTGTTGTACACAGTCTTACCTTCATCCATGGCTTTGTTGATGTTCTCAAATAAGTCTACCAGGTTTAATAAGCAAGGTCTACCATTAACAAAGCCAAACTGGATTGGGTCCAGCTTTTGGAGGTCACCTAAGTCCTTGTTGATAAGATCCATGATAATTCTTTCCATAACAAAAAAAAAAAAAGAAGACAATGTATCCAAACAAGCCAAAGGTCGCCTAGTAAAAAATAATATATTAAAGAAACCACAAACAAACCAGGCATCCACCAAAGCTAATAACTAATATCTTGAAGCCTTTAATACAAAAACACAAGATAAGCGCTTTCACACATAGTGTGCTTCGTCAGATCCACAATTTGGAATAAATAAAAGCCATTAAATAATAAAAACATGTAATAGGCAGCCAATCAACAAAATTCAATTACTGATGTATACTATGTTTCTTAAGAATGGATTTTAAAGGTACAGATGCATTAAGGCCAGGTAGCTTATCTGCCTGCAATTTAACTATCCATTTAGTCTCAGCAGTTTCAAGTTTATTATTGAAATTACCCCCCCCCCTTTTATTCATGCGTACAAGTTGTAATACAATAAAGTCAAAACTGTGTCCAGGAGATATAGATATATGCTTAGCCAGGGCATTAAGCAAATTTCTATGTCTAATATCACCTAAATGCTGAAGAATTTGTTCCTTAAGCATTCTGTTTTCCCCACATAAAATGAGGTGCAATTTCTACATCTAGCTGAATAAATCAAGCCCTGAGACCTACAGTCTGCATAAAACCTTGGTTTAAAAAGAAAATCATTAGTGAGATGTTTAAATTCAACCTTAGTAAAATATGACAACAGGCTTTACATAACCTACATGGATAGGTACCTTTATGATCTGATACTAACAAAGGTTTATGTGTGGACTTGTAGCAAAGGTGTCTCTTTAATGACAAATTATTTTTGAAAGTATATCTAGGTTTATCACCCACAATGGCCTTAATCTTATTGTCAGAAAGCAATATTGGCCAAAACATGTTAACTGCATTACAGACTGCTGCATATTATTCCCATAAGTCCAGGATAATCTAACGTTGTTACCAATCGTGTTATTGACATTGGACTTCATAGGTACATAGGAACAATTAAAGAATGGTTTACCCTTATCAAGCCTCAACGAACCAACCTCACTACTGGTAGTATTTAGAGCTTGTTGCTTATAGTCTCTGGCCAAAAAATCATTACCCAAACTGGACATAGCTTCATAACATTCATCATCATTAGTATGCAGACAAGACATTCTAAGATACTGACCTTTAGTAATATTAAAAATATGTGTAGGGTGCATGCTAGTATAATGCAAAAATGCTTTTTTTGTACAGGGTTTTCTGTACAAAGAACTGCTAATAACACCATCAAACAACATAATCCTTATGTCCAAATAATCAACTGTAGTACGTGAATGGTTCAGTACAAATCTAAAACAATCACTAGATGATTCCAAATGTTGTACAAAATTGAAAAGATCTACATCCAGTCCCTCCCACAGAATAAAAATCATCCACAAATCGTTTATAATATAACAGTTGTGTGGAGAACATGTGGTTGGAGAGGACTACCTCACGCTCCCATTCTGCCAACACAAGGTTGGTGTAAATGTTAGCGTAAGGAGTCTCCATCGCCACACCTACCTTATGCCTATATAGAATATCATCAAATAAGAAAACATTGTTCAATAAAATAATATCCATTAATATACCAATACACTCAATCAATTCGTGAATAATCAGTATTAGTCGCTAGAAACCTCTTCAAAGATGTGACACCCATTTTATTAGGTATAATTGTAAGTAGTGTCTGTATATCCATAGTGGCCAAAATAGTTTGATCAGAAAAAATACCATGTGCTTTAGTATAATGTCCCAAAGTGTGCAAAAAATGTTCAGTATCTTTCAGAACTACATTTGCCTTCTCTAGGGGCTTTTTCAATTGGTGTTCAATGAAAATAGAAATAAATTCAGTAGCCCAACCTCTACCTGACACTATAAGGTGGAGAGGTGGGTTGAGTAAAGATTTATACACTTTAGGCAGTCCATGGATAATAGGTATCAGTGGTTCTGATACCAACATAAAGTCATATAAACCTTTATCATAGGTTCATAGGTAGGTACTAGGCTATTGGCCCTAGGGCCTATATAAGCCTAACTAAAAAATGTACCCTGGCTTTCGCCACCCAAGAAAATTATTTTTCTGTCCCCATCGAGCAGAGCCACAGAAGTGATCCCTGGGGTGAATTTCCCATTTTCCATCCAATCATCAAGATTTTTCTTGAAGAGTGCTAATGAGGAGCTCTGTTTGACATAGATAGGTAGTCTGTTCCAGAGTATGGGAAGTCTCTGGGACAGGAATCTATCCTTCCAGCATGTTCTGTTTATTGTGGTGACAAGGTTTAGGTCCCTAGAGCGTGTAGCTCGGAGGGATTGGGATTTCTTTAAGTGAAGCATGTCCAACAGCTCTGGGTTTGACATAGCTTTGTATGTTAGGCAGAGATCACCCCTGAGTAGGCGATATGCGATGGAGTAAAGCTGTAGTTTGAGACGGTCTGTGTAGGGCATCTGTTTGAGGCCAGTAATCCTCTTTGTGAGGTATTTCTGTGGTCTTTCCAGTTGTTGTAGATGTCTTGTGAGGTACATACCAAAAGGGGCGTTGTACTCTATAATGGGTCTAATGAGTGATGAGTAGAGGGGAACAATGACCTCTTTTTTTCTGGATGAGAATCCTTTTGTGATGAGATGAGCCAGGTAGAAGGATTTCCTGACCACTGTGGCGATGTGATTATCAAAGGAGAGACTACTGTCCACCTGTGTCCCAAGGTCTCATCACATTTTCAGCATTAAGTAGACTACCAGCTATGTGGTAGTTCATGGGTACAGAGTTTTTACCAAAGGGGATGACAATACACTTTTTGGCATTGAGCTTCAGGCCATGGCTTTGACACCAGGTATTTGTCTCAGTGAGGCCCTTTTGTAGTTTGTCCACATTGTTAGGAGTTTCGTTTATGGCTCCTAGTTTGCAGTCAACTGCAAACTTTGTTAGCCAAAGACCTTCTGTGTTAGCCTGCACTTCAGAAAAGTAGATACCAAACAGGAGAGGACCCAGGACTGAACCCTGTGGTACTCCACTTGTCACTGGTCTGAAGTCGGATTTGGAATCCGCTACTTTCACAGTGTGGGTTCTGTCCGTGAGCCAGTTGGCAACCCATCTTGTGACATAGGGATTTATACCTAGTTTAGTGAGCTTATCTATAATTCCAGAGTGGGGGGATGGTGTCGAAAGCCTTGGCGAGATCTAGATAAGCTGTGTGAACCATTTTACCCTCATCCATGGCTTTGGTGACTGCTTCAAATAAGTCAGTCAGGTTTAGGAGACATGACATGATCTGCCTTTTACAAACTCAAACTGGGTAGGGTCCAGAGTTTGGAGATTACCAGTGTCTTTGTTTATGAGTTCCATGATGATACATTCCATGGCCTTGCAGACCAGGCTCTTCAGGCTAATGGGGCGGTAGTTCCCAGGGTCCGTCGTGGCTCCCCCTTTGTGGAGTGGGATAACCATCGCGGTGCGCCATTAAGTGGGTACAAAGCCTGAGGTGAGGCTATGATTGAACATGGTACTTAGGTAAGGTGCCAGTACATTCTGTAGTTCGTGTAGAACGCAGCCTGGGATATTGTCAGGTCCCACGGGTGCTGTGTTCTTGGCTTTGGAGAGTGTGTTTTCTACCTGTGCAGCTGTGATTATAGGAACTTTGCATTCTTCGGTATAGAGATGGGCCCTCTAGGGGGTGAGAGGGGGGTAAAGTTAGCACTGAACCTATCTGCTAGGATGTTGGCAATATCAGTTGGTTCTGTATATTTAGTGCCATTGTGCTGTAACTCAGAGCAGATCTGAGTGTTCCCATTGAGATTCTTGACATAGCTATAGAATGCTTTGTGGTTGTCTTTAGAGTCAGTGGCAATTTTGTTTTCGTAACTAGCTTTGGAGGATTTTATGAGGGATCTCAGCTTCTTACTGAGGTTGATCAGGGAGTTCCTCCTGCCATGGGATTTTACTCTTTTTTGCAACCGTTTCTTTCTTCTGTTGTAGAGTTTGTTTATGGCAGAGGACCACTAGATTGGCTTCCTTTTTTTTTGGAAGATAACATCTTGGTTCTATTAGGGATAGCATGATCCATGCACTCGTGTAAGTGCTTATAAAGTGCATTTGTGTAGGATTCAGCAGTCATACCCCTATTGTCTGCCTGCATGGGTGTCATGAAGTTTGCCACTTCTGTCTTAAGAAGTGTAAAGTTGGCTTTGGAGAAGTTTTTTACGATGGTTTCCCTAATTGGGGGTGGGATGTGGATGTCTAGGCTGATTAGCTTGTGGTCATATCTGACCAACGAGGAACTGACCTCTGGTGTGGAACACTGGTTTCCCATGTTGGTAATGACCAGGTTTAGGATATTGCTGCCCCTGGTGGGGGTGTGAATAAGTTGACCCAAGGCGTTGGAATTTATGAATTCTAGAAAATGTTGAGCAAAAGAGTTGGTACATGAGTAGTTTTCCCAGTTAATGGTGGGGTAGTTGAAATCGCCCATTATTGGGGTGTTGGGTTGTACCCTAATACTTTCCAGTGTATCAAGAAATGAGGAGTGGGAATCCTGGGGCATGGTGGGGGGTCTGTAGCAAGCTACAATTTGGATTGCGGTCTTGCCCAGAGTTAGTTGCACTTGGATAATCTCGGATGCATTATGCTGTGCAACTAGCCTGGAGGTGTGGATATCCTTAATGAATATGGACACGCCTCTGCCTTTAGTGCTTCGTTCTGGGTTAGGTGGCCAAAGGGTATGGTATGAATTGTAGCCTGGTAATGCAGGGGTGCTCTCTGGAGCTTTGAACCAGGTCTCTCTCACTGCACAGATGTCAATGTTCTCCATTTTAAGGAGTGCCAAGAGTGCGTGCATTTTGAGGTTTAGACTTCTAGCATTGATTAGCATTACCCTCAGATTTTGCTTGCTTGTACCTGTTACGGTGGTGAATTTGTCATTTGAACCTTGCCTAAAAAAGGCACTATAGGGGTGGCAAGAGCCGTAGCCAGTATCCGGAATCTTAAGGGCGACAGGTGCAGGCCATCTCTGGCAAAGCATCACTTGTTCCATTAATAATTCATATAACTGCTCATGATTACCTATAACAATTGTATTTAAAACATTAGTAGTTAAACATTCATAAGTGTCAACATCATTTAACATGAGTCATAGCAGCATTATAATGAACAGTGTCCAGGACCACAGTGGAGCCTCCTTTATCAGCTGGGCGTAAAGTTAGTTCATTACTAATTTTCAATTCATGCAATACCGATAGTTCTTCCTGAGTCAAATTATAAAAATTATTTTTTGGTGTACTTTTTTTAAAACTACCTTTGATTACAGCAAGCTCTGATACTTCCTTGCCTATCTACTTATTATAGGGCAGTAACTTCTTATTGAAACAATTGTTAATATCTGCTAGGGCTTCGTGGATGGAACAGATGTTAGTTATCTACTGAATGTACTATGTTCTTCATCTGTAACTATGTTTGTAATATTTTAATTGCTAGGATTCTTTATCTGTAACTATGTCTGTAATATTTTAATTGTGGAGCTTTTCTCCACTGTCCTCTGCTGAAAATGGACCTGTGTCCAGTTGGACTTTCCCGGTCAACAAATGTAAATAAATAAAGAAATAATAAATACATTTGTCGTATCAGCTTTGAAAAGCTCTTTCTCTAATGTCTTAGTAAAAGTCTCAAGTACTGGATGCAGCTGTGGTACAAACAAACTAGAACATTTCAAAGAAGCAGGCGCTATTTGTTGCTCACCAAATGCCAGCTTCAAGGCAACATTTCATACAAAAAGTTTAATGTCAAGTATGACATCCTCAATAGGCACTGGAAGCGAAGGCACAAAACTTAAACCTGTAATAAACTTACTTGTGCTGGTGTGAGCGAGCAAGAAGAAAGGTTGTAAACTAATGAGGAATTCTCTTCCAAGTGTTCTCCTCTACAGCATGGTCATTCTCCTGTGAAGATTTCCGTCTCTTGCATACAGAGCTGAGGTTCCACCCCCCTGTTCAATGCTGGTGGAAGTCTGAAAGGAGCAGGGAAATTTAAAAAAAATTATCTAAAAGCGTGGCGCTACTAGTGTCTTTGGGTCGATCGCCACTCGATAAAAAGAAGCATCATTAGTACCCAGAAGCGTAGAATTAGATATAAGATTATTTGTAGATGCCTCACGTGTAATGGCAGTAGCTGATGCATTAGAAGTGCTGGCAATAGCATCAGAAGATGGTTGCATTAATTGTGAGGTTGAAAGCTGTAACTGTTCAGTAGCAGCTGAATAGGCATGGCCCTTACATGTATCAAATGTCCGTTTGGACCCACACGGCCATACAAAGATAAGGCCCTGTTAAAAATCAGCCATATCTCTAGCTAGTTTCTTCTTTTTAATCATTTGTTGCCTGTCCTTATATGCCAGGACCTTTAAAAGTACATTGTCAATCTCTGCCAAATGAACAGGTTCAGAAAACCTGCAGTAGAAGTCAATTTATTCATTATTATTTATTTAACATTTATTTGCCAGGGTAGTCCAACTGGACAACAAGTGTCCATTTTCAGTGGAGTCCTGGGGAGAAAAACTCCATAGGTTTACAGAGAGAAGAAAAATTTACAGGAGAGACATTACAAAGTAGTAGCATACAGATAGACTTTACAGCTGTTAGTATACAATAAGAGGATATTCCCTTGTTTGGTTAAAAATACAAGTGTACAGAATATATAATGAGAGTAGATAAGAACCTGGTAGAGCATTACAAGATGTTTCACAATTGATAAGAGGATATTCCCTTGTTTGGTTAAAAATACAAGTGTACAGAATATATAATGAGAGTAGATAAGAACCTGGTAGAGCATTACAAGATGTTTCACAATTGAATAAGAGTATATAAATGTTTAACTTTTCCAATATAAACATTCCAGAAAATATACATGCAAGAGTATGCATACACATACATACACACTATATATATATATATATATATATATATATATATATATATATATATATATATATATATACACACACACACACACACACACACATATATAGGTTATTGCTCACACATGGTTAGGTTAGATGGTGGTGTTTGTGTTGTCCAGGACAGATGGGGTGTCGAAACAGTAAGCGGACGAGGCTTCAGGGGGTCAATTACAGGTGCATAGATGGTTAGTGTAGAGGTATAGTTTTAAGTAGGCTTTTGAAGGAGGTTGTAGAATTTTGTAGTCTGAGGTCAGGGGGAAGGTTGTTCCATATTTTTGCTATTTCATGAGCAAATAGTGATTCCCTGGAGTTGTTTATGCATGTGATGCTTTCGATTAAGGCTTTGTTGGAGGGCCAAAGTTGTCTTATTTAAATTGAATTGTAAAAGTTCAGTATGCCAGACAGGTCAGGGGTTTTCTCGGGATAGTACAGAATAGGTGAGCTAGGCTGAGTTGATGGTACCTTAATAGGTTTGGAAATTCAAGCCAGTGCAAGGCTTGTAGGGAAAGGCAGTGGTGGGATCGTGATTTGGCATTGGTAGCGAATCTAGGAATTTTGTTGTAACAGATGGAAAGTTTATTAGTTTTGTAAAGATTAGTTAGAATTGGGGATGCATAAAATAGAGTAAATAGGCGGTGGGTCCTGGCTATTGTAATTTGAGATTTAATGGTTAGATAATTTTTACAGCGATAGAGGAAATCTAGCTTTTTGTGGACTTTAGTGATGGTTGTTGATATGTGCTTTATGAGTTTGAGTTGCTGGTCAATGGTAACTCCTAGGAGTTTCGCCACAATGACAGGGGTGATTTGGGTTTTGCTGGTGGAGAGTATAGAGAAGGTCAGGTTGCTCGTTTTAATAGAGTGGACTAGCATTAGTTGTGTTTTCTTGGGATTTAGTACGAGTTGTGAGTTGTTAAGCCAGTTCTCTATTTCAGAGAAAACTTCTTGCACTTTTTGTTGGAGAAGTTGGATGTTGGGTGCAGAGCATACGAGAGTTGTGTCATCAGGGTATTGGACTATGTCGGCTTTAGAGGTAGCTGAGTGCAGTTGGTTTGAGAAGATATTAAAAAGAAGGGGTCCTAGGATTGATCCTTTGGGAGTGGGGGGGATAGAGAGTTATGCCATTTGACGGATTGTTGGCGGTTATCTAAATAGCTTTTAAACCAGAGGAGGGTGGGGTTGTTAAGGTTGAGGTCAGAAAGACAAGACAGTAATTTATTATGTGAGACTGTGTCAGATGCCTTGGATAAACCTAGGAAAGTAGCTGAGACAAATTTACCTAGATTCCTGTGGAAGTTTATAGTATTGGTGAACTTGAGTAGGGCAGTGGTAGTGCTGTGGGATGGGCGAAATCCGTGTTGGGTTGAGGAACGAAGGTTGTTGGTGAGGAGATAGGAGAGGATCTGGTGATGAATACATCTTTCTAGGAAAATTTGCAATTTCTCCAACTTATTACAAAGTTCCTTTTCTTGTGGGGCAAAGGACTCATTAAGTAGTCACATATAAATGAAACTCAATTCAGTATTTAACATCTGCCAGCATTTCAATAATTCAGGGTATGTATTACCATAATTGGGCATGCGGAGGGCCAGCAAGCCCCTAGGTACAACCTTATGGTGTATGCAGACCTCCATATGGAGGCATTGCCACTACATTCTTTTCAGTTTATATAAATCATTCTCACATTCTCTCAATAATTGCTTAAACATACCCCAATCACAAGGTACTTCAACAGGACCCTGCGTCATTAGTAAAAACACATTCTAAAAGCAGATTAAATTCCAAATTCAATAACTGTTTAAAACGTTGCTGGTTAGAGACATCCTTATTTGGACGATATCCCAATTCAGTTTCAACTTGCTCAGCCATGTGCTGTTCGGATACACACAAACTGGTAACAAAAAGAAGAAAATGTATCCAAACAAGCCAAAGGACGCCCAGTAAGAAATAATATATTAAAGAAACCACGAACAAACCAGGCATCCACCAAAGCTAATAACTAATATCTTGAAGACTTTAATACAAAAACACAGGGTAATCGCTTTCACAAATAGTGTGCTTCATCAGATCCACAATTTGAAATAAATAAAAGCCATTAAATAATAAAAACATGTAATAGGCAGCCAATCAACAAAATTAATAAATTACTGATGTATACTGTGTTTCTTAAGAATGGGGTTTAAAGGTACAGATGCTATAAGCAACATGCTCTAAATACTGCCCGTAGTGAGGTTGTTTCATTGAGACTTGATAAGGGTAAACCATTCTTTAATTGTTCCTATGTACCTTTGAAGTCCAATGTCAATAACACAATTGGGAACAACGTTAGATTATCCTTGACTTATGGGAATAATATGCAGCAGGTCTGTAATGCAGTTAACATGTTTTGGCCGATACTGCTTTCTGACGATAAGATTAAGGCCATTGTGGGTGATAAACTTAGATACACTTTCAAAAATAATTTGTCATTAAAGAGACAACTTTGCTACAAGTCCACACTTAAACCTTCGTTAGTATCAGATTGTAAAGGTACCTATCCATGTAGGTTATGTAAAGCCTGTTGTCGTCATATTTCTACTAAGGTTGAATTTAAACATCCCACTAATGATTTTCTTTTTAAACCAAGGTTTTATGCAGACTGTAGGTCTCAGGGCTTGATTTCTTTAGCTAGATGTAGAAATTGCACCTCATTTTATGTGGGGAAAACAGAATGCTTAAGGAACGAATTCTTCAGCATTTAGGTGATATTGGAAATAAAAACTTGCTTAATGCCCTGGCTAAGCATATATCTATATCTCCTGGGCATAGTTTTGACTTTATAGTATTACAACTTGTACGCATAAACTTGAAACTGCTGAGACTAAATGGATAGTTAAATTGCAGGCAGATAAGCTACATGGCATTTATGCAGCTGTACCTTTAAAACCCATTCTTAAGAAATGTAGTATACATCAGTAATTGATTAATTTTGTTGATTGGCTGCCTATTACATGTTTTTATTATTTAATGGCTTTTATTTATTTCAAATTGTGGATCTGATGAAGCACACTGTGTGAAAGCGCTTATCGTAGGATTTTATAGAAAAGTCTTCAAGATATTTGTTATTAGCTTTGCTGGATGCCTGGTTTGTTCATGGTTTCGTTAATATATAATTCTTTTCATGGCCTTGCAGATAAGGCTTGTTAGACTTGTAGGTATGTAGTTTCCAGGGTCAGCTGATGACCCCCACCTTCTGCAGGGGGATTACTGTTGCTGTTCTCCATTTTGCAGGAACATAGTCACTTCTCAAGCTTATGATTAGAGAGAATACCAAGTGGGTCTGCAAGGTCTTGTCTTAGATTATTTAGTAAACAACCTAGGATTTTTATCTGGTCCTGTTGCGCTTGCCAAGGCCAAAAACATGGCCTCAGAGATGACCTGTTCTCAAGAGATACTAGCAGAGGGCTGGTGTCAAATATACTTTGGTATATGGTAGGCGTGGATAGGGGCTGGAGTTTGCGCTGAATCTGTCAGCAAGCAGATTGGAGATATCTTCCAGTGTAGTGTAAATGATCCCATCTACAACCAGTTTGGAAAATAGCTGGGCATTCCCTTTTAGACGTTGGGTGTAGTTAAAGAATGCCTTATGATAGTTAACTAGGGAATGCGATTTTAGTTTCGTAATTTGTTTTAGAAGACTTTATAAGATTTCTGATTTTCTTGTTTAGGCTTAGGAGGAAACTCGTCCTCTGCAGAGTGATGTCCCTCTTGCTTTTGGACAGCAGTTTTACTTGCTTGTTATATAATCTGTTTATACTTGAAGTCTACCACCATGGCTTGTTTTTACAGGAAGTCCTGGTTTTCATCTTGTCAGGTACAGCAGAGTTTATGCAATTGCTTAAGTGTTTCTGCAGGATATTTGTGTACACTTCTCCATAATGGTCATTGATGTCTGTAATTGTGGGTGGTATGAAGCTTTTTATATCAACGCTTAGTAGGCTGTAGTTAGCTTTGGTAAAGTTTTTTATAATTTTTGTTTGTAAGGGTGTCAGTTCCAGTAGTGACTTCAAGTGAGACTTATTTGTGGTCTGACCTATGTCCAGAATGTTAGAGCCCCTAGTGGGGGTGCAACTGTCTGTTACAGAAGTTTGTGTTAACAAAGTCCTGGAACCTCTTGGCGAGCTTATTTTTGCTCATGTCGGTCCCATGTCTGTGGAAGGATAGTTGAAATCTCCTATGCTTAATGTGTTAGGCTGTATGGTGAGGGTTTCCAGTAAATCAAGGTAGGTGGTGTGCTTATCCTGCTTATCCTGATTCATGGTGGGCAATCTGTAGCTAGCAATGATGTGGTATGGTACTTTCCCAATAATTAATTTTACATGGAGTAGTTCGAGATAGTCATGCTGTTTGACAAGGTTTTAATGAAGATGGATACACCTCCACCTTTGGTTTCTCCATGCTCATTTTGAGGTCTGACTGTGTGGAAGGCATTGTAGCCTTGCACGGCTGGGGTACTCTCAACGGCCTTGAACCATGTCTCGGTAACTGCAAAGACATCAACATCCTCCAAGGTGAGGAGTGCTTCAAGGAAATGCAGTTTCGTATTTAAACTCCTAGCATTAAGCAGCATTGCCCTGAGTTCGTCTCAATTTCATTTTGTTACGTTAAGAAAATTTGTTGTTTTGACATTGCCTAAAAAATGGCACTATGGGGGAGGCAAGGGCCATTGTCCGTATCTGAAAGCCTAGGGGGGACAGGTGCAGACCATCTGTAGTAAAGCAGAAAATTACACATACTGGATCCCCCTGGACTGACACCAGAAGCTGAGTCAGTTGTTAAAGTATCATTTTTTTTGCCTAAAATGTGGCATCATCCTGGGTGGGGTAGGATACTGCTAAGGGCAAGAGACATACCTGTCTGGGACATGTACAAAACGAGAGGTTTTGTCATGACTCTCTCCATATAGTCCAGACAGGTGGGTCTCAAGTCATACACTCCAACATGGACTACGGCAGATTCAAAACGATACTTGTTGAGTGACTTGAGTATATGCTTGATTTGTCTGATCCCAACACCTGACAGGCAGTGGACTGTGACCCTCTCCTTCTCCAGTCTGGTGAGGGGGACATCTGTGTGTCTCACTGTGATGTTGCCTATGACCAAGACGTTTGATATGTTTTGCCTTATATGCTTATTTGTTTAGACATGGATGTGTTGTGTTGACATGTATAGTGGTTGTTTTTACTTAGGTAGTGGGTGTGGGTGGTGTGCATTTGGGATGACCCTGTTCTTTTGGTAAGCTTTTAGTGAGTACCTCTAAACGTGGGTTTGCGTGTTGTGACTTTATTTTGTGGGAGAGGTGAATTGTGTGTGCTTGAGAACCTGTTTGATGTCTAGTTTGTTTTTATGTGAGAGAATTGACTCCAATTCTGCAGTGTATTTGCATCTCTCGCATAGGTTGTTAGGGGTCTGAATGGAGCAATGAATGGAAGCAAAGGAGAGTATTAGTGCTGGAAATAAATTCATCTTCATGTCTTGGTGAGTACCTTCACAAGATGGACCCTGTTTTCTACGAAATCTCACCAAGGTCACACAGATAATATAGACTGTATTTATATAGAATGTATTATGGACAGAAGTAGATCAGAAATTAAAAGAGATAGCTGGGTGCACAACACCCAGGATAAAAAAAGTGCCCAATCCTGGTAGGCACACTGGTGCCAGGACTGGAAAAAATGACGGTGTAGTCCTCAAAATATGGAAACATTCCTACAATGGGGCCAGACCCAGGGGGAGGATGGCCCCCGCTGTAGAATGAAGTAGCAGTCCACAAAAAATGATAAGCCAAAGAACAGGCATAAAGACGATAGAGTGGACTATTGAGAATAAGAAAGAAATTATGCATTGTTACTATTTTGCAAAAAGCCCAGAATTTCTAGACACAAGATATACCAAACGATTAAGAGAGAAATTAGAAGAAAGAAAATACTTCCACAAGAAAAACTGTCTGAAGCTTCAAATGAAAATTTGCATTCATTAGTACAAGAGATTTGTGAAAAACTTTGATCTGTTTGGAAAAAGAAGCATCTTAGGAAGTGCGAAAATATAAACAACAAAACCAAGAGATATTTGAAAAGTATAAAAAGGAAATATGAACATGGGAAGGAAAGAAAGAAATTTGATTTGGTACAATATTTATGCAAAGGAGAAAGCTAAATTAATCGATATAAAAAGGCAGCTTAAAGATATTCTAAGAGAAATACAGGCAAAGGCAACCAGATATGGAAAATTTCACAATAAAAAAAAATAATATGATAAAGATGGAACGTAGAAAAGAAGATTAGTAAAGTAGAAATTAAAAAATAGAAGTTGAAATTATGGAGTGCCTGCAAAGTGAAAAATTTGGTGTAGAAGGTCAGGTTACATCACAGCACTGAGTCCCCAAAAAGCAGGAAGATCAGGAAACATTTGAAGAAGAAACATGGATATGGGAAAGAAAAAATCTAATATGGTGTAATATCTATGCAAAGGAGAAAGCAAAACTAACAAATATAAAACGAGTAGCACCAAAGATATTTGAAGAGAAATACAGGCAAAGGAATCAGGACATGGAAAACTTTACAATACAAGAAATAAGAAGACAGAGGAAAAGTACAAAAGGGGATTAGTAATGAAGAAGTTAAAGAAATAGAAATTGAGGTTATGGAGTACCTGCAAAGTGAAGGATTCAGTGTAGAAAATCTAATTCAGAAAGCACCACAACAGGATAGAACAATGGATATCCAAATTTAGGGGAAACCAGTGGAACAAGAAGCAATTGGTCAGCCGCCATATAACGTTAATTTGGAGCCTTCCACACAAAACCAGTATAAATGTTCACTTGAAGCTAGACAGCAAGGGACGAAACAGGAAACTCTGATGCAGTCAATGTTGAGGAGTGATAGGCCAGTGAGTTCCCATATGACAGAGCAACAGATGGCAGCGGATGAAATTGAAGAGAATGTGCTACACGAAGATGCTATTAGAATCTTCTATAGAATGCCTTCAGGAAATGGAAAACAAGGGTATGAAAGAAATAGACTGCATAAAGTAAATAAAATCCAAAACGTCAGAAATCTGATAAAACAAATGAACACAGTAATTAGGAATGTTCATAGCGATCCGTGCGATATAATAGAAGTGAACAGGATATATTACTGTGCAGCAAAATTAATAACTGATAAAGTTCTACCACAAGAACACAGGGTAGTGAGGTAAAGGAAGGGGAGAAATCGGATACCACCATGGAGGTATCGAATAGAGAAAAATATAAAGCGGTTAAGATAAGAAGTGTCACTGTTAGAAGACTATAGAAGAGGGAACAGATAAACAAAAATACTGAGAAAGAGCTGTGATAAAACCATTGCTCAGTATTAGAACAGCAAAGATCTATCATGCACTCTCGCAAATAAACAAATTTTCAGCACAGGCAGAAAAAAAATTAGAAGATATGAAGATAAATATAAAGGAAAAGTACAAAATAAGCCATTTATTGATGACCCAAAAAGTTTTATAGAGAATTATTGGGAAACAAGGTAAAAGGAATTGAAACATTGCCAAAAAAAGAAGAAACAGATAACATTTTGCAGAAATATCTATGAAGATATTGTGGAACATAACACAGATGCTAAATGGATAGAAGAAGCTAAAGAAATAAGGTTAAAGGTACAGGATATAAAATGGAATTAAGTAACAGCCAAACAGATTGAAATAAAATTAAGAAAAGCCTCTAATTGGAAAATCCCAGGCCCAGATGCAGTATCCAGCTTTTGGCTAACATCTTTGCACGAAGATTTAGCTATGAATAAGAACTATTTATATGCTCACCCTGAACAGACACCAACCTGGCTAACAACAGGAAAAACAATGCTCTTACTTAAGAGTGAACCTGCAAGCTACCCTAAAAATTACAGACCAATAACTTGCCTTCTGATGACATATAATTTATACATGGGAATTGATGCCGACAGAGTTTACAGTCATTTAGAAGAAAACTCAATTATGGCAGTAGAACAAAAGGGCAGTAAAAGAAAGTCATATGGAACAAAGGATCATTTGTTGTTAAATAAAGTCATAGTGGAGAACTGAAAAAGGGGAAGAATCTAAGTATGGCATGGATTGACTAAAAATATTTGATAGTATCCAACATTCATGGATAAAAGAGTTATAATATAAGATACATCCTACACTGATCGACTACATTACAGTGACCATTAAACAGTGGCAGACCACTTTGCAATTAAAAGGCATTATTATCCAGGGATAAAAATTCAAAGGGGGATATTTCAGGATGACTGTCACTGCTACTATTCTGCCTTGCCCCTAACCCGTTAAGCTGTCTACTTAACAGCTTAGTTCATGGCTATTATTTGGCTCCTAGAAAACAACAAAGTGTAAAGACTTCTCATCCTTTGTTTGCCAATGGTTTAAAACTGTGTATAGCTCATCAGATAAGGAACTGAAAGCACAACGCAAGTTGGCAAAATTTTTTCAGATGACATAAGAATGTCATTTGGTCTTGATAAATGTACAAAAGCAACCTTTAAAGCAGGAAAACTACAACACCAAGAAAACATCAGTTTGGGCCAAGAATGTGATATAAAAGAACTTGAGCAAGAGGGCGTGTATAAATATTTGGGAACTGATGAAGGATCAACAATAAAACTTGGTAAGGAATATTTCAGAAGACTTAAATTAATCCCAAAAACAGCACTGACATCTAGGAACAAAATCCAAGCCATAAACCAGTTTGCTGTTCCTGTCCTAACTTACAGTTTTGGAGTGATTGACAGGCCCCAAAACATGTTGGATAGATTAGATAGGAAAACAAGAATGATGCTTCATGTTCACCAAATGATTTATAAAAATCAGTGCATACCAAGATTATATATTCCCCATTCTGAAGGAAGGATGGACCTCCTTGAAATTGATTACATGTGTAGATCTGCAATTGTGGGACTCCACACATATCTGCTGACTTCATAAGACCCAAATGTAGTGAATGTTTTGAAACATGAGGAGAATAAATCTAAGATGATTTCTCTGCTTAATCTAGCAGAAGCATATCGGCATCAAGCAGGAATGGAAATCAAACCAGAAGTTGATAAAAAACAGGCAGCAACTGAATGTGCCAAAAAATGAAAGAATATAAAGGAAGGACCAGATGAGAAGGCAAGAAATGTGGAAAATGCATATAGTTGCAAGTATGGAAAGCTTCTGGAGGAGCCTCATGTTGAATAGGAATAAATCCAGGAATGGTTAAGGAGAGGCAAATTCAAACCAAGAGATGAACGGTTAATATTGGTGACACAAGATAATGAGCTTATTACACATTAGTTTACAAAGGCCATTGAACGTGGGAGAAATATACAAATGTAGGTATTGCAAAACAGAATTGGAAACCGTTGCACACCTCATTGCTGGTTGTGACATACTAATGGTAGAAGGACTGTATACTGAAAGGCATAATAATGTGGCAAGACTGCTGCTGTGTGGATTGTGCAAACATTATGCTATTGAAGTGGCTGAAAAACAATGGAAACATGAACCGCAAAGCAACATAGAAAATGATGAAGTCAATATCACATGGGATCATCCATTACCAACAGTTCAAAAGATAGATGCTAGGAAACTGGATATGGTGGTCCAAGAAAAGAAGACAAAAGTAGCATTGCTCATTGAAATCGCCACACCCAGTAACTACAGTGTTCTGTATAGAGAGAGACACAAAGTCATAAAATATCAGGATTTGCAAGCAGAAACAAGAGCAATGTGAAAGAAAGATACCCAGATAGTTCCAATAGTAGTAGGAACAACGGGTCTTATAAAAAAAGTCTACAATCATATTTAGATATGCTGCCAATACACGTAACTCTGTATACATTGCAGAAGGAGTCATTATTGGGCACATTGCAGGTGCTGCGGAGAGCACTTTTGGCTGTCATCAAAGAGTGAAACGGTGATAATTTCAAGAATTTTAATCATACTTTGACTTAGGAATGGAGTCCACTCCCATCATGGTATTAGAAACCCAAAAGATTTGGAGAAATAAAAAAGGGTGTTAGTTTGCTTTAGTAGTAATTGGTTGGCAGTATACATGAAGCAATTGCTACATTGCCTCAAAATGCCCATATAAATCAAGCTGGCTGGAAAAATGGGAAACTGCCTATCGAGCATGACAGGATTTTTTTAAATGTGGTATTTGGGAAGGAAGTGGACTAGCTGGACTTTGTCCCAAATAGCAGAAATGAAGCATTAATTCAGTTAAATACAGTTAACAAAATGTAATGCTGGCTTAAAATATATTTATTTTTCAGTGGCTACCTTAGATTTCAGTGCAGATGCACTCCAGACGCTAAAGTTGAGAAAGTTGAGCAGCTCCAGTAAATTGAGCTCAAATCTGTGCAAATGCAAGGCTTGTATAGAGGCAACAGTTTTAAGAAAAACTACCAATGGGAAGGCCCCAAACTGAGCCTTTCTGCAGCAATCTCCAACTCAGATGGGTTCTGATCTACACACTTCTGCCACAAGGGAGCAGGAAGACCCTCTTAATATAAGATGACTGGTTTAAGAGAGTGGTGATACCAAACAGTTAAGTTCAGCAGGTCTGAATTTAGCCTATGCTACATAAGGCAATGAAACTTTACAAAAGTCTTTCATCCTGCATAAATACTTATTAGTGTCTAAACTGTCAGACTGTGGTATAGAAATGAATTGCTTTTTCAAAGTAGGATGTTTATATTGTCATTTTTAAATGATTTCATTAGATTATTATTGTAGCTTGAAGTAGTTTGGTAGGAGGCCCCTCAGTGTAACTTTTATAACATCCAAAGAGAAAGATTCAGGCTTGAGTTTTCACTTATGATAGATTGAATCAGTTTCATTTGAGTAGCGTGATGATTAACAAACATAAGACAGTTTTAAAAGTTGAAGCCAACAAATGAGCGTTAATGTCAAGGAAACCAACGTCACATTCTTGTATGATTTTTATACAAAGATTGCAGTCTTAAGGGGTACCATTTTTTAATTTTTCTTGGGATTACTATTGTAGAGATATTAATCTACAATTTGGGTAAAAGAGAAACATTTATTCCGGTTAGTAGCTTAATGGCTCTGTAGTTCTCTCAAAACTATTTTGTAATACTATCTAGATTATCGGTAAATATATGCCCAATTATACAACATAAGTTTTCACAGAACATAATTTATATTTACTTAAATTTTCTCCATCTAGATATTGTTTCTCATGGCTTGTTTTTGATACCAGTTCAAAGTAGTTAATTGTTTTGTTATTAGTGTAGCTTTTCATCAAACAGCTGCAAATAAAATCTTGGAACAATAGGTATTCTTCAGTATTTTTTTATGAAGTTAAAAAAGGCTGTTCACAAGTCCAAGGAAAAGAGAGCAGCCCCATTTAGTTCCTTTGTTTAATTTAACTCTATGGGATCATCCATTATCAACACTTCAGGAAATAGACGAGAGAAACCCAGATAATAGTAGTCCATGAAAAGAAGACAAACTAGCATTGATCATTGAAATTGCTGCACCCAGTGACTAATAGTGTCTTGCGTACAAAGAGAAATACAAAGTCATAAAATGATTTCCAGGCAGTGTGGAAAAAAGATCCCCAGACAGTTCCATTAGTAGTAGTAGGAGCAATGGGTCTAAAAAAATAATTTACAATTATACTTAGGTATGTTAAAACAGATACAAGTTACTGTATATGAATTTCAGAAGGAGTCATTACAGGGTGCATTGCGGGTGCTGCGAAGAGCACTTCTGGCTAACTTCAGAGATTGAAACAATACTAATTTCATGAATTTTAATTGTATTTTGACATGGGAATGGGGGCCATTCCTGTCGTCATGATATTAGAAACCCAAAAGACTTGGAGAAATTAAGAGCGAGACCTTATTCTTGATCTAGATTGGTGCATGCAGATAACCTTCATTCTAACTAGGCCAGTGATAAATGTAACAAGTCCTCTCCTGCCACCAGCAGACACAGGTACACTAATACATGCACTTTTTTTTTTTGTTTACCTAAATAAGTGTTTTTGAAACTTTTAAATCAGCTGTGCATGTATTTGGCATCCTCATGACAGCATGCAACAAGATAACAGAACCTTTATTCAGTCAGTTTTCACATGGCACCCTCGTTAGTAATTACACTGTCAGAAGTTTTGGAAGGCTACAGCCCTGGACTTTTCTACTATTAACACAATTTATCTTTTTACCACCATCATAATCTGAATGTAAAATAACTGTATTTTGCCCTTAAAGGTAGTCACTCACGCTCCAGCATACGTTTTTGGGGAGACGAATGGTTTTACTATTAGCTACTGTAGCAAAAAAAAAAACAAAAAACTAGGAAGCTTATAAAAACAGAGGTATTCCAGGGTGGCATAACATTCATAGCAGATGATAGTGTAACTGCAGGCTCAGATGCCATATTGAACTACACACACAAATTACAGCTGCAGTAGGTAAAGGGACTTGTTTAAGAGGTGCAGGATTCCCATTTGATGTATATTGGCATTTACTATAAAATACTATTACACAAAGTGCTGGTAATATGTGGAACAGACAATGAATACACTAGGAGACATAATGTGCTTTTCATTCAATATGCAGTAGCTCTACCAAAAGACTAAATGAGCTAAATGTGTAATACTTGACAGCAGATATGACCAAAGCAATAAAGTGCTGAATATATTTGTGTGTAAATTCTGTATGGAAGGGTGTCGTATCCAGGCTGTGAGCATGGATCCCTATGCAAATGAGGTGGAGTTACTGAATAGTATAATGGGGTAATCGTGTCCGCAGATCCCCTCCACGTAGGCAGACAATCATGGTGTTGGTGTCCACAGAGGAGGTAGCTGACATCAGGAGAGGGTGTGTCCACTAACTTCTGAGCTGATTGGAGCACACCTGCAGTAGAACACTATAAAGTATGCATACACCATACAGTCTGATTTTTCCCCCATACTCTGCACCATTGGAGTACATACTTGGGAATTTTAACCCCACCAGTTCCTAGATGCTGTGCTTCCACATACCAGTGACATTTATTTTCCCGTCACCTCTGAGGTGAGGGGCAGGAATATATAACACCTCTACCATGTAGCACACTACCCTGAGGTACTGTGTGCCATAGATTGCACTCATGTACACATCAAGGCTCCACTTGCTGAGGAGGGTAAAAATCTACGTCAACCGCAAGGGGTACCACTCCAGCTGCCAGATCGGGTAAAATGCCGTGGGCATTATCATGAATGTGTGTGCTGGCAGCTCTCATGACTCTCATATCTGGCATGCATTACAGCTATACAAGATGTTTGGTGGGGATGACATCCTACATGGCCATTTACTGGGGGATGCTGGCGCCACCCTGGAACCGTGGATGATAACACCCCCACCCATGGAAGAACGCCATAATGAGGCACACGCACAAACTAGGAGCATCCTGCAGTACTCTTCAGCCACCTGTGCACATATGTTCACAGTATGTGCCATGCTACGCAATATGATCTATTATATACAGAAATATGTGTGTAGATGTCTGCGTTGTCCAACATACCCTAATAAAGGTGAGTAAATTTTCACTACCACACAGCCATAATGTTGCTTAAAGCATCTAAACTAAGGGGACAACAGTGCATAATCCACTTACCTACAAACCCCTATGCGTGCTGGATGGCAACAGACAGCAGGTGGTGTAAGGTATAGTGGTGTCAACACACATATGGAGAGTGCACATTGTCCCTGCCCACAGTTTTGCCTATTTAACTGCAAGCAGACACATATGGCCGTACTCGTAACTGTACAAACACAGCTAGGATAACAACAGTTATCTCACTGCTAGGATACTCGATGCAGATAACATTATGAAGCAATATCACCCTGCAGGCCACAGATACTATTCAACGCAAGCCTAGTTTGTGCAATGCACAAGTACTGTACTTGCAATCACATGTATGCAACAGAATTAACCTGTGGCACGTGTGATAAGTACTGTGATCTCTAGTGTATAAGCCTAGATAGTAGAGGTGCCATTTAAGTTCTTTCAGTTCAAGTAAACAGTTGGAATCACCTGTTGAAATTAACCTGTTCCAGTATAATAAATAAAGTCAAAACATAAGAAATGTGTACAGGTTAAGCTGAGTTTTCCTAAGGCATTGCTACAGTCATATGAGTGTATCCTGTTAGACAGTTTACGGAATGTCTTGACAACATAACATTTTTCACAGGTTCTGCAAATAGCTGCGTAAACCACATTTTCGCTATGACAGTCAAAATATCTTGGAAAGGAGACAGCAGCATTACAGTGTTTAAAAACATAGAACCTGTGCAAATATACACACAACACACATATTTTTTTACAAGTAAACATACCTTTTGGTTTCTCAGTGGTAAAACAGTTTTTAAGATACAGTTTTTAAGATGAGAAGGACTGTCATTATTTTCAAAAGTGCAACGTAAAGTCCTGTTTTTTTGTAGGAGAAAGAGGAGATGTTGCCCAGTGTAGAACTTAATATAGCATCACTAGTAACAATATTCCAGTTTTTATTAATAATTTCACGGATAGCTACATGTCCCTGCTAATAGGAAGTGGAAAGGATAACGTCATGTCACTAGTAGAAGCAGGAGAATTCTGTGGATTTGATTCCATGCAACAAAATGGATGGGAAAGTAAGGCTGCGGGTGGATGTGGGGATGCATTCACTGTTGTACCACCTATACCGGCAGGTTTTGGATGTAAGTGTCAAACTTTCACTGCAATACTGAATGTGGCAACCAGCACAACTATCATTGTGTGCAGTGGCACCCTTGCCATGTCACCACACAGGCATATCAAGCAACTGTAGCAGCCACACAGGCGCCATGGTACACTAATAGTGTAGATAACGTATCCTATGGAGTCAAAGTCACGACCGTACAAATGTAGTCTCTGTCCTAAATCAGGGGTGTCCAGCCTTTTTGCTTGCCAGGGCCACATTGAGTGAACAGAAATTGTCTTGGGGCTGCATATAAAATTTTTGCTGTCGCCGTCTCCCAAAGTCAACCTCCTGGCTGTACTGTAGGTGCATTTGAACAATGAATAAATGTAATAAATGCCTATTATTTGCCCTAAAATTCAAATTCTCATTCTAATCTAATTCTAATTCGTAATCTAACAATTAACTCTGACATCTTAGTTATGTTTACAAAATACGTTTAGTAAGGTCATGCTGTGACTGCTTATGATAGAACACCGGCATAAATGAAAGTGAGCTGTAACTGAAAAAATGCATTTGTATCCACAGACAATCAGACATTGCCAGGCAGATGTGACGTAGGGCTTTAGAACATTTGCTCCGATAGAGACTTAGAAAATCAAATTTCATTGAGCAAAAGTAATAGAAATCTGAAAAGTCAAGAATACAATCATCCCAAACATCTCATTAAAAAGATACAAATGCTCAAAGAACATTTCCATTCAAGAGACCACTAAAAAACATCTTTTAAAAACATTTTATGGCATTTGCCTACTCATGCAACACAGTACTGCAAATTACATTTCTAAGTCACCCATTAGTTTTAAAAAATTAGACCAGTTAGCTAACATAATACAAGTGGCATTTGCAAAGTGGAAAACACTACAACTGCTATCAGCAGTACACCGACGTAATGCTGTAAAAATTGGACCTGTATGCAAAAACACCGCACTCAGTCCTTAGGTAGGGTTGCTTTGAACCCTATCTTATCTATATTCTGTTTCCAAAGTTATTTTTAAATGTGAAGAAAGTATAGGCTGCACAGAGCCAGTTGCCTTTAACTCATCAAGCGCACTATGAACGCATGCTCATCAAATTCAGCTTCTGAAGAATTAAACACACATGTATGTATGTATTTTTTTATATATATATGTATATATATATATATATATATATATATATATACGCACACATATACATATTTTTTATACATATATATGCCTTGCTACAACCTGCATCAGAGTCCTAATTCTTAAGTCTTAAGACCTACAGCAAGCAATGTACAGATCTGTCTCTCTCCACTGACACAAGATAATTAAGTTTTGTTAGCATAATTAGGTAGCTATGAAGACAAAAAGACATGACATTGGGATTTTTGGTATTCAATAATGTATTATTGTTCACTATTCCCTTCTTACACAAAAAAACTAATAAAAACACCATCTGTATTCAGATCAGAGACACACTCAGATAAACAAGTGATATTTGTTTAATACCATTGCAATTCTGAAATAAAACAAAAATGGTTAATATCTGTAATCATCAGACACAGATTCCATTTCTGAAACCGGTGAAAGCGCTTACCATTCATTTGTGAATAAAGAGTTTCGTTTCAGAGCCTCAGCGCCTTTTTTGTGGATTTACCATTTCTGAAACATACAGGAAAAAAAAGGAAAAATAAATAAGCACAGATATATGTGTAACTTTGCAAATTCCACTATCACTACAACCCCTGAGACATTATTAAAAAGCTGAAAGTATCGTGTCTGTCATTTGTTCCCTCTTACAGTTTGCCAGGTGTGCTAAAGCAGAGTGAAAAGGTGATGTGTGCCAATAATCATAAAGAAGCAAACACACTGCCGTGCAAAACTGCAGCAGTATCCATCCCCTACAGTTGGGCTAATGGATGATTTTAACAAGCATTTACTTTTAGGCTTGGTCAACACTGCTCGAAAATGAAGGCAGAGCCATGTTAAAAGCTCAACAGTAAGCAAGCAGGGCTTGGCTATCACATGACATTGTGAAGGGTACTGGTATGACTCCATGAGATCTTTAATCAGAGTAGACTGTACGTTACACCACACCACATGCAGCCTCCTGTAGCTATCAGCATTTAAAGTTAAACTCATATAGCACATTCCTCTTCAGTTATGTGGGCACACATGATTATATGTATATAATCAATTCTACGCCAAGTAGCTAATGTAGTTTTTCCACCATCAAAACATCATTACAATATCTGGATGTAAAATATAAATGAATCTCCTCAGTCTTTAACACAACTATTAACTATGACTCTCCGAACATCTGTCAAGCATCACTCTACCATCTTCCAAATCTAAAATATTTAGCACGACTCCTCTCTGGAATCTGTTGCATATTGTCTACTCAGAGGCGATCTCTGCTTAACATACAAGGCCATGTCATCTGTTGCATATCGTCTACTCAGAGGCGATCTCTGCTTAACATACAAGGCCATGTCAAACCCAGAGCTGTTGGACATGCTACACTTAAAGAAATCCCAATCCCTCAGAGCCACACGCTCCAGGGATCTAAACCTTGTCATCACAATAAACAAAACATGGTGGAGGGATAGGTTCCTGACCCAGAGACTCCCCAGACTCTGGAATAGATTGTCCATACATGTCAAGCAGAGTGCCTCTTTGGCCGTCTTCAAAAGCAGCCTTGATGATTGGATGTGAGAAAGGAAATTCACCCCGGGGATCACGTCACTCGCCCTGCTAGACAGGGGTCCAGGGAAGTAAATAGTGTGGGAAGAAATAGCCAGGGAATTGTTATGGCTAGGCTTGTATAGGCCCTAGGGCTGATAGCCTAGTACCAACATATGAACCTATGTTCCCTCTGAGACAGGGTATTTTTGTTATTTTTAAATTTCAACTTTCACGGAGAATCTACGACTCAAGACTACCACAGCTGTCACTCTCACTCAAGGATTTCCAGTGGCAATACTTGTTGCTTCTCAGATTCTGAATTAATTCTCTTATACCAGTGTGTGTGTGTAATTACACTTTTACAGTTTGCCAAATTCATCACAAAACACAGGATTTTATCATTTGGCCTCCCTGCAAACTAAATCACAACAACCCTGTGAAATTTCCAATGCATTTTGTATTTTTCAGTCACTGACGTGCAGGTCCGGTAGTCTCCTGCCATTTTTATCACTGCTGTACTTCTGTTGACCTCTTTCCAGTGCTTCCTTTCCTCCACGCTGAATAATGCACTGGGAAATAAGTAATATGCCCTCAAGAATTCTGCACATCATCAATGCTGTAGTTTCTTTTACTAGCTTGATTAAAAACCTCCTACTGGTAATAGCTTCATTGCCAGACTGCATCTTGATATGCAGCGCACTCCATCAACTTAAAAACTCCTCGTGCTGAAACAAGAATCTGCCCCTATTAAAAAAATAACAGCAGGATTTTATACTTACCTGCTAATATAGTTAGGTCAGGAGTTGCTGTCCATTTTAAAGTCAACAATAAATCCTTCTTCTTCAGTTCTTCTTTGGCGCACATGACAAATCCCTCTTCAGCGCAAATACACAGCTCCTATTTCGGCGCGAAAAAAACTGAATGGGAAGGGTACATTTGGTGCATGCGCACACCGTTTAAGGGTTGTGGGCTGGAAAAAAAAAATGAAAAATAACAGAAAAAATGTTCATAGGTTCATACTAGGCTATCTGCCCCAGGGCATTTATAAGCCTAGCCAGAATGTGTTTGGCTTTCGCCACCCATTTTAAATTTATTTTGCTATGCCCTTTTTCGAGGTTAGTATACTGTGCCTCTGTCTAACAGTGACACAGAAGTGATACCCAGGGTAAACCTACTATCTCCCATCCACTCATCAAGATTCCTCTTGAAGAGAGTCAATGAGGGACTCTGCCTAACCTGGACTGGGATTTTATTCCAGAGTGAAGGGAGCCTCTGGGTTATGAATCTGTCCCTCCAGCATGTCCTATTTATTTCAGTGCTGAGGTTCAAATCTCGAGCTCGTGGCTCGATGGGATTTGGATTTTCTGAGGTGCAGCATGTCCATTAATTCCGGGTTGGACATGGCTTTATACGTCAGGCACAGATCGCCTCTGAACAGGCGGTATGCCACTGAGTAGAGCTGGAGTTTCTTTAACCGGGCAGCATATGGCATCTGTTTGAGCCCTTTGATCCTCTTGGTGAGGTACTTTTGGGGTCTTTCCAGTTGCTGCAGGTGTCTGGTAAGGTACATCCCAAAAGGGGCATTGTACTCAATTATGGGCCTGATGAGGGATGAGTAAAGAGGCACGATGACCCCCCCCTGATCTAGATGTGAATCCCTTCATGATTAGGTGGGCTATATAAAATGTTTTCTAACCACTTTGGCCACGTGGTTATCAAATGAGAGATTGCTATCAACTCAGGTCCCCAGGTCCCTAATTACTTCTTCTGTACTTAATGGATTACCACCTATGTGGTAATTTGTGGGCACTTTGTTTTTGCCAAAGGGGATGACTATACACTTTTTGGCATTTAGCTTGAGGCCATGGCTCTGGCACCAGTTGTCTGTTTCTATGAGGCCCTTTTGGAGGATGCTTGTGTCGGCTGGAGAGTCGATTATGGCACCCAGTTTGCAGTCATCTGCGAACTTGGTCAGCCACAGTCCTTCCATGTTGGCGTCTACCTCCGAGAAATATATACCGAACAAGAGAGGGCCCAGGACTGAGCCTTGTGGGACACCACTTGTAACTGGTTTGGAGTCTGACATGGCTCCAGCAATTCTAACCATGTGGGTTCTGTCCTTGAGCCAGTTTGTAATCCATCTAGTGACATAGGGGTTTATATTTAGGCTGGTGAGCTTATCTATAATGCCCGAGTGGGGTATTGTATCGAAGGCCTTTGCGAGGTCCAGGTAGGCAGTGTGGACCACCTTCCCCTCATCAATGGCCTTGGTGACTGTTTCAAAGAAATCAACCAGGTTTAAGAGGCAGGATCTGCCCTTAACAAAGCCAAACTGGGTAGGATCCAGTGTCTGTAGGTCCCCAATATCTTTATTTATGAGGTCCATGATGATCCTTTCCATAGCTTTGCAGACCAAGCTAGTCAGGCGATAGTTTCCAGGATCCGTTGAGGCACCACCTTTGTGGAGAGGGACCACTGTGTCTGTACGCCACTCTTTGGGTACATATCCTGTAGTAAGGCTGAGATTGAACAGTAGTTTTATGCTTGGGTTTAGCTCTTCTTGGAGTTCATGTAGGACGCAGCCCAGGACACCGTCTGGTCCCATTGATGCTGTGTTGAATTTGGGCTTAAGGGTCACGGGTTACATGGAAGAGCTCTGAAGGCCGCATGCTGGCTGTGGGTTGGACACATCTGTCCTAAATGGTTTGAAGGGGATGTGAATGTCCACATAGAGGGAGGTGTCAGATCCCACTGTGTACCTCCTGCATTGCCATGACAGGAGTAACATATGTCTTATGCGTTCTACAGACCTACAATGTCAATGTGGTATACATAGTACATACTGGGGAGACTGCTATTTAACAGACAGTACACTCTGCATGAAAGAGGCCCCCCCATGTATGTAAAGCACACATCTGCTGTGACACACATCATGTACAGGTTACACAATGGGATGCAGAACATGATAATCATAACTGATGCTGGCCAACTGTCAGAACTACACAGAGGATGTTTGAAGGTGGGTTCACTTCATCACAACAGCTTGTAGATATGTAAGTTCCGAAAACACAGGTGACACATATCAAGGGTAGCAGACCGTATCCGAAATTTTGAATGCATGAGTATGCTGACTGCCGCCATTGTCCTTGTTAGACTGTCATACACATATGAAGCTATAGACCCATGCACACATACTGCTGTACATTATCAAGGTCAATGTCTGCTGTGCTGCCATACTGTCCTGTGTCACTTTACTGCTGCCATGTGTCCATACGTTATCTCCTCAGACTCCTGGAGCAGAAACATACGCAGGTTTGTGACACACCTGTCATTGTGTTACAATACCTCCAGTATGTCATGCAACATAAGGTACACAAAAGTATGTTGCGTACTCATGACACATGCCAGCATACAGTATATGCCAGTGACCACTACATATAGCATGGCAAAAAAATGCTGCATTACACCAGTACATGTCAAGTAATATAGTCACCTTGTGCATCGGACACATTTCCCTGCATTGATGGGAAGGATGACAGGAATGTGGCACAGATATCATCCCTTGCACGGGGTGTTGGAGGCCTGGTCTGGCCCAGTCTGCTGACAGCATGTGTGTGAGTCTGAATCAGGAAGAGGAGTGGGTTAGATGGACCATGGAGAGGTGCTGTGTGTGTCTGTAGGTGACCTATATGTGACAGAGTTGTGTGAGTGTGTGCGTGTACACAGTCAGGCTCAGTAGTAGCCCTACACGTGTGTATGTTGGAGAGCTTTGGACCAGACATGGTAGAGCTGACAGTTTACCATCTCAGCTCTGAACATGGGAACTGGCTCTATCAGGAGTTATGACACCACCATGCCCATGGTCAAATGTGGTGCTAGTACCTGATGGTGACTGCTGTTTGCTGGAACCGTGTCCCTCACAGGACAGCCCAACACCACGAGCCTATGGCCTGCCACATCTTGGCGTGGACAGGACACTCCCCTCTCTCATGGTGGATGTACTGCCGCTACGGGAGCGTAACTGTACACTGTTGTATGGACTCATAGCAGATGGTGTTGCTGACCTACGTTCATGGGTCTAATGCCCTACTCCAATCACACATTCCAGCATAAACAATGTGCTGTCCAAGACAGACACTGTCTCAGCCCACCGTCTGTCCACTTCATCAGTGAACCGATCCAGGGTGTCCCCAATGTGGTGGAAGCAGTCACTGATGTCAAACTTTGCTGCATCCATAACCCTAAGCATATGTCTGGTGTTGGTGAAGGCAGTCACTAATGTCAGACTGTGCTGCTTCCATAACCCTAAGCAATCATCTGGTGTTCTGTTCAGAACTTGCCTGTGCTTACATGATGGCCCAAAACATGCTCCGATTGACCAGTGATGCAGCACCGTTAATAGGTGTTTGGACAACAGTCCTCCGAGGGGCACCCCTGTCAGTCTGCCGGTGTGGTACCTTGCCAGCTCTCTGGCTATGACCAGTGTCTACACTCAAACCATAGTTGCCACACTGTCCTTTTCAATGTCTCTTCCCTCTGACTATCTACTGTCTGTGGCCACTGGAGACTGAGTATGTGTGGATGGGTCTACCTCCTAGGGGCACCCCTGTCAGTCTGCCGGTGTGGTACCTTGCCAGCTCTCTGGCTATGACCAGTGTCTACACTCAAACCATAGTTGCCACACTGTCCTTTTCAATGTCTCTTCCCTCTGACTATCTACTGTCTGTGGCCACTGGAGACTGAGTATGTGTGGACGGGTCTACTTCTATTCGCTGACAGCCCTTTTCACTGAAACCCATTTCGTTGACAGCTCATTTCATTGACAGACATTCTGGGTGGGGGGCTGCGCCCACCCCCCCAACTATATATAACAACTCCACAGTCACACAACAGTGGGGAGGGAGGCAAAACCCAGGTTTTTGCCTTGAATACTTTTGTCAATGAAATGAGCTGTCAACGAAATGGGTTTCAGTGAAATGGGCTGTCAGCGAATAGAAGTAGACCCGTGTGGACATATTGTGTGCAGTGAAAATTGGGACAGAAGAGGGATGTCAGCCTCTGAGACAGATTCAGACCCTGTCAGCCCCACCTGTGCCTCACTGTGGCCACCATCATCATTAGAGTCTGAAGAAACACATCAGGTTGTGTGGGGGAGAGATACCAACCCCCTCGGTCACCTGTGGGAACCAAGACAAAAGCAGTACATTACTAACTGCACTATTATGTATGGAAAATCCACAAAGACTCATAATAATGGGGATCCACAACTGCATTACCAGTCTCACATCTTCTCACCTCTGCTCTCATGCATAACAGGCACAACAGACTTCCTCACAACAAAATACGCATTCGACTCAAGCCCTTTATAACAAGGGCTTCAGGTAAATCAAGTGACACTTGACCAGTTCAGTTTATCTTTAAGTTATGCAGTATGTCACTACTTGAAAAAACAACACATAAAACCCAATACATCTATCTTAGCAGATATATTGAAATACACTTTTTAATGCCTAAGGTATGTACCATCAACTTTTCTGTTTCTAAAAGGCATGTTGGATTAATTGCCTCATGTAACTTAGGATAATTGCCCAAGTGTTTCTGTTTGTTCAACTACAGTCCTGTGATAACCCACTCAAGGAACCTTAGGTACATGTTAATTACTGGAACATGCAGCTGTTCTACTCTGGTTACACTCCACATTAATTGTACATAGGCCATTCTGGCTGTTAACTTTAATAGCATATATATGTTCCATGACAATAAGGTATCAAGCTTACCAGGAGCAGGACCATATCTGACGTACCTGTAAAAAGGTGCGGAAGAGGTAATTTCACTACCACCACATATTGCAGCACAGCAAGGTAATACCTGCATATATCTCACATGTACAGTAGCTACTGTGTTACCTGATGTATTGGTGACATTCTGACCATTCTGACTGCGAGTGTACAACAAAAAACTGGTTTCAGTGTCATGGACTAAAACAAAATGCTTATAAATGCATAATAGTATCCGTTGGAAAGTCATCCATTCCTGGAAACTTTCATATTGACAACACATCCCTTAGAGCTGACCCAATAGTCAGGTACTTAGGGACACACACAGATAGTAATTTTCACTGAATCTGTCAGCCAGGAAGTTTGGTATATCTCATAGGTTCATAGGTTCATACTAGGCTATCTGCCCTAGGGCATTTATAAGCCTAGCCAGAGTGTGTTTGGCTTTCGCCACCCATTTTAAATTAATTTTGCTATGCCCTTTTTCGAGGTTAGTATACTGTGCCACTGTCTAACAGTGACACAGAAGTGGTTAGTATACTGTGCCACTGTCTAACAGTGACACAGAAGTGATACCTGGGGTAAACCTACGATCTCCCATCCACTCATCAAGATTCCTTTTGAAGAGAGTCAATGAGGGACTCTGCCTAACCTGGACTGGGATTTTATTCCAGAGTGAAGGGAGCCTCTGGGTTATGAATCTGTCCCTCCAGCATGTCCTATTTATTTCAGTGCTGAGGTTCAAGTCTCTCAAGCGCGTAGTTCGATGGGATTTGGATTTTCTGAGGTGCAGCATGTCCATTAATTCCGGGTTGGACATGGCTTTATACGTCAGGCACAGATCGCCTCTGAGCAGGCGGTATGCCACTGAGTAGAGCTGGAGTTTCTTTAACCGGGCAGCATATGGCATCTGTTTGAGCCCTTTGATCCTCTTGATGAGGTACTTTTGGGGTCTTTCCAGTTGCTGCAGGTGTCTGGTAAGGTACATCCCAAAAGGGCATTGTACTCAGTTATGGGCCTGATGAGGGATGAGTAAAGAGGCACGATGACCTCCCCTGATCTAGATGTGAATCCCTTCATGATTAGGTGTGCTATATAAAATGTTTTTCTAACCACTTTGGCCACGTGGTTGTCAAATGAGAGATTGCTATCAACTTGGGTCCCCAGGTCCCTAATTACTACTTCTGTACTTAATGGATTACCACCTATGTGGTAATTTGTGGGCACTTTGTTTTTGCCAAAGGGGATGACTATACACTTTTTGGCGTTTAGGTTGAGGCCATGGCTCTGGCACCAGTTGTCTGTTTCTATGAGGCCCTTTTGGAGGATGCTTGTGTCGGCTGGAGAGTCGATTATGGTGCCCAGTTTGCAGTCATCTGCGAACATAGTCAGCCACAGTCCCTCCGTATTGGCCTGTACCTCCGAGAAATATATACCGAACAAGAAAGGTCCCAGGACTGAGCCTTGTGGGACGCCACTTCTAACTGGTTTGGAGTCTGACATGGCTCCAGCAATTCTAACCATGTGGGTTCTATCCTTGAGCCAGTTTGCAACCCATCTAGTGACATAGGGGTTTATATTTAAGCTGGTGAGCTTATCTATAATGCCCGAGTGTGGTATTGTATCGAAGGCCTTTGCGATGTCCAGGTAGGCTGTGCGGACCACCTTCCCCTCGTCAATGGCCTTGGTGATTGTTTCAAAGAAATCAACCAGGTTTAAGAGGCAGGATCTGCCCTTAACAAAGCCGAACTGGGTAGGATCCAGTGTCTGTAGGTCCCCAATATCTTTTTTTATGAGGTCCATGATGATCCTTTCCATAGCTTTGCAGACCAAGCTAGTCAGGCTTATGGGGTGATAGTTTCCAGGATCCGTTGAGGCACCACCTTTGTGGAGAGGGACCACTGTTGCTGTACGCCACTCTTTGGGTACATATCCTGTAGTAAGGCTGAGATTGAACAGTAGTTTTATGTTTGGGTTTAGCTCTTGGAGTTCATGTAGGACGCAGCCCGGGACACCGTCTGGTCCCATTGATGCTGTGGTTTTGCTTTGGAGAGGGCAGCTCTTACCTGAGCATCTGAGATGTCGGGGGCATCACTCTGCTGGGATAAATATTTGCCCTTTTGGTGGGGAGGGGGGGGGTTTGCGCTGAACCTGTCAGCTAGGATGTTGGCAATGTCTGTGGGTTCGGTGTATTTTTTGTCATTTTGGACTAATACTGAGCATATCTGGGAATTCCCACCCAGGTTCCTAACATAACTAAAGAAAGCCTTGTGATTATCCTTAGTATCCTGTGCAATTTTTCTCTCGAAGCTGGCCTTAGACGATTTTATGAGTGCCCTTAGTTTTTTGCTAATACTGATCAGAGATGCCTTCCCTTTTTGGGATTTTGCTCTATCATGTAGTAGCTTCCTCCTTCTATTGTATAGCTTGTTTATGGCTGGGGTCCACCAGACAGGATGTCTGCCTTTGGAGGATTGGGTCTTGGTTTTATTTGGGATTGCATGATCCATACATTCCTGAAGATGTTCATAGAATGCGTTTATAAAGGATTCTGCGGTCTGGGCCATATTTTTCACAGGCCCGGGGGCTTTGAAGGATTCCACCTCAGTTTTGAGGAGTGTGAAATTTGCTTTAGAGAAGTTTTTCACTGTGGTTTTCAGGGCAGGGGGTGGAGTCGGGATGTGAATATCCAGTGAGATAGTTTATGGTCTGATCTTACCAGTGAGGGATACACTTCTGGTCTGGAGCACAGAGTCCCCATGTTGGTGATGATCAGGTCCAGTATGTTTTCCCCTCTTGTGGGAGTGGCAACAAGTTGTCCCATAGCATTTGAGTTTATAAATTCTAGGAACCTTTGGGCTAGGGTGTTGGAGCTAGAGTAATGCTCCCAGTCTATGTTTGGGTAGTTGAAGTCACCCAATATAATGGTGTTTGGAGAGACCTTCATATTTTCCATTGTTCTCAGGAAGGCCGAGTGGGGTTCCTGGGTTTGGGAAGGTGGTCTGTAGCAGGCTATAAACTGGAAGGCAGTTTTACCCACTGTTAGTTGCACATGGATAGTCTCTGATGTTTCGTGCTGTGCCACCAACCTGGAGGTGTGGGTGTCTTTGACGAATATTGATACTCCCCCTCCTTTTGTAGTACGGTCCAAGTTTTGGGGCCGAAAAGCATGGTATGAGGTATAACCTGGTAGTGTTGGGATGCTCTCGGGAGCCTTGAACCAGGTTTCTGTTACTGCACAGATATTGATGTTCTCCAGGCTAAGGAGAGTTTTGAGTGCGTGCATCTTGAGGTTTAGACTTCTGGCGTTGAGTAGCATTACTTTTAGTTTCTTATCTCTTGTGATACCTATGGAGGTGAGTTTGTCTTTTGAGCCTTGCCTAAAAAAGGCACTATGGGGGTAGCAAGAGCCTTTGCCAATATCCGAAAGCCCAGGGGTGACAGGTGCAAGCCATCCCTAGCAAAGCATTGTGGCTTGTCGAGCATGTCATCCCAGGCTGACAGGCATTGAATCCCCTTTGAATGACACCAATACTTAAGCCAGTTGTTGAAATTGATCATCTTGTCTTCATATTGTGGCATCATTCTTGGTGAGGGTAAGATGCTACTCAAGGTTAGGGTCATACCGGCCTGGGCTACATGCTTAAAGAGCTCCTCTATGTCTCTTTTCATGTAGTCCAGGGAGGTACGTTTCAGGTCATTCACACCAGCATGGACAATGACTGCGTCATATTTGTACTCGCCTTGGAGTGACCTGAGTGCTTGTGTTATGTGGCGGATCCTAGCGCCCGACAGGCAGCTCACCATGACCTTCTCCTTGTTCAGCCTGGTGAATGGGACGTCAGTGTGCCTGATGATAGAGTCATTTATTACAAGTGTATCAGTGTGTTGTTTAGCCTTAAGGGCTGTGACTGTTTGGCACACAGGCTTTGTGAGCTATGTGTTGCACAAGTTTTGTTTTGGGGTAGCGGTTGCTTGGGTGTCTGCTTTGGAGGTCTCTGCTGCTTAGGCAGATTTTTATTTAGAGCCTCCGAGTATGTTTTTGTGTGTTTATGTGTTTGGTTTGCTGTCGTGGTAGGTCTATGTGAGATTGGAATTGTAGTGAGTGCGGTTTCCTTCTCCTCCTGACTGGTTTCACCAGTACTGAGTTGGGAGAGCTTAGCCTCCAGTATGGCTATATGGTTGCATCTCTCACATGTGTTGGAATTTGTTGGGAGGAGGAGAGGGTTGTCTGTGTACATGAGGCAGTTGTAACATTGCCTCAAGATTCCGAGATTCACCAGCTGGACCGGATAGGAGATTGACAACTGACCTTTGGATATGCTAGAATAGTGTTGGGAATTCCTTTATAATTGAAAAAAAAGGGCCAATGGGGAACAAGGTACTCAAGGGGAGTTTGTGAGGGTGTAGTGCTTTTAATATTTTAGTGCTGACTTATATAATTGCTTTAGTGAGCAAGTGCCAGGTAACTTAAATTTAATGCATTTCAGGTAACTTAAATGCAAAAACAACAAACAGTAACTTTCTTTCAAGTGAAACAAGGAAATAAGTACAGTAAGCAATGCAGATATCACTAGGGATCCACAGAAGCACTGAAAAGCTGCATTTTAAGTGGAATTAGCGTTTCAGGGAAATAACAAGCAAACAAGCAAGCAGCATACAAAAAAAGCTAGATTCAGCAGGCCTGGATCTAGTCTATGCTACAGCAAACAAGGTGTACCAATTTCAGTAAGAAACAGTTCAAATATGCAGGCACTATAAGCCTTTAACCAGAAATTCTCAGCTCAGAAGGGCAGAGTCCAGCCTCTCCTCCGACAAGAGTGCAGACCACGAACCTTCTTAATGTAAAATAACTGGCCTGAAGCCCAAGTGCTTAAACCAGAACTAGTACACTTTTAGAATAACAGACACTGAGCCCTCAATCAGCAGTTCACAACTTAGAAAGATGTAAGCTATCTGTCCTGCCACCACAGTGCAGGCCACAACCCTTCCTAATGTAAAACAACTGGTCTGAAGCCCAAGTGCTTAATCCAAAAGACTTAGAACGATAGCTACACTTTAATCAAGTTACTACCAAGCAGTAATAAATACAATTGAATACTTTAAAGAATGCCTGGATTAGTGCTCAAGTTATACAAACAAAGCTAGGCCTGGATCTAGTCTATGCTACAGCAAACAAGGTGTACCAATTTCAGTAAGAAGCAGTTCAAATATGCAGGCACTATAAGCCTTCAACCAGAAATTCCCAGCTCAGAAAGACAGAGTCCAGCCTCTCCTCCCACAAGAGTGCAGACCACGAACCCTTTTAATGTAAAATAACTGGCCTGAAGCCCAAGTGGTTAAACCAGAGTTAATACACTTTTAGAATAACAGGCACTGAGCCCTCAATCAGCAGTTCTACGGCATTTGTATATGTGGTGTCCTTGACCACCAGTTATGAACAGATCTGGGTGCTACCTTTGAGATTACGGACATATGTGACAATAGCTTTATGATTGTTTCTAGTAGATGTGGCTAATTTGGACTTTAAGTTTGCTTTGGAGGATTTCACTAGTGCTCTTATATGCTTGTTTTGGCTAAGAAGAGATTGCTTCCAAGTGGGCATCTGCTCCTTCTTGCTCCTGGACAGCAATTATTTTCTTTTGTTATAGAGTTTATTTATTGCAGATGTCCACCAGACAGGTTTTTCTCTTCCTTGCGGAGGATGATTTAGTCCTGTCAGGTTTTCCTGATTCCATGCATCTATATAAATGTTCATATAATAATTTGGTATAGTTTTGGATACTGGTGCCTGTTCCTAGAGAGGGGGGGGGCTGTGAAGCTGTTTATACCATCCATCAGAAGGCTGTAATCAGCTTTGGAAAAGTTTTTTTGTTTGACGCTAGCTAGAGGGGGGGGGGGTCGGGGGAGATGGTGACTTCGAACATGACCGCTTTATGGTCTGATATTACAAGGGAGGATTATACTGCAGGGATGCTTCAGTGGTTACTCATGTTGGTTAATACCAAATCCAAGATGTTATCACCTCTTGTGGGGATATCGAGTAGCTGTTCCAAAGCATTTGCATTAACAAAATCAAGGAATCTCTGGTCATTTGTGTTCTGGCATGAGTAGTTCTTCCAGTCTATGTTTGGGTAGTTAAAGTCACCCAGGAGCAGGGTAAAGGGTTGAATCTTGATAGATTCAAAGTGGTCTAGATAGTTTGGGCATCTTGAATCAGATTTGTGGGCTGGTAGCTAGCTATGATTTGTATAGGAGTCTTGTCAATGGTTAACTACACCTGGAGTGTCTCTTGTGCGTCATACTGTTTGACCAGCCTGAAGGTGTGTATGTCTTCAATATATATTGAAAATCTATCTCCTTTGGCTTTACTACCTACAGTTTCGGGTCTGAATGTATGATAGGATGAGTAACTTAGGATGAGTAACCAGGTATGGCTGGGGTGCTCTCCGCAGCTTTGAGCAAGGTTTCTGTGACTGCGCCGATGTCAGCATTTTCCAGGGTTAAAAATGCTTGCAATGAGTGCAGTTTTCATATTTAGACTCCTAGCATTTAGCAGCATGACCTTTATTTATAACATTTATTTATTATTGGTTTGAAATGTCTGTGAAGTCCACACACAACATCTGGCCATTAAGTGGGCTACCTCACCCATATAGGCTCATAGGTAGGTACTAGGCTATCTGTCCTGGGGCCTGTACAAGCCCAGCCAAAAAGGTACCCTGGCTTTTGCCACCCAAGAAAATTATTTTCCTGTGCCACTGTCAAGCAGAGCCACAGAGGTGACCCCGGGGTGAATTTCATATTTCCCATCCATTCATCAAGATTTTTTCTTGAAGAGTGCTAATGAGGAGCTTTGTTTGTTATAGATAGGTAGTTTATTCAAGAGTATGGGAAGTCTCTGGGACAGGAATCTATCCCTCCAGCATGTTCTGTTTATTGTGGTGACAAGGTTTAGGTCCCTAGAGCATGTAGCTTGGAGGGATTGGGATTTCTTTAAGTGGAGCATGTCCAACAGCTCTGGGTTTGACATAGCTTTGTATGTTAGGCAGAGATCACCTCTGAGTAGGCGATATGCGAGGGAGTAAAGCTGGAGTTTTTTGAGACGGTCTGCGTAGGGCATCTGTTTGAGGCCGGTAATCCTCTTTGTGAGGTATTTCTGCGGCCTTTCCCATTGTAGCTGTCGTGTGTGGTACATATCAAAAGGGGCGTTCTACTCTATAATGGGTCTAATGAGTGATGAGTAGAGGGGAACAATGACCTCTTTTTTTCTGGATGAGAAACCTTTTGTGATGAGGTGTGCCACGTAGAAGGATTCCCTAACCTACTGTGGCGATGTGATTATCAAAGGAGAGACTACTGTGCACCTGTGTCCCAAGGTCTCTTATCACACTTTCACTGTTAAGTATACTACCGCCTATGTTGTAGTTCCTGGGTACAGAGTTAAACAGTAGATCTGAAGTAGTTCACTTCATTTGGTCTTCAACCTGTGGGTTACGGATCCATATCGGATCTGAGCCGGCAACTTCTACTAGCATCATCTCCGAGCTCCAAACTCCTCCCCTTACCCATAATACACCTCCGCTGCCTTCCATCCCAGATCTTGTTTGCCGCAAATTGCTTCAGCATCGTGTCTCTGAGCTCTAACTAGTCAGTGGGTTAAAAACCTTCACGAATAGCTAATTTTCTTCATTTTTTTCTGTCAGTATTAGTATAGGTCCCCTCTCTCCTCTCCTTGCTTGGTGCGTCGACTTTTTGACTTTTAGGTTTATCGCAGCAAGTGGAAACGTTTTTCCCTTTGGGCCTTTCAAAGGTGATTAGACCCTTTCACGGCGCCTATTAGACCCTTTCACGGCTCCTATTTCCACCATTCTTGATTTTCTAGCTGATATTTTTCAACATGGAGCTAGTTCTTCTACTGTCAAAGTTCAGTCGGCTGCTATCTCTCATTTTCATGTGGGCGAGTATTCTGTCTCTTTAGCCTCTTCCAGACTGTATATACAGTATGTATATCAAAAATATTTACATAAAGTGGAGAAACGATTCCAAAAAAAAAAAAACATTACAAAACCAGCTATTTACATAGGATGCCTATACTTGAAAAATTTTCTTTACTTGAATGTATCTTTGAATAATATTATAATATATTACAATCTCTTCTGTTTCCAGCACTTGATTTACTTTCTGCCAGGCAGTGCTTAAGGAAATAGGTCATTCTGTTCTTTCCATGATTGTTTTTAATTCCAACTGCGAGACTAATAAAACCATGTTCTTGAAATGTTTAAAATTGGGAGGAGTTGCAGCTTTCCAGTTCTGTGTAATATTTGTCCTTGCAATAGCAAGGAGAGTCCAGAAAATTACATATTTTTGCCGTAGAGCACAGGTGTATTCAGCAAAACTAGAGATTCTGTTTCTCACCTTGAATCAGTTACTAGCTGCACACACAGTCTTATACAAACCTGACAACTGCCCAGCACTATCTAATCTTGTTTAACCATACAGCAACCCAACTTCCCTTAGGTCTGCTGATAAAATGCTCTTAAAGGTTATCAAAGTACAAAGCTCTCATGGCATGTCCTTGTACTCCCGTATCATTGCCAAACAATGGAGCTCGCTTCCACAGCATATCCTGTCCATCAGTGATACACATACATCTAAACATAACCTTAAGGAATATTTCTCGAAACATAGACTTTGCTCCTGTTCCCGCCCAAGCTAATCATCTCACCCCACCAATGTCAAACTGCTTTTGTCCCCATTTTTCTATAACTCCTGGCTATTTAAAGCTTTCTTACACTTAGAACATAACTTATCACAAAAAATGTATGGTAAAACTGTTCGTTAAATATCTTTACTTTTTAGACACCATGTTAAGAACCTTGTAACTTGAAGTTTTATTTGTATGTGCATTTTATGGACAATTACTTCTTTCTAATAATTGTTATATAAAAAATATATACCTATGTAATCTTCTTGGAGCTTTCCTCCCTGCGTCTCCACTGAAAACGGCTTTTGATCCAGTCAGACACTAGCTGGTTAACAAATTAAATAAATAAATATATTAGTTCTAATTTGTGTGGTGTTAAGTATTTATGTTCTGTGTATAAATTGCCATGTAAAGAGTTGCCAATATAGAGATAAAGATGTTAGTTTTGAAGATGTAAGAATTAGTTTTTTATCTTTATCATCTGGCATTTTACCATTAACTGTTTCATTCTATTTCCATATATTTTGTTTATTAAGAACTCTTGTTTCTTTAATTTGTATAATACTGATAAAATTCCTTTCCCATTTGTGGGAAATTCCATCAGCATTATTAACTGCTCTATGAACTTAGGAACCTTTCCCTAACAGACATATGCATTATTGCCTGTTGGTTTAAAATTGTTTGTCTTAATCCCTGCAGTGTTAACCACATTATATTTAAGGCTGAACTCAATAATTTGCTCTATCATTAGTATTTTATTAGTGTTTATCAACTGATGCTAGTAAATTAGACCATTCTTACTAAGTGTTTTAACTGCTACTGAGTTATATTATTATTTTGTGTATATGCTATTGGGAATCTGAAAAAAGACCATGCGAGTAATTCAATAAACCCTACACAGAGCGATTCGCTGTGTAGGAATGGTGTAGCGGCCCGAACATGGAATATGGCCATTGATCCAGGAAACAGAGCCAGGCTGTGCACGAGCATGCAAACACCTTGCAGAGACGGAGCTGTCCGCAGAATGCAAATCACCCCATCTGCTGGTGAAAAACATGCAAATGAGGTGATTTAGTGATTCAGCAAGCAGAACGGAACCCGTGTAGGTGCTGTGTCAGCAGGAAAAATGTACACCTGTACACCCGTGTACCGGAGTATAAAATTTAAATGTTAGCATGCAATCAATTAAATAAATGTAAATTAGTAGAACATAAGTCCCAACATTAGGTTTTGAGAACAACATACCCGTAGTATATGAATAATAATTATTGACGCAGATAAGGGGTGGGGGGGGGGGGGAGTCCATTGCCAATTATATAGGCTTTTATTTTTCAGAGCAGAGGTCTGCCCTCACTTTACATCTGCCTGTGGCCTATAGCTTCCAGCACATACATACGTGTTAAACTGTCAACCTGGAATGGTATGGGGCAAACTGTGATAGCTCTGGGTACATGATTAAAGGGGACTCATGCATGTCAGGGTTACATATATAACTAACAAGGTGTACCCTGCACTGACGTGTGAGTGTGCTACTGACATGTGAGTGTGCTACTGACATACTTCAACTGGATTCATATCTGTGTCCAAGGTTATTGGCAACAGAGATCATTAGCCATGAGAGCATGACACCTGAGAGATATGTATCGGGAAGAGTGCATGGTGTATGTACTTAACTTGCTGTCATTTGCAGGCATGGGTTTGAACACTGGAACAGCTGTACACAGTTTATTAGTATACCCTTCATACAGCTGCTACAAACATTTCTTCACCTGTACGCCTTGTGGAGAAAATATCTGTTAATACTACCTGACTGTTTCAACAAATATTCAGGATTACTTGTGTGTAACTATAAACACATCTTGGTACCAGTCCCTGTTTTCCAACCGTGGTCTGTGTGTGCAAAGATGAATGACTGCTTACTCGACCCATATACATTTGGACATCATATATTTGCAGTCTCCACCTATGACACTCATACTTGCCTGAATCAGCATACCCACATTCAGGACTACATAGATCAGGGGTGTCCAAACTTTTTTCACCAAGGGCCATATGCGGTAAAATACACAAACAGCCGGGCCACTCACTCGAGGTGAAGTATATTATATTATATTGCCTCACCTGGTTTATTTTTTAAGACAAGTAAACTAAATTAATCAGCCTACAACACTGCTTTTTATGAATAGGATATTTCAAGCTAGTTATGCAAATAAGTTTGGATTGTTAACAGATCAACTAATAGTTGTTTTAAAAATGATATCAACATAAAATGATTTATTAGTAATAGGGCTTAATAATAACACATGGAATGTGTACTATATTTTGAACTCGGGAACACAGTTGCACTCAGTGGGAACAATGAAGTTGCGCTTTGGCCTGCAGGATTGCTGGCAGGTCCGGAATCAGTTTTGTGGTTGAGATGCGAAGGACGTCACAGAGATGGTCATTGGTAATTTTGGTTCTCACTCTGCTTTTGTTCAGCGTCATCAGAGAAAATGTTTGTTCACATATGTATGTTGAGCCGAACAGACTCAGCATTCTTTTTGCGTGGCGTCTCATCAGAGGAAACTTGGCTTCTTCCAAGCTCCAGTAGAAGTCAGGTAAAGAGAGAAGCTGATGTTGATTCTTCAGAGAATCATCACTCTGCATTTCTATAAGTTCTAATTGAAGACTCTCTTCCACTTCTTCTGCATTTATCATGAAGGGAGTCGCAAACAGCTTGATATCATTCTCAATAGTAGAAAAATCTTGGAAGCGCTGAGAAAATTCTGTCAGGAGGGATGTGATCACAGACACATATTTCCCCTTTTTACCAGAGAGATCGACCTTTGGAAATGCAGATCTGATTTTGGACAGTGTGGGGAAGTGTGCGACATTGAAGGTGTGCAACTTTGCCTCAAACAGTCGGAGCTTCACACAGAATGCTTTCATGTGTGCGTGAAGCTGTGGTACAAGTTGGTCTTTACCTTGTAGGTTTTTGTTGAGTGTGTTGAGGAGTTTAGTGAGATCAACTAAAAATGCCAGGTCTGCCAACCATAGAGGGTCACTCAGCTCGTGAAGAGGTCGGTCCTTTTCTTTCAAAAACTGGTCGATCTCTGATCTCAGAGAATAAAACCGCCTAAGCACGGAGCCACGACTTAGCCAGCGCACTTCTGAATGGTAGAGCAGGTCCCCATATTCAGCATCAATGTCAGTTAAGAAAGCTTGAAATTCTCTGTGGTAGAGTGCTCGTACTCGAATTATGTTTACTGTTTTCACAACAGTGTTCATCACATCGTTAAGCTGTACTGTCTTGGCACAGAGTGCTTCTTGGTGGATGATACAGTGCATTTTAACTGCCTCACCTCCGCTCTCCTGCACCTTGGCACACACCATAGAGGCCATTCCTTTGCGCTGGCCTGTCATAGCTGGAGCTCCATCCGTTGTAACTCCACACAACTTGTCCCATTTAAGTCCTATCTTGTCAATTGCATTTGACACAGCTTCAAAAATGTCTTTACCCGTTGTTGTGGTATTTAGACTGGTGAGATCAAGCAGCTCCTCCGTAATGCAAAAGTTATTGTCAACACCCCGCAATAAAATTAGTAACTGTGCAGTATCTGTGGCGTCTGTGCTCTCATCACATGCAATGGAGTAGAAATCAAAAGCACATGTTTTGTCTGCCAGTTGATGTTTTATATTGGCTGACAAGTCTTCGATTCAACACACAACTGAGTTCCTTGATAGGCTAACACTGTCGAATTCTTGACTTTTTTCTGGGCACATTATTCCTGCAACTTTAGTGAGGCACTGTTTTATAAATTCACCATCTGAAAAAGCCTTCCCATGCTGGGCAATGAGTTGAGCCACCTCATAGCTGGCTATTGTGGCATTTTCTTGAGTTTTTTTGGCACGGGAAAAATACTGTTGTTGAGCTAGCAAACTAGCTGTCATCTGCTTAACCTTTTGTTCTCGTTCCACACCAGTGTAGGACATGTAGGTCTGATGTTTGGTTTCGTAGTGTCGTCTTACATTGTACTCCTTCAACACTGCGACACTCTCATTACAAATCAAACACACACATTTCCCCCTGACTTCCATAAAGAAGTATTCATTTTCCCACCGTGTCTGAAATTTTCTACACTCACTTGCTATCTTGCGTTTTTTTGGTGTTGTCATTTTCAGTGGACTGTGGCAAAATTTTTCTTTCCTTAATTTAGTTTTGTACAGGTACTGCCTTGATCAACTCAGTAGCTCCACCGCTAGAGTTAAAACCAAGAAATCAACTAGTAAGCAACCACAAAGCACTGTATCAAGGAGAAACCGCGTTTTTCATCTATGGATCCATTAATTAGAAGTTATGTACTCACCATAACGTTCCATCTGAGTAGGTGACTTCATTTGGATGCAACCTGTGGGTATTGGATCCGACCTCGGATCCGAGCCGGCCTTTCAAAAGCTTAGGCTCCGAGCTCCTAGCTCCTCCCTCTACCCATAACCCCTTGCCAAGCCCTGACTGACCTCAGATTGAGTTTGCCTATATAATACTGAATAAAGTATCTGAACAAAGCATAAATACTCGCTGTATAAAGGTCAGGGGGATGGAGGGGGGGATGGTTGCATCCAAATGAAGTCACCTACTCAGATGGAACGTTATGGTGAGTACATAACTTCTAAATCTGAAGTAGGCAGACTTCATTTGTCTGCAACCTGTGGGACAGAGTCCCCAGCTACCTGAATCTTGGGCGTCATGGAAGGATGTTCCGAGCACCGCTGAGCCAAAGGATGCTCTTCCCTGGAAACAACATCCACCTTATAATGAGAAATAAAGGTATGAGGTGAGGCCCAAGTGGCTGCAAGCAGATATCATCCAATGACACACGGGACTTAAAGGCGGCTGACGTGGAGACTGCCCTAGTAGAATGAGCCGTAACCCTCTGAGGAGCAGGTCTACCTGAAGTGTCATAAGCCTGCAGAATACAATTAGCAATCCATCTCGATAGTGTGACTTTAGAAACTGCTTTACCCAAAGCAAATTTAGCAAAGGAGATGAACAGCTGATCTGATTGCCTGTGACCAGCTGTTCTGTGAATGTAAAATCGTAATTGTCTATGAACATCCAAGGAATGCAATTTGTATTCTCCTTTGTTTGAGTACTTGGGAAAAAACACAGGTAAGTTGATTGATTGGTTGATATTAGATTCTGAAGAGACTTTTGGAAGAAAGGATGGATTGGTCCTGAGGCACACCCTATCTGGAAAGAAGGAAAGGTAAGGCGGTTTGACGCATAGAGCCTGAAGCTCAGACACTCTTCTGGCTGAAGTGATAGCTACTAAGAAGGCAGTCTTCCAGGAAAGGTACTTCAGGTCTGTAGAAGCTGCAGGCTCGAAGGGAGGAGCAGTAAGGGCTTGCAGAACTAAAGATAGGTCCCAAGGTGGTACAATCTCTTTGACTGGAGGCCTCAACAAAAAAATCCCTTTAAGAAAGGTTTTGCACAATTTCGCCGTCATGAGGGGAGCTGTCTCATGACCAATGTGATAATGAGAGATGGCTGCCAATTGTACCTTAATCGTGGAAGAACTTGCCCCTTGATGAAAGAGGTCTGTTAAAAATCCAGCACTGCCGACATAGGTGCTGAAAAGGATCCAAACTTTTCTGGACCGCCCAAATAGAGAATCTCTTCCATTTACTCCGATAAACCTGCCTAGTGGAAGGTTTATGAGCCGCCACTAGGATGGCCTTGACCGGTGACGAGATACCGAGTCCTAATCAAGGATGGAACTGGAGCAGCCAAGCTGTCAATTTCAGGGTGCGTGATTGGGGGCCGGAATTCCCAAAGGGTGGGAGATGAGATCCGGGATCGGATCCAGAATCCAGGGTGGATTCACTTTGTGAGACCATACAAAGGGGAACCAGGGTTGTGAGGCCAGAACGGGCAATGAGAATCATTCTGCTCCCCAAACTGTTGGCTTTCTGCAGAAGCCTCTGCATCAGAGGTAGTGGAGGGTAGGCATAAAGCAGACCGGGAGGCCAAGCATGCACCAGCGCTCTCGGGATTCCCTGGAGGAAGCAGAGCGAAGAAATTGTCGCATTTGGCGTTTGAGTGAGAGGCAAAAAGATCGCAACAGGGTTGCCCCCAGATGGCAAAAATCTTCTTCACTACCTGAGGATTGAGAGACCACTCGTGAGGGGAAAGAATGGTGCGACTGAGTTTGTCCGCAAGGATGTTGGATTTTCCCGGAATGTGCGTTGCTACAAGAAAGCGTTTGGTGGAAATTGCCCATTCCCAGACTCTCATGGCCTCTCGACAAAGGGGATAGGACCTGGTTCCTCCCTGTTTGTTGATGTACTGAATCGCAATAGTCCCTGAAGGAAGAAGGTTGTGAAGTGCTTGCAATGCTAGGAGCAAAGCCCTCATTTCCAGGACATTTATATGCAACGAAGTCTCTGTGGGGTTCCACGTGCCTTGGACAATCTTCCCCGCAGAATGCCCCCCCCACCCGAGGCGAGAAGTGTCCGTGGTCACTGTGGCTCGGGGAAATGCTGCACAAAAAGGTCTCCCTGTCAGAGGCTGCGGAGACCGAAGCCACCAAAGAAGGGAATCCTTGCATGCTTTGCTGACCGCTATCGGACTGTTGAGAGAGGAATAGAGAGGGGACCACTGAACCTGAAGGGTCCATTGAAGAACCCGCATGCGTAAGCGCGCATGAATAAGAAGCAGGATAGCTGCTGCCATCGAACCTAGGGCCCTCAGGACCGAAGCTGCTGTCGGAAATGGTTGCAGGACCGCTGCGACATGACACTTCAGGTTGGAAATTCTGTCTGGGGTGAGGAAGGCTCGCATTGACCTGGTGTTTAGCCTTCCTCCTATGAAATCTATAATTTGTGTGGGGTGCAGTAAAGATTTCTCCCAGTTGATAGTGATGCCCAGCCTTGGGGCTATACGAAGGAAGTAGTCCCTGGCTGAGCACAGAAGATGCCTTGATGATGCCGTCAGGAGCCAGTCGTCCAGGTGCGGAAAGACCTGTAATCCCTGGAGTCTCAGGTGGGCCGCTACAACTGCCAGTACCTTGGTGAACACCCTGGGGGCTGAGGTGAGACCAAGGGAGGACCCTGAACTGATAATGACTGGCTCCCAGCCGGAAGCGAAGAAACCTCCTGGACCGTCTGTCCATGCGAATGTGGTAGTACGCGTCCTTGAGGTCGATGGAGCACATCCAGTCATTCTCCCTCAAGAGGGGGAGTATAGATTGAAGGGTGACCATCCGGAACTTTTGCTTGGTTACTGACAGGTTCAGCAGGGAAAGATCTAAGATCGGTCTTAAGTCCCCCATTTTCTTTGGCACTAAAAAGAACCTGGAGTAAAACCCTGACCCGGTTTGATCTAGGGGGACGCACTGGATAGCTCTTTTTTCTAGCAGCTGTCCGATTTCGATAGCTGCTGCCTCCCTTTGGTCGGGTGGTACATCTGGGAGGCTGCGAGATCTGGGAACTTTGTACAGGGGAATTGTATAACCTCTGGATATCACGCGAAGCACCCAACGGTCTGTTGTGATGGACTCCCAAGAAGTTAGGTGCCTCGAAAAACGCCCCCCGACTGCCTCCAGAGACGGACAGCCGGGCAACCCTTCAGGGCTGCTGCGTGGGCCTATCAGAGAAAGGTTCTCTGGACCCAAAGTTTCTAGGAGCCCCTCTGCCTCTAGGACGGTGACCTCCCTGTCCTCCTCTGCCACGGGAGGACTGGTTATCCGGAGCAGGTTGGGACTGCTGCGACTTCCAGAACCACATCTTCTTCTGTCCCTTTTGGTTCTTCGAGAAGGACCTCTGGGGAGCTGAGAAGCGGACTCCGACGGCAGACAGCGTCTTCCCGTCCTTCTCGCTCTGGACCAATGTTTCGCGAACAGTTTTGCCAAACAAGGCAGAACCATCAAAGGGGGCATTCGCGAAAGTCGCCTTGAAGGGCTCTCTTGAAATCACAGTGGCGGAGCCAGGCCTGCCGCCTCATGACTAGGCCTGCTCCACTGGCTCTAGCGGCTCCCTCGGTAGCGTGAGAAAGTAGCCGCATAGATGTGTTAGAAACTGCTCTAAGAGTGGCCATTCGGGTGGAGTATACCTGCTTGTCCTCACCCGACATGGACTCTGGGGGAGATGCAGCGTATTCTTTAATCAAATCCCGCTGCATCCTGATGACGTGTGCCATGTAGTTCAGCGCTCTCAAAGAGAAGGTTGCTGAACTGAAAACTCGCTTCCCAATGCGATCCATCGAGCGGGACTCCTTGCCCGGAGGATGCATAGAGGGACTCTCCTGGGCCAACTCCCTCTTAGTGGCTGCAGCCATCATCATGGCATCTACTGGAGGGCCTTTGCTCCAGTGAATGTGGTCCGCCAGAGGGGAAAGGATACGGTCAGGACGCTTGGGTACAGGCTCAACGGTGTCCGGATCCTTCCACGCTCTGGTGGATATAAGGTCCAACAGAGGGTCGGCAGCAGGGGACACCCAAGAGGTAGATGGGCCCGCCTCGAATGCCTCCAAGAACACAGACTCGTCTGAGGAGGCCTTGGGGGCAGACCACCCCCCCGTGATCCTCAACATTTCCATAATGTCTCCAAATGAGACGTCTTCAGGGGGTGACCTTGGGGAGCCCTCCCCTTCATCCAAGTCTGTGTCTTCGGTAACGGACTCGGGAGTCCATGTGCCTCCTTTTGCACTTACGCTTCCGAGGTACTTCTTGGGGGCTGTCCGAGGAGTACTCTTCCGCAGCTGGATGTTCCAAGGGAACTACTTGGGACATCGAGGCGGGCTGTCCCTGGGACCGGCTGGTGGGAGTCTGGCCCAACTGCAAGGGAGTGCGGGATGGAGCCGTGGCAGGGACCGGGGGTCCGGAAGTCCTCAACAGTGCCCTTTCCACTACGCCGAAGGCCGAGGGGAGCCAGCTTCTCTGAACCCGAGCCGACCCCCACTCGGATCCGGCCGCGGATCGGGCCGAGCAGACCGTCGGATCCGAGAGACCGGTGTGCTCCGACCTAGACGGAGCCGAAGACACACCAGCTCCCTCGGATCCGAGGCTCGGTCCTCGGCTCCGAGAGGTCGGGTCCGAAGCACCCGAAGCACTCAAGGGATGGAACGGGTCCGAGGTGCGCCGACCTATCGGATCCGACCCACCCCCGGATCCAACTCTGCCCGGCGCCGACAGCTCCAAACCCATGGTGTGGATCGGAGAAGGAGCCAAAGGGGCGAAAAAAGGGGTTGAAGCCCCTCCCGGATGGGGGGGGGGCTAGGAGCACTCCCATTTGCATTTGGGCCTGGATGAATCTCCTCATCATCCGGTCCATGTCTGCTTCACTCATGGAGAAGGTAGATCTAGTCGAGGCCACCGAAGCGGACCTAGAGAGCCGCCTTGGGGACCTCGCTGAAGGGCTAGCCTCCTCCTCCTCGGGCCCAGGAGAGAACCGAGGGAGGGAGCCGAGGAGGAGGGAAACTAGAAGGCACAGGAGAGGCCCGCTTGGATGGAGGAGCCGAACTAGAGGTTTCAGCTCTCCGTTTGTGGTGCCTCTCCTTCTTTTCTCTCTCCCTAGAAGTCTCTCTCTCCTCCGGCGTCTTAGAGGGAGGTTGAGTCCCAGCCGGGGGAGGAGAGCCCACAGCAACTGCTTGCTGTGTAGAAGGGGCAGAAGCCGAAGCGGTATCTGGAGGGAGAAGTCCCGCCAGAACAAGCTTCGACCTCCGCTCCCTCAAAGCTCGGGGGTTGAACCCTGCACAAATGGTACAACCAGATGACAGGTGTTCAACCCCCAAGCATTTAACACGAGTGTGGCCATCCGCCGGGGACAGCTTATGGCCACACTCGGTGCACTTAGAAAAAACTGCCTTATGGGCTTCAGACATACTCTAGCCCTAAAAGGCCTAAACACACACAAACCACTCAAACTACGCAAACCCGGGAAGAAAATATAAAAGATAGAGGAAGGAAAGCCTAACAGACACACTTCTATCTAAAATAATCAAAAAAGGTTAAATTTTACAAACTTTTCCTGTCAGAAAACTTATCTGCACTAGGAGCTCAAGGAATCCGTCGCAACTTGAAAGCGGCAAACGAAATCTGGGGTCAGTCAGGGCTTGGCAAGGGGTTATGGGTAGAGGGAGGAGCTAGGAGCTCGGAGCCTAAGCTTTTGAAGGCCGGCTCGGATCCGAGGTCGGATCCGATACCCACAGGTTGCAGACAAATGAAGTCTGCCTACTTCAGATCTGAATTTTAAGTACATCTTTTATCTTGATTCATTTTGTATGTAATTTTGGCTTTTGTCCACTAGAGGGGAGTGTTGTATTAGTTTTGGGATATAAATCAAGTTATCTACCCTTCCGTTTCTCCGTATGGTCGCATTCAATTGTTTATTATGCATTCATTTACTTATGCATCTAGTCTAGTAACTAGAATAGTGTGTTCTTATTTTTATTCATTCATTTATTATTGCAATGACATTGCAGTGATTTCAGTTAACCGTTAACTAATATCCGGCAGATGCTACTTGACTGAAGTAATAGTTTGGACTGGAGAACTGCAACTTGGATGATATCCCGGCTTTAAAGAAAGTAGAATAGAAGTAGTTCTAGTAAGTTATTTGTGTGTTTACACAGTTTTGTTGGCGATCACCAACATTATAGCATTCAGTTATGATTGTTGTGTACTGCAATACGTTTTAAACATGCAAAGTTTTGTCACGAAACTCCGCATGTTTAAAACTTATTGTAGTACACAACAATCATAACTGAATGCTATAAGATCACCAACATTATAGCATTCAGTTATGATTGTTGTGTACTACAATAAGTTTTAAACATGCGGAGTTTCATCAAGCATTTCATGTGGATTAACTGTTTGTATTTCCTAGAGCTGTCCGGTGCTTGATTTCTGTTTTTTGTTTGTGCACTGTTCTTTACCTGTGGTTTAAACAAGAAATGCAATACCACCAGGTTTATGTGAGGGCCATATTTGGTAGATTTTTGGAATTTGCTGCGGGCCAATTAAAAATGGATCGCGGGCCGCAGTTTAGACACCCCTGACATAGATGAAATGCAAAGGTTAACACCAGGCAATGCTGCAGGGGGCACACTATAATAGATTACACATTACTATTCAAAGTTCAGATCTTAGTGCAGGACATATTTCATATTTCATTATATCTTGTTTTACAGCTCCACAATCTACAGTCGTATTTGCTGTGAAGCACCTGTACACATTGTATTTCTTCAACAATGTACTAGATTAAACACAACAGTTTGTGGTAATAATCTTTATTTTGGGTAATATGACACAGTGGTTTATTACAGTTGAGATTCTACATTCAGTAGTACTGCATATCCTGTAGATGATGAATGAATGCCATTTATTACAGTTACAGTAGCCCTCGCAGTGCAGTTTATTAGCAGGTGCATTCCTACACAGTATTAGTTCAATATTTCCTTCCTTTCACCAATAGTAGTTTGTTTGCTGCCTTCCTCTGTATTACACAGCACCTGGCATTAGTCACGTTTAAAATATATTTACTGACAGTTCTCTAACTGGATTAAGCAGTGAAATTATAAGCAACGTCCTGTATTTCTTTCAAATGTAATGTCAGCTTTGCTGACGTGTGTGTTCTAATGTACCGCTTCTCATTTTGAACACAGTGGTAGTAAAAATTAATCTGGGAGCGCTTGTTCATAGGTAGGTACTAGGCTATTGGCCCTAGGGCCAATGGTACCCTGGCTTTTGCCACCCAGGAAAATTATTTTCCTGTGCCCCTGTCAAGCAGAGCCACAGACGTGATCCCTGGGGTGAATTTCCTATCTCCCATCCAATCATCAAGATTTTTCTTGAAGAGTGCTAATGAGGAGCTTTGTTTGATATAGATAGGTAGTTTGTTCCAGAGTATGGGAAGTCTCTGAGACAGGAATCTATCCCTCCAGCATGTTCTGTTTATTGTGGTGACAAGGTTTTGGTCCCTAGAGCGTGTAGCTCGGAGGGATTGGGATTTCTTTAAGTGGAGCATGTCCAACAGCTCTGGGTTTGACATAGCCTTGCATGTTAGGCAGAGATCGCCTCTGAGTAGGCGATGTGCGACAGAGTAAAGCTGGACGGTCTGCGTAGGGCATCTGTTTGAGGCCGGTAATCCTCTTTGTGAGGTATTTTTGTGGCCTTTCCAGTTGTTGTAGATGTCTTGTGAGGTACATACCAAAAAGGGCGTTGTACTCTATAATGGGTCTAATGAGTGATGAGTAGAGGGGAACAATGACCTATTTTTTACTGGATTAGAAACTTTTTGTGGTAAGGTGTGCCACGTAGAAGGATTTCCTGATTACTGTGGTAATGTGATTATCAATGGAGAGACTACTGTCCACTTGAATAACCTTTCCCCTGGGTTGTCACAGTCAGGATTGCTTCATACATTACTCAGAGGCGAACTTCAGGGAGAGAACATCAGGAAATAAAGGAAGAAAAAACATCAGGAACTCATGAGTGTAAGGCGGCAAGTTGAAAGCTCATAGTGATTTTCTAAATCTGGAAACAGCTAGGTGTTTCTCTCTATTTTGAAATCTGTTGATAAGTCTTTTACAGCTCTAGCAAGGGAAATCTAAAATGGCATATTTATTGCATTTCTTTGCAGAATACAGAGTGCAACTGATTTGTTGAAAGGTCACTTCGATGGCAACAGTGTGATGCAAGATTCCAACTGCTCATTCTAGCTGTTGCCCCGATAACGGAAAAGTACCGTATTTTTAAGTACCGTACTGGGTTAGCAGACATGACAGCAAGCAAAGCGTCCCTTCAGGACAGGTTGTTTGGGTAGTGTTCCATTAACATTTTTTCTGTTAACATGGTAGTAGGGAGATGTATACACACACTTTGTGTATTCTGGGTCATTCACTTTTTCTGAAGGGTAGTTTATGTAGATGGATAGTACCACAAATTCTATTTTTATTGTGCAAAAATGTCTACAGTTGAGAAGATCCTGCTTGTTAAAATAGTGTGCAATTTAAGTTGCAAAAATACTTTTTTGGAAGAATAGAAAATAGGTAGAATTTGCGGTTGTATCCATCTACATGGGTTACCTTGCGGAGGAGGTGAACGACCTAGAATATATAAGAGGTGTGTGTGCACATCAACCTCTCATTTCCCATTGCCCTGTTAATGGAAAACTGAACAATCCATGTAAACTCCACTAACAATCCACATATTCCACTTATAAGGTTAAACTGCACCGTATCTCTCAGCAAGATGTCTCTTAAACAAAACGTAAAAAAACAGAAAAAAATCAAGCATGTTATTTATAAGGTATGATAAAGCACTTCCTGAACAAAAGAAGTTGAAAAAATCTACTTGATAAGACCTTAAACCATTTTAAAACAGTTCTTTTTAATGTTATTTCTCCAATACAAAGCTATCACAGTTCACCCAATGCACTGAAATCTACTGCTTTTATGCAGATAAAAGTATCTCAGTTCACCCAGTAAAGGTGGGAAACTGCCACCATCTAGATAAAATTACATAAGCAACTTAATTATTTCACATTATACTTAAGCTTACAATTAAATAAACATATTCTATGGAAATCTTCACACAAGAAATATGTGGATGAACAAGTTTTACCCTTATATGTATTTTCTGATGAAAATGAAACACATACCTAGGTGTTTTTGTTTTCCTGTCAGTAAATGATCCTTTTCCCTTCTGTGGAAAAAAAGAAGTTATGTCTTACCATAACGCTCCGTGTTGTAGATCTTTATTCATTCTTTACTTTTAGGACCTCGGTTCCATCCTCGGAACCGATACAGCCATTTCCCAGCTCAAGCCAGCCAAAAACTCTCAGCAAATAACCTACCCACAATGCCCCTCTCCTAGATACTCCAGATCGAGTTTGCCTGCCCTAGATAAAAAATGTAGTAATAGGAAAAAGGTAGGAGGCTCTGTCTGAGCAAATACCCTAACCAGGGGAACCTAAATTCCACCAGGAGTCCAGACGGGGAAGGAGGGCAGGAAGTAAAGAATGAATAAAGATCTGCAACACAGATGGAACGTTATGGTAAGACATAACTTCTTTATCTGATGTAAATTTTTATTCATTCTTTACTGTTAGGACCGAGTCCCCAGCTACGTGAGTCCTGGGTGGCCCTAAGGAAGGATATTCCTGAGCACCATAGAACCAAAAGATGCTCGTCCCCTGGAGGCCAAATCCAATTTGTAATGAGATATGAAGGTATGAGGTCTTGCCCATGTGGCTGCTGCGCATATATCATCCATAGAGGCTCTGGAATGAAAAGCCACAGAGGTAGCCATAGATCTGGTAGAATAAGCTTTTATTCTGGAAGGTAAGGGTAGCTTATTCTATTAGTAGATAAAGGTAATGATGTGTCTAAGCCATAAGGATAAAGTAACTTAGGTTTACCCAATCTGGGCCCTGCAAAGGCCATAAACAATTGGTCTGTTTTCCTGAAAGATTTAGTCCTGTCCAAATAACAACTAAGCCTTGGTGCACATCAAGGGTGTGCAAAAGGTACTCCCCTCTCTTAGAATGCCTTGGGAAGAAAACCGGCAGGTCGATAGATTGGTTAATGGAAAAAACAGAAATTACCTTGGGCATGAAGGAAGGGTCAGTGCAAAGGGACATCCTATCCATGTGGAAGATCAAGTAAGGACTCTTGACACTCAAGGGCTGCAGCTCACATACTCTTCTTGCTGAGGTGAGTGCTACTAGAAGTATGGTTTTCCAAGACAAAAATTTCAAATCACGTGAATCAAAGGACTCAAAGGGAGAGCATGTAAGGGACTGAAGCACCATAGTCAAGTCCCAGGGATCTAAGGGAGGCTTGACTGGAGGTTTAACATGGTAATACTCCCAAAAGGTCATGCATAGGCGGTGTGACATAATTGATGAATTTTCAAGACCATTATGAAATCTGGTGATAGTTGAAGCTGAGGCTCCTACGTGCAGGAGAGTAGTCAGGTATTGCAGAATCTTTTGAATAGGCATAGAGAAAGGGTCTAAGTTCTGGTCTTTGGCCCAAATAGAGAACCTAGTCCATTTACTAGAATAAACCTTTCTAGTGGAAGGTTTGTGTGAGGCCAGAAGAATTTCACGAACAGGAGATGGGGTGTCAGGCACCCTGGCAATCATTGGAAGTGGAGGAACCAGGCTGTGAGCTTGAGACTGTGCAGGTTGGGATGAATCAATCCCTGGGGATAACAGGTCCTGGGAATGATCCAGGATCCACGGGCTGTGAATCAGATGAAGCCATAGAAAAGGGAACCAGACGTGACGTGGCCAGTAGGGAGCAATGAGGATCACTTTGCTTTTCAACCTCTGAGCTTTCTGGAGAAATTGTGTAATGAGGGGAAATGGGGGAAAGGCATACAGGAGACCTGAGGGCCAGTCGTGCGTTAGAGCGTCCCTCGGTGGTTCCCCCAGAGGGGAGGATCAAGGCAAAATAGCTCCTGCATTTGTAATTCAGGGGGGAAGCAAACAGGTCGCAGTAAGGCTTGCCCCAATGTTGGAAGATCCAAGCTGCTATTACAAAGTTGAGGGACCATTCGTGAGGCATCAGGATGTTCCTGCTCAGATTGTCCACATAAAGGTTGGAACTCCCGGGAATGTGCGTTGCTATAAGAAAACAATTGGAAGCTATCGCCCAGTGCCAAATCCTCATGGCTTCCTGACATAGGGGGTAAGATCTGGTTCCACCTTGCTTGTTGATATACCAGACGACTGACATGTTGTCTTCAACTGAATTGCAGTGGTCCTCGAAGGCAGGGATGCATGGAACTCTTGCAACGCTAAGAAAACTGCCCTCAGTTCCAGGACATTTATGTGCAAGTTGGCCTCGAGGCTGGTCCAGGTGCCTTGAGCAGTCTTGCCCTGAAAATGCCCCCCCACCCTAAAAGTGAAGCGTCCGTTGTCACCATGGCTGTGGGTTGGGGAAGACAGAACGGTCGACACGAAAGATTCTTTTTTGGCTCCATCTACCATAGCATTTCCTACTTGCAACGTTTTGTAAGGCATATCATATAGTTGAGTGGGTGGGTTAACAACGACCATTGTGCGGAAGAGTGGGTGGGCTAACAACGACCATTGTGCAGAAAGGAGCCACTGCAAGATTCTCATGTGCAGTCTCGGCAATGGTACCAAAGTAATGGCAGCTTCCATGGAGCCCAAGAGTTGCAGTACAAGACATGCTGGTGCAAACGTGTAAGGAAGAAGGTCTTGAATTTGGTGTCTTATTTTCAAAAGCCTGTGAGGAGGGAGAGAAACTTGACAGGATTTTGTGTTGAAGACCGCTGCAATAAATTCCAATGTCTTCATTGGAGACATCTGAGATTTGTCTTTGTTGATTGTAATCCTCAAGTGGAGAGCGAGATCTTGAGTGTAAGATATGCTGCGGACTAGGAGGTTCCTGGTCGGAGTGGTAAGTAACCAGTCATCTAGATAGGGAAACACCTGGAATCCTTGAAGTCAAAGATGGGCTACCACAACTGCCATACATTTGGTGAACACTCGGGGGGCTGTTGAGAGACCGAATGGCAGTGCCCTGAACTGATAGTGACTGGCTCCCAGCCGGAAGCGGAGCTGATAGTGACTGGCTCCCAGCCGGAAGCGGAGCTGATAGTGACTGGCTCCCAGCCGGAAGCGGAGAAGCCTCCTGGAGCAGTGATCCATCTTTATGTGGTAGTGCGCATCCTGTAGGTCTATAGAACACATCCAATTGTCCCTCCCTAGAAAGGGAAGAATGGACTGTACTGTGACCATCCGGGATTTTTGAGGTTCGATAAATTTGTTCATTAGGCTGAGATCCAGGATTGGTCTCCAGTCCCCCCTGTCTTTTTTGGCACTAAAAAGAACCTCGAGTAAAACCCGGATCCTATCTGTTCTGGTGGGACTGGTTGGATGTCCCTTTTTCTTAGCAGTTTTTCTATTTCTAAGATTGCTATTTACCTCTGATTGGGCGGTATATCGGGGATTCGTTTGATGGGTGTGGGTATTAGGTCGAAAGGTATTTAGTAGCCTCTAGATATTATTCTCTGCACCCAATCATCGGTAGTAATAAGATCCCAGGCTGGTAGATGCAGAGAGAAATGACCCCCGACTGCTTCCAGAGGAATGCAATCGAGCAGCTGCTTAGGAGCACTGGTAGGGTCTGCCGGAGAACGAATCTCTGAACCCCTGGTTACGCGGACCCCCTCTACCCCAAAATGGGTGTCTTTCATGAGTTGCCCCCTCTGCCCTGGGGGGATTGTTCACCACTAGTGTCACGAAAGGATCCTTGGGATTTCTTGAACCATATCTTTCCCCCCTTCTGATTCCTGGAGTAGGGCCTCTGGGGGTTGGAAAAGCTTATGCCCATAGCAGACAAGGTCTTTCTCACTACATGCACCTTGGGTCCAAAAAGTACAGAGTCGTCGACAGGTGCGTTAATGAAGGAAGATTTAAGGGGGTCTGCGAAATCACACAATCGCATCCAAACATTACGTCTCATGACAACACCAGATGTGGCAGCTCGAGCTGCCCCCTCTGTGGTGTGAGACATCAAATGCATTGGGGAGTTTGAGATGGATTCAAGGGTAGCTAGCTGCGAGGCGACAGTGTCACATACCTCATCAGGCAGTACCCCCACCAAAGAGGAAGGCATTTCAGAAATTAGGTCTCTTTGGAGGCGAGGAAAGTGTGCCAGATAATTCAGCGACCAAATGGCGAAGGTTGCTGAAGCATTGGTCTGCTTCCCTAGTCTGTCCATGGTCAGGGACTCCCTGTTTGGAGGATGTACAGTGGAACTATCTTCTGCCATTTCCCTCTTGGTAGCCGCTGCCACGATCATACAATCAACCTTCAGTTTCTTGGACCAGTGGGGCTGGTCTTCAGGTATAGATAAAATTTTGTCCTTCCTCCAGGGGACTGGTTCTACATTGTCCGGGGCCTTCCAGGCACGCTGCACATTTAATTTAACAAGATTATCTGCTGGTGGGGTCACCCAGGAAGTAGATGGCCGGCACGGAAGGCCTGCAGAAACACCCATTCCTCAGAAGAAGGGTTAGAAGACTTCCATTTCCCCCGCTGTTTGAGGATTTCGAGAATGTCTCCCAATGAGACGTAGTCTGGGGGAGAATGAGGGGACCCTTGCCCTTCATCACAATAAGTGTCTTCTGTGATTGATTCCTCTGGGGAGTCAAGGTGCTTCCTCTTGCACCGTTTTTTCCGGGTGGCTCTCCAGTTGTATCTTCTGAGAAGGACTCTGGAGAAGAGGTTCCCTTCACAGGGGGTTCTGATACTGGTTTTAGGGGCTGGTTGTGAGATGTCAGGGTGAAGGGCCCTATCCATCACCTGTACAGCAGGCACACCCAAGCCCACTTCCAGTTGAGGGGTTACGAGAGAACTGGAAGGCGTCTGAACTGTGGACATAGATGGTGCCAGTGAGAAAATAGGCACCAGGTTGGTACCAAGGTACGGACAGTCCAAGCACCGCTCCGAGAAAGCATTGGCTCCATCATAGCCGGTGCTGCAAGGGTGCTCAGTGCCGACAGGGGAGGCACTGCTGTCGGAGCAGAGACAGTATGTACCGAAGCGGGTGTTGGGGGAGGATAAGCAGGGGGAGATGAGATAAAAGATTCTGAGCCAGGAGGAACGGAAGGTCTAGCTGGAATGGGCAATCCCCTAGCCACCAGAAGATGGTCCACAACCCGCACTAGGTCTAGCTCAGAAAAACTCCTAGTGGATCTAAGAGAGGCTGCAGAAGGGGAATCAGGTCTTTCTAGAAAGGGGCTAAACCTCTGTCCCAAGAAAGGGTCGTAAGTAGGAGAATATCTTGTCCTTGGCAGGTAATTCAATTTTGGAGCCGATGGAGCTGAAGAAACTGTTGGCACCATGGCCGGGGATGGTGCTAAGGCATGTACAGCCATCGAAGCCCATGGAGCAGAAGAAGCTGTCAGCAGTGTGAACGGGGATGGTGCCAAGGCATGTACAGTCACTGGAGCCCATGGAGCCAAGGAAACTGTCGGCACAGTGCACGGGGATGGTGCCATCAAAAGAGCTAAAAAATTAAATTACCAAGAACAAGGGTAGGAAATAGGCCTAGGTTATAGGCAACAGTGATAAAAAACTAACTTGACAAAAATTTTTGTAATTCAGAAGAAAAACTGTCATAAAAACAACAAATTACTACTTAGCTTTAAGAGAGATGGCTAACACGTCTGACTAGGAATGCGGCAAATGAGATCTGGAGTATCTAGGAGAGGGGCATTGTTGGTAGATTCTTAGCTGAGAGTTTTTGGCTTTTGCGAGCTGGGAAATGCCTTATCGGTTCCAAGTATGGAACTGAGGTCCTAACAGTAAAGAATGAATAAAGATTTACAACATCAGATTGTAAATTCTGAGAGACTAAAATAGGACGGTTCTAGAATTCCATCACACAGTGGGGGCACAAACTCTCACTGTACCTCACATATAAAGTTAAAATGTTTTCTGTTCGTCTTTTTTCTAATTAACTGTTTTCTGTAGCCAGTCTTTATTTATTTAGTATATTCCCATTTAAGGTGCAACACAGAATCCATGTGAAGCATGAATATAGACAGTCCATCAGCTAAATGGACTCATGAATAATAAATGAGATTAATAAAGAAATCGAACAAGTAGTGTAAAGGCATGTTATAGCAAAGAATACAGTATATATAGCCATGTCATAATATGAACAAAGCTGGGCATTTAACAGTGACCAGAAGCTAATGCTGTAACTGCAAAAAAAGAAAGGTTTAAAAAGATAATGTAAATAAACAATAAGAGAAAAGACAGTTGCTCTGCTTATATTTATTTATTTATTGTCCAAACTGCACTAGTTCATAGGTTCATATTTGTATACTAGGCTAATGATCACTAGGGCCTTTACAAGCCTAGCAGTGCAACTCAAATGTGTCCCACAAGGTATATGCTTTAGATGTTTATATATGGGTGATTGTTGTTTGCAACATGATTTACTGACTGCCTCTGTCCATTATCTTCTCCCCATCTATGTGAAGCAGAGTTCCTCCCTAGACAGATTCGAGTGTGGCTTGGACAATTGGATGGGAGACCGAAGGTTCATCCCTGGTTTGGCACCTGTCTCTAATGGACACAGGTAACCTGTAAATGGTTCATCTCCCAAATCCTTGTTTACACTTATCAAGGGTATCGGAACTTGTCAGAGATTTGGGATGCATGGCTAGGCTTAAAAAGGTCCTTGTGGTCATTAGCCTAGTAAACACCTATGATGTCCCCCTATGTGCTTTGATTACCTTGGTGTGTGACTGTACTGTATGGGACACTTGTGTTTACATGGGGGATTTCACACCATATATCCACTGACACTGGAATTTTGGATCAGCTACTCTACCCTGGTTAACAAATATCAATTACTACATCATTAAAAATAAAAAAATAATTTAACAATGCTTTCACATGTAAAAGCCGAATCGGCTGTCTTGGTATTTGAACCATGCACCTACTGCACACAAAGCTGGAACTCTAACCACTAAGCCAGCTCTGCCAGAGAAGATTTAAGCTATACATTTCTGTATAGCTCTTCATGCCATTTTAAGCACTGCTGAGCCAAGCGCCATGGCACACAAACCCTCTCAGCTATGCCAAAACTTCAAATACAGTGGGGAAAAAAACATCAACCATTTTAAATATATATATATATATATATATATATATATATATGTCACTATATCATATATTAGCATGTCAGTTGCAGGCCACATTAGCATGTCAGTTGCAGGCCACAAACTTTTCATGAAAATTCATGCTAATACAAAATCTGTCATTCTATCAACTTTCTAAGTTTGTAAGGGCAATATTTAAAAACTGTCCCAATTTCTGGCCTTTTACCCCACTTTTACTACTTACTGCCTTTGTCTAGATTTCTTGCTCCAAGAGGTTCACAGGTGTGTGTCCAAGGAAACTCTATTACTGTAAAGTACCGTACGTCACTTTCACAATGCAGGGGTGTGTGTTACAGTTCCTGTCACACACCCCCCCTGCAATCCATTCCATTCACAGATCCTCTTTTCAGTTGACGCGGACACTGACGAGATTCTAAAGTGCCGCACAAGACTTTGACAGTGCAGGGGACGTGTTATAGATTTGCAAGCACTGCTGCAGCACACCCCCTGCACTGATTCAGTATCTGTGTACACGGCTCCCTCTCAGTAGGGCGCTGTCATTAATATGTAAGGCGCACTACCGAGAAGGGGATGCGGATACCATTCAGTCTGTGTAGGAATAACTCTATTCCTACATGGAGTTTATTATTCCCGTCCTTAGTCTTATATTTTCCTTAAGGAATTGTCGAAGTGCTTCACTTGATTCTGCTTTATTTTCTTGACTATTGATTTTCTAAAGGCTTCTAGAATTCTTTCTAAGTCTGATACTTTCCTTTTTTTGTCTCTATTGTTTATTTCTTTTATCTGATTTACCTTTATCATTCTTTTCTTCCTATTAACTATTCTCCTTTGATTTTTTTGGATTCAGACTAAGCTCATAGTTTGACCTTCTGTAGATTAATCATTGTTTTATGGTTCAGTATCTCTTTAAGTATTTTTTGTTGAGGTCTTCTAATTCTTTTTCTGAAGCTAAGTTACATTTATGAATATCTAATTTCATTTTGTCTATTTTAGTTTGTAGTTCTGCCAGTTCTTTATTCCAATGCTTTTGTTTGTTTTCATACCAGCCTACCACCTTCCCATATAAATATACTTTCATTGCATCCTGTATATATATATATATATATATATATATATATATATATATATATATATATATATATATATATATATATCTATATGTATATAGATCTACCTTACAAGCTCGACACTTCACAAGATCGACGAATGACGGAGCAGATAACCGACAACTTGCAATGCCGACAGCGAAAACACAGACATGGGAAAAGTGTGAGCTAAATGAGTTAGGGTTAGGGTGCGGGTAAGGTAAGTGTGCGATAGTGACGGACCTTACGGTTGGGGTTTGGGTTTGGGTTAAGGTTAGTACATAGATAGTTGTGTGTAAGGTGTAGCGCAGGTTTTTAGGTTTTTAGGTTGTTGGTGTGCTTGTGTTGTGTGGAACAGCGAACATTTTGTTTTGTTAACTGTCGGGGTTGTGGTTTGTCGGGCATGTGAAATTTTGTGTTTTTGCGGTTTTGTTCTTGTGGTCTCGTCATTCTAAATGTTGAACTTGTGAAGTGTCGACCTTGTAAGGTAGATATATAAATATATATATATATATATATATATATATATATATATATATATATATATATATATATATATATATATATATATATATATATATATATATATATATATATAGAATCACTACTAAATACCGAATGCCCAAAATCCCGACGCATAAAACACCGAGACCACATGCCCAAAACCCCACAATACTGAATATGTAAAACCGCGAAATTCAAAATCGCGAAAGTTACACAACCATACAGCACACACACACACACACACACACACACACACATCTTCTTCCCACAACCAAACAATGCATCCTACACCAGACATAGGCAGGGGGCAAGCCCCCCTGCACCCCCCATCTGGGAGGCTGCACCCCCCCACACACCCCTACTTTATTATTCTAACTCTGAGATCGCACAAACAGACACACAAGGCAAACCCACACCCACACATTACGGTCCCTCACACATACACATTACAGTCCCTCACACACACACATTACAGTCACACACACACACACACACACACACACACACACCACAGTCACAACACACACTACACCCCTCACAAACGCACTTAACACACACATACTTACCTGTACCGCAACACCAGAAGCGCTAACGCAAAATCCTTTAACATTGAGATTTTGCATTTCGCGCTTCTGGTCTTTCGGTAATGCAGAGTTTCGGTCATCTGGTCTCAGTGTTTTCAGCATCGGGATTTTGAGCGTTCGATAATCCATAGTGATCCCATATATATATATATATATATATATATATATATATATCTATATATATATACACACACACATATATATATATATATATATATATATATATATATATATATGTGTGTGTGTGTGTGTGTATATATATATATATATATATATATATATATATATATATATATATATATATATATATATATATATATATATGTCTGCTACCTCATCTGTGAGGCTTAAATCTAGAAATGTTTGCATCTCTAGATTGCATCTCTTTAAAGTTTGCTATATAGGCTGGAATTCCTATGATTGTAAGTTTTCTCTTATAGTTAAAATCTATTTCAAAAGTTATTGCATTATGGTCTATGAAGGGACAGGTGATTGTTTTGACTTTGCTTATTTTTGTGGTAAGATCTTTTGTTATAAACACTGTCCCCGGGATTCATGAAGCTCGGCGCAAGGCCGGTGTAAGGCTTGCGCCGGCAGTGCAGTGTATAATCGGCGTAGCAGCGCCATATGCATAGTAATGAGTGCGCGCCGCAACCACAGACACGTGCAGAGGGCACGTGAGCGAGCCCAAGTAGGATGCGGCCGTAGGCGTGGCCAAGCCGGCAGGCGATGAGCAACCTAAAGTGCTGACTTCCACAGGCCGACTTCCACAGGCCGCCTGCAATAGTAACCGCACCAGCCAGGGTCCGTGGATAATGAAACGTACGCAGAGTATGCAACATAGTACCCGTCCACACAAAACAGAGAACCAAACATTAACCCACGAAGTCCAAATTGTACCCGTCCAAGGAACAAAGGATACGCGTAATACCGTGTCCATCACGCAATGCACTGTCAGTGGGCATACCCAGTGAAGGTGTACTGCAGCATGTCAGCGCGCCGCACCTACACAGAACTAGCCACATGGGCATGGTCACCAGCAGTAGTGAGAGTACACTGCCGGGTAGCCGTGTCGATATAACAACAAGAAGGAAACCAGATACCCTAAACACAGACAAACATGTGCATAGAAACATGTACTACACCCAGCAACGTGCCCGTCGCATGAACCCATGCATGCAAATGTAATACACAACAGCCCCGTCATAGCATGTAACCCGCACCCATGTACGACCGTGCACCCAACCCAGCTAGCAGTCTTGCGCAGCTGCACACCTACACACAACGGGTATACTTGAAATGTAGTAAGAAGTATTGTCCTAGGCAGTGCCACGTGGGCAAATATGTACCCCACATGTTAACATCCCACCTCAGGTACAGATATCCAAATGGCTGCATGTGAATGTGTCGGCAGAATGTGTACATCCCGCATGTGGTATGGACCTGTCGAAACCCCATACACATGCCACGGTGCCCATAACTGTACACATCTGGACAAGGCAGTATGTTCAGCCACCGTACTGATGATTAGCTATGCAGACATGTCAAACACAACACATACGGCGGAACATCTGCCCACCAAGCAGGACGCCCCAACAGAGTGCCACATGCACAGAAGGTGAAGGTGGGACATCACACGTTGAGAATAGCGTTGCCGGATGGCCAAACACCCACGGCCAATGCAAAGGATGAAATAACATGTATATGCCTGGATGAATGGGTATGTCATAGCATGGGAATAGGCCAAGCTATCCAACATAATAGCCATGCGTACCAGATACAAACTGCCAGTAACACGCAGTAGTAATGCAGGAAGGCATACACGATTGTGGGAATAGCACAGGACATATGGCATGTGCCAAGTGTTGACACATGACACAAATGTCCAGGATGGGACTCCCCGCAAAGAGGAACATGTGCCAACCCCACCCCCCACAGATGTACCGGCAGTGGAAACACATCCCAAACACACACCAACACTAACGTCCATCCCACGACAGCAACGGAGGCAGGTCAAAGACCACCATGACGCGTGCACAAACAGAGACACGTAACCGTTGCCCTAACAACCCCCCACAGGCCAACGAATAATAGTATGGACATATGCATGTAATGCTGTGAAGGATGTGTGGTAGTCCTCAGTATCACAGAGGTAGGTACACAGATACACTGTAATCAACCGTGACGTATGTGCACTGTACACAGCATACCTGCAGGTAATACATAGTTCAATCATGTGCCACAGAAATATACACATACGAATGAGGATAGGGGATAGACAAGTGTGAATGGGACAAACTATGAACATAGGTTCATAGGTCCATAGGTACATAGTAGGCTATCTGCCCAAGGGCAGCTATAACCCTAGCCCATAGTTATGTTGCCTTTGCCAACCCTCCAGTCCAAAGATAACAATGCCTATTATACTGCTGTACCTCTGTCAAGCAGTGACAATGAAGTAATCCCTGGGGTATATCTGCAATGCCCCATCCATTGGTCAAGATCCCCCTCGAACAAGGCCAGCGAGGCGCTCTGCCTCACATGTACTGGGATGTTGTTCCACAGCATAGTGAGTGTCTGGGTGATGAATCTGTCCCTCCAACACATTCCATTAATGACCGTGTCAAGGTTCACGTCACCTGCCCCTGTGGTTCTGAGGGATGTAGATCCATTAGGTGAAGCATAGTCATCAAATATGGGTCGACATGGCCTTGTATGTCAGGCACAGGTCACCACTGAGCAAGTGGTATGTGACTGAATGGAGCAGGAGTCCTGTCAGTCGGGCAGCATAACACAAATTCCTGACACCCTGCATCCGTTTGACGATGAACCTATGGGGCCTTCCCAGCTGCTGCAGGTGTCGGGTCAGATATCCCCCGAATGGGGCTCAATCATAGACTAATGAGTGATGAGTACAAGGAGACGATGACCTCCCATGATCTAGATGTGAATCCCTGCACCATCAGGTGTGCAATGTAGAAGGTCTACCTAACTACGTTAGCAACGTGTGTCGAACGAATGGTGACTGACAACCTGGGTCCCCAGATCCCTGGTAACTCCCTCTTGTGCTCAGTGGATTGCCACCTATATGGCAGCAAGGGGTAACCATGTTCTTCCCGAAGGGTATGACTATGCATTTCCCGGCATTTAGCTGTAGGCCATGTCCCTGGCACCAGATATCCATATCTGTGAGGCCCTTCTGAAGGATATCTGTGTCAGATGTCCGTCCCACTATGGCACCCAGTTCGCAGTCATCTGCAAACATTGTCAGCCATAACCCCCCTGTGATTGCTTGTACTTTGGAAATGTAGATGCAGAAAAAGAGTGGACCCAGGACTGAGCCCCGTGGGACACCGCCTGTGACCGGCTGTGAGTCTGACATGGTGCCAGCAACTATGACCATGTGGGTTGTGTCACCTAGCCAGTTTGCAACCCATCCTGCGATGTACGGGTTCACATCCAAGCCGATGGGTTTATCAATGATACCTGAGGGGGGTATTGTGTTGAAGGCCTTTGCCAGGTTGAGGTAGGCTGTATGGACTGCCCGACCCTCATCAATGGCCTCGGTGACTGTTCCTAAAACGTCAACCAAGTTTTAAACGCATGATCTGCCTATGACCAAGCCAAACTGGGTTGGATGCAAAGTATGCAAGTCCCCTGTGTCGTCATCTATGAGTTCCATTATGATCCTTCCCCATGGCTTTGCAGATAAGGCTTGTCAAACTAATGGGACGGTAATTACCAGGGTCAGTGGAGGCACTGCCCCTGTGAAGTGGGACTACAGTCGCCGTGCGCCACAACTTGGGTACGTTACCTGAGGTGAGGCTAAGATGAAACAGCCGTCCTAACTGTGGGTCTAATCCCTCAATGAGTTCATGGCGTACACAGCCGGGACACCATCTGGTCCCATGGATGCTGTGTTCACTGCCTTGGGGAGAGCATGTCCCACCTGTGCGTTACAGAAGTTTCGGGGGCCACAATCCTCTGGTACAGACATCTCTCCATGTGGGGGGGAGGGGGGGAGATGTTTGCACCGAACCTGTCAGCCAGTATGTTGGCAATGTGTGTATGTTCAGTAAACGTCACATCATCCTGAACCCAGTCCGAGCATATCTGGGAGTGTCCTCCCAGGTGTCCAACATAGCTAAAGAAGGCCGTATGATTGTCCTTCGAGTCCTTGGTGATATATCTGTCGGATTTGCCCTGGATGATGTCATGAGAGCTTGTAGTTCTTCACATATAATGAGCAAGGGTGTCATACCTTACAAGGATTCTGCTCTGTTTTGTAGTAGCTACCTCCTTTCGTTGTAGAGCTTGTGTATGGCTGGGGTACACCAGACTGGATGCTTGGCATTGGTACAAAGACTCACAGTTGTGTAAAGGATTGCCTGATCCATGCAGTCCTGTAGGTGCTGGTAGAAGGCATATGTAAGTGATTCAGTGGCTTGAGTAATGTTTACCACTGGCTCAGGGGCCTTAAAGGAGACCACACTAGTGTTTAGAAGTGTGAAGTCGGCTTTTGAGAAAGCCATATGTATGGTAACCGGCACCACCCACAGCATTGTATGCCAATAGCAGAAGCTATTGTCCAAATAACATATTATCATTTTGATTATTAAATTATTCATTATTATTTATTCAGTTATTTGTTTTAGCTACTTACACTTGAAAATGCCCGGTAAGACCGTGCGAAAATGTTCGTGATCTACTTGTTTTGGTGGTGTTATTTTGACAATAAAGTGGCGATTCTTTCCTATTGGGATTTCTGAGGATGATTTAAAGCAGTTGCTAACCTGCATCTTTGGATGTACACCATTTGGTTCCAGTTCTGAAAAACCTGGTTTTCGTAGCACTACATAATATGGGTAGTCAAACAGACATCCGCGACTGGGGAACATACAGCAGCAGTCAAAACCACTGGCCAGATGGACACAGTCCAACAAGTTCTACACTTTACATATGCACATTGGTGTCCATTGTAGGACCCCAAAAATTGATCCGTACGCTATATCATCCAGCTGCTACCGTTCCACCCAGAAGAAGTGACAGCCGTGACTACGGCACAGCTAGACATATGCATCACCAGCGTGTTTAAGGTTGATGACAAGTGTCCATGAAATGCAGGACATATGAACAGAAATCCCCAGATTGTCGAGTCCATAGAAGTGCGTCCACATCCCAGTCCCGCACACATGAAGGATGTGTAATGGGTACCGTCGAGGGTTGCAGCCATGGGATCGTGGGTATGCAGAAATGGGGCTCTGTGTTGTTTGGCAGATAATCCGTTGTCCCGCCCCGTGGGAGGGATGTGGGTATAGCACATGCCTTACTCCCCACTAATAATGCAAAGCATCCACCGGATAATGCTAAATGCAGGTGTGAAATGTGTACAGCCCTATACCAGTGTCCAGTAGGCAATTCCCATGGATGGACAAACGTACGACCAAGATGGCACCCATAACTGCAAACCTGGTGGAATTACACAGCTGCAGTAAGGCATAACACAGGAAATACAGATAGGGACTACAGTAGACACTCCCCATACAAAGTTAGACCGCCGTGCGAATACCGGCGTACACAGCACTCAATCTGCCAGCACCAAAATGGGGATCACTCGCTGCCATACTGCGGAACAAATGGGTGACCTGTGGAACACATACTAATGGCACACCAACAACGTCAACTAGGAAGGTCAGTCAAAACCACCGGTCAGATGGACACAGTCCAACAAGTTCTACACTTTACACATGCACATTGGTGTCCATTGTAGGACCCAAAAATTGATACATATGGAATATCATCCAGCTGTTATCATGCTACCAGAAGAAGCGACAGCCGTGACTACGGCACAGCTAGACATATGCACCACCAGCGTGTTTAAGGTTGATGACAAGTGTCCATGAAATGCAGGACATATGGACAGAAATCCTCAGAGTTCCGAGTCCATAGAAGTGTGTCCACATCCCAGTCCCGCACACATGAAGGATGTGTAATAGGTACCGTCGAGTGTTGCAGCCATGGGATCCTGGGTATGCAGAAATGGGGCTCGGTGTTGTTTGGCAGATAATCCGTTGTCCTGCCCCGTGAGAGGGATGTCGGTGTAGCACATGCCTTACTCCCCACTAATAATGCAAAGCATCCACCGGATAATGCTAAATGCAGGTGTGGAATGTGTATACAGATAGGGACTACAGTAGACACACCCCATACAAAGTCAGACCGCCGTGCGAATACCGGCGTACACAGCACCCAATCTGCCAGCAAGAAAATGGGGATCACACGCTTCCATACTGCGGAACAAATGGGCGAACTGTGGAACACATATTAATGGCACACCAACAACGTCAACTAGGAAGGTCATAGGATGGTTAAACTATGGCGTTCCCACTTATAAAGAACATCCTTCAATGAATTAGTAGGATCTACATGTTTTGGTGGTGTTAGTTTTGACAATACAGTGGCGGATATTTCCCATTGGGACCTCTGAGGTTTATTTAAACCAGTTGCTAACCTGCATCATTGGATTTACACCATTTGGGTTCATTTCAGAAAAAAATGGTTTTCGTAGCACTACATAATATGTGTAGTCAAACAGTCATCCGCGATTGGGGAACATACAGCAGCAGTCAAACCCACTGGCCAGATGGACACAGTCCAACAAGTTCTACACTTTACATATGCACATCGGTGTCCATTGTAGGACCCCAAAAATTGATCCGTATGCCACATCTACCAGCTGCGATCGAGCGACCTAGAAGGAGTGAACAGCCGTGACTACGGCACAGCTAGACATATGCACCACCAGCGTGTTTAAGGTTGATGACAAGTGTCCATGAAATGCAGGACATATGAACAGAAATCCCCAGATTGACGAGTCCATAGAGGTGCGTCCACATCCCAGTCCCGCACACCTGAAGGATGTGTAATGGGTACCGTCGAGGGTTGCAGCCATGGGATCCTGGGTATGCAGAAATGGGGCTCGGTGTTGTTTGGCAGATAATCCGTTGTCCCGCCCCGTGGAAGGGATGTGGGTATAGCACATGCCTTACTCCCCACTAATAATGCAAATCATCCACTGGAGAATGCTAAATGCAGGTGTGAAATGTGTACAGCCCTATACCAGTGTCCAGTAGACAATTCCCATGGATGGACAAGCGTACGACCAAGATGGCACCCATAACTGCAAACCCGGTGGAATTACACAGCTGCAGTAAGGCATAAAAATACAGATGGGAACTACAGTAGACACTCCCCATACAAAGTCAGACCGCTGTGCGAATACCGGCGTACACAGCACTCAATCTGCCAGCACCAAAATGGGGATTACTCGCTGCCATACTGCGGAACAAATGGGCGACCTGTGGAACACATACCAATGGCACACCAACAACGTCAACTAGGAAGGTCATAGGATGGTTAAACTATGGCGTTCCCACTTATAAAGAACATCCTTCAATGAATTAATAGGATCTACATGTTTTGGTTGTGTTATTTTGACAATACAGTGGCGGAAATTTCCTATTGGGACATCTGAGGATTAGTTAAAGCAGTTGGTAACCTGCATCATTGGATTTACACCATTTGGGTTCAGTTTAGAAAAACCTGCTTTACGTAGCACTACATAATATGGGTATTCAAACAGACATCCGCGATTGGGGAACATACAGCAGCAGTCAAAACCACTGGCCAGATGGACACAGTCCAACAAGTTCTACACTTTACATATGCACATTGGTGTCCATTGTAGGACCCCAAAAATTGATCCGTACGCAATGTCAACCAGCTGCGATCGATAGACCCAGAAGAACTGACAGCCGTGACTACGGCACAGCTAGACATATGCACCACCAGCGTGTTCAAGGTTGATGACAAGTGTCCATGAAATGCAGGACATATGAACAGAAATCCCCAGATTGTTGAGTCCATAGAAGTGCGTCCACATCCCATTCCCGCACACATGAAGGATGTGTAATGGGTACCGTCGAGGGTTGCAGCCATGGGATCCTGGGTATGCAGAAATGGGGCTCAGTGTTGTTTGGCAGATAATCCGTTGTCCCGCCCTGTGGGAGGGATGTGGGTGTAGCACATGCCTTACTCCCCACTAATAATGCAAAGCATCCACCGGATAATGCTAAATGCAGGTGTGAAATGTGTACAGCCCTATACCAGTGTCCAGTAGGCAATTCCCATGGATGGACAAGCGTACGACCAAGATGGCACCCATAACTGCAAACCTGGTGGAATTACACAGCTGCAGTAAGGCATAACACAGGAAATACAGATAGGGACTACAGTAGACACTGCCCATACAAAGCCAGACCGCCGTGCGAATACTGGCGTACACAGCACTCTATCTGCCAGCACCAAAATGGGGATCACTCGCTGCCATACTGCGGAACAAATGGGTGACCTGCGGAACACATACTAATGGCACACCAACAACGTCAACTAGGAAGGTCATAGGATGGTTAAACTATGGCGTTCCCACTTATAAAGAACATCCTTCAATGAATTAATCGGATCTACATGTTATGGTGGTGTTATTTTGACAATACAGTGGCGGATATTTCCTATTGTGACTTCTGAGGATTATTTAAAGCAGTTGCTAACCTGCATCTTTGGATGTACACCATTTAGTTTCAGGTTTGAAAAACCTGGATGTCGTAGCACTACATAATATGGGTAGTCAAACAGACATCCGCGATTGGGGAACATACAGCAGCAGTCAAAACCACTGGCCAGATGGACACAGTCCAACAAGTTCTACACTTTACATATGCACATTGGTGTCCATTGTAGGACCCCAAAAATTTAACCCTATGCAATATCTACGAGATGCGAGCGAGCGACCCTGAAGGAGTAACAGCCGTGACTACTGCACAGCTAGACACCAGCGTGTTTAAGGTTGATGACAAGTGTCCATGAAATGCAGGACATATGAGCAGAAATCCCCAGATGGTCGAGCCCATAGAAGTGCGTCCACATCCCAGTCCCGCACACATGAAGAATGTGTAATGGGTACCGTCGAGGGTTGCAGCCATGGGATCGTGGGTATGTAGAAATGGGGCACAGTGTTGTTTGGCAGATAATCCGTTGTCCCGCCCCGTGGGAGGGATGTGGGTATAGCACATGCCTTATTCCCCACTAATAATGCCAAGCATCCACCGGATAATGCTAAATGCAGGTGTGAAATGTGTACTGCCCTATACCAGTGTCCAGTAGGCAATTCCCATGGATGGACAAGCGTACGATCAAGATGGCACCCATAACTGCAAACCTGGTGGAATTACACAGCTGCAGTAAGGCATAACACAGGAAATACAGATAGAGACTACAGTAGACACTCCCCATACAAAGTCAGACCGCCGTGCGAATACCGGCGTACACAGCACTCAATCTGCCAGCACCAAAATGGGGATCACTCGCTTCCATACCGCGGAACAAATGGGCGACCTGTGGAACACATACCAATGGCACAATAACAACTTCAGCTAGGAAGGTCATAGGATGGTTAAACTATGGCGTTCCCACTTATAAAGAACATCCTTCAGTGAATTAATAGGATTAATGTCAATTGACCATGGAATACACCTAATCAACATCAAAGAACCGATGGCACCTTATGGCACACAATCCAAAACACACATAGGTAGATGAAACAGTCAACGTAGACATTGTCCAGGACAGGTCACAAATGGTATACAAAGGTTCCTTCATAGACATGTAAGCGCTTTCACCCGTAGGCTCCGTCAGACTTACACATAACATAAAAGCATCCAGGCTTTAAATATCCCCCCTTACACTTTCATTGGTCAATTTCTCAGCAAACAATGAACATTTAACCACAGCATATAAAGCACAGATGCAATGTTAATTACACACACATATATTAACATCTCCAAAAACATCCTATTAACACATGTATTATATGATATTGTACTATGCCTAATACTCATCAATCAAAGATCTAACAATATATATAGAAGATATGTATATCATATCAATGTAATACAGTGGTAAACAACTGAAAGAGTGGACTAATGTGTGTTAACTGTATATCTGTACCTAAACTACATTCCTGTTACGGGGGTTTAAGCCACCTGCTTCTCAAAAGAGGCTTCATCGGTGTTTCATCAGTCAGCCCTGGTGTGTGGTCAACCCTCCACCTAATAATCCATCTAAATCCGCATTCTAAAGCATAGTTGATGAGGTCCCCCATCTGGTATTATAACCTAGCCTTCGTAAAACACTGAATGTAAACGTATGCCTTGTGATGTGCTCATAGCCGGCCGTAGGCATACGCCAATCCTGCGGCTGCCTAGGGCGCCGCACTAGTAGGGCCACCTGTCTAGTAGGTATGTCATGTAGGTACACCAGGATGGGGGCACCATGTGTTGTGGTGGTGGGCGCCATGGAGCCCTATAGCCTAGGGCAGCGGTCGATCTAAGGCCGCTGCCGTAGGAGGGGTAGTACGGTCTGCAGGTATGTGCAGAAGTGCACATGAAACAGCGGTCCACAAGGATTACCCATAGTGGCGACACCTGCACAGATGATTATAGCGGGACACACACACGACCATGTATACAGCACAGTTAGACATACACACACCATAAATAGGCAATTATACACAAGGTTTATGGCGTGTATGGGTACAATGTCAGTACAGCAAGGATAGCTGTCTGCCACGATATCCAGCAGATGTCTCTAGGGTGTTCTGGAATACGGACGTTGCATGGACAATGAGTGGATATGCATCGTACCACAGTTCTATTTGTCAGCCGTGCAAATATGCGATACATGGGACAGACAGCTGTCCATGCAAGAGCAGCGCTATGGGCACAACATAGGTATGTAGATATACAATGACAGAGATACAGATGGACACATGTGGCAAGGCCGTGAGTGTAACGTACACAGCACCACCCCACCACACCATGGCACGGTGCATGTGGAGAACACGCTACGGAGGTCGCCAACCACAGCAGGCACACAGGCAGTCCACGAGCTGCGTCTCACCATCCACAAACACAGGGATGGCGGCAGGATATGAGTGTTCTGCGGAAACTCTAAAGCCATACCCTATGAACCCATGCGGCTGGGAGCATAGACACACACACACATCTGGCAGGCATGGTGATTGACCACACCCCCACATACCCAACCGCACAACAGTATGACACAGGTATGGAACGCTACGTGGACCACCGAACACAGCACCGTCAGAGGCACATGTCCAGGTGGGTGACAACATCCGTAAAGGAATAGCCGCCGATAGCCAAGGTATGTGTTGCCAAGCGTCTAAAATAACTACAATCTACTAGGGAAGCTGTGAACACACACACCCCACACACACACACGGGAAAGGGCCGGGAGTCGAACCTACGCCTACCTACATGTACTCACTACAGCATGATGCATTTACAGAACGCGCTACTGAGATTATTGAGCACAGTGCTGTCAGAGGCATACTTCTAGGCGGGTGACATCATCCGTAAGGGAATAGCTGACAATAGCCAAGGTATGTGTTGCGAAGCGTCTAAAAGCATGCTCATCTGCAGAGGAAGCTGGAAACATACACACTCACACCTCACACACACACAGGGAAGGTCCTGGAGTCGAATCTACACCTACCTACATGAACTCACTACAGCATGATGCATTTACAGAATGCGCTACCGAGATTACTGAGCACAGCGCTGTCAGAGGCATACTTCTAGGCGGGTGACATCATCCGTAAGGGAATAGCTGACAATAGCCAAGGTATGTGTTGTGAAGCGTGTAAAAGCATGTTCATCTGCAGAGGCAGCTGGAAACACACATACACACATCCAGGGAAGGTCCGGGAGTCGAACCTACGCCTACCTACATGAACTCACTACAGCATGATGCATTTACAGAACGCTACCGAGATTACTGAGCACAGTGCTGTCAGAGGCATACTTCTAGGCGGGTGACATCATCCGTAAGGGAATAGCTGACAATAGCCAAGGTATGTGTTGCGAAGCGTCTAAAAGCATGTTCATCTGCACAGGCAGCTGGAAACACACACACACACACCTCACACACACACGGGGAAGGGCCGGGAGTCGAACCTACGCCTACCTACATGAACTCACTACAGCATGATGCATTTACAGAACGTGCTACCGAGATTACTGAGCACAGCGCTGTCAGAGGCATACTTCTAGGCGGGTGACATCATCCGTAAGGGAATAGCTGACAATAGCCAAGGTATGTGTTGCGAAGCATCTAAAAGCATGTTCATCTGCAGAGGCAGCTGGAAACACACACACACACACACTCACACGGGGAAGGGCCGGGAGTCGAACCTACGCCTACCTACATGAACTCACTACAGCATGATGCATTTACAGAATGCGCTACCGAGATTACTGAGCACAGCGCTGTCAGAGGCATACTTCTAGGCGGGTGACATCATCCGTAAGGGAATAGCTGACAATAGCCAAGGTATGTGTTGCGAAGCGTCTAAAAGCATATTCATCTGCAGAGGCAGCTGGAAACACACACACACACACTTCACACACACATGGGGAAGGGCCGGGAGTCGAACCTACGCCTACCTACATGAACTCACTACAGCATGATGCATTTATAGAACGCGCTACTGAGATTACTGAGCACAGTGCTGTCAGAGGCATACTTCTAGGCGGGTGACATCATCCGTAAGGGAATAGCTGACAATAGCCAACGTATGTGTTGCGAAGCGTCTAAAAGCATGTTCATCTGCAGAGGCAGCTGGAAACACACACACACCTCATACACACACGGGGAAGGGCCGGGAGTCGAACCTACGCCTACCTACATGAACTCACTACAGCATGATGCATTTACAGAACGCGCTACTGAGATTACTGAGCACAGCGCTGTCAGAGGCATACTTCTAGGCGGGTGACATCATCCGTAAGGGAATAGCTGACAATAGCCAAGGTATGTGTTGCGAAGCGTCTAAAAGCATGTTCATCTGCAGAGGCAGCTGGAAACACACACACACACACACACACACACACACACACCTCACACACAGACGGGGAAAGGCCGGAAGTCGAACCTATGCCTACCTACATGAACTCACTACAGCATGATGCATTTACAGAACGCGCTACCGAGATTACTGAGCACAGCGCTGTCAGAGGCATACTTCTAGGCGGGTGACATCATCCGTAAGGGAATAGCTGGCAATAGCCAACGTATGTGTTGTGAAGCGTCTAAAAGCATGTTCATCTGCAGAGGCAGCTGGAAATACACACACACACACACACACCTCATACACACAGGGAAGGGCCGGGAGTTGAACCTACGCCTACCTACATAAACCCACTACAGCATGATGCATTTACAGAACGCGCTACCGAGATCACTGAGCACAGTGCTGTCAGAGGCATACTTCTAGGCGGGTGACATCATCCGTAAGGGAATAGTTGACAATTGCCAAGGTATGTGTTGCGAAGTGTCTAAAAGCATGTTAATCTGCAGAGGCAGCTGGAAACACACACACACACACCTCACACACACACAGGGAAGGGCCGGGAGTCGAACCTACGCCTACCTACATAAACTCACTACAGCATGATGCATTTACAGAACGCGCTACCGAGATTACTGAGCACAGCGCTGTCAGAGGCATACTTCTAGGCGGGTGACATCATCCGTAAGGGAATAGCTGACAATAGCCAACGTATGTGTTGCGAAGTGTCTAAAAGCATATTCATCTGCAGAGGCAGCTGGAAACACACACACACACACACACACACACACAGGGAAGGGCCGGGAGTCAAACCTATGCCTACCTACATGAACACACTACAGCATGATGCATTTACAGAACGCGCTACCGAGATTACTGAGCACAGTGCTGTCAGAGGCATACTTCTAGGTGGGTGACATCATCCATAAGGGAATAGCTGACAATAGCCAACGTATGTGTTGCGAAGCGTCTAAAAGCATGTTCATCTGCAGAGGCAGCTGGAAACACACACACACACACCTCACACACACCCAGGGAAGGGCCAGGAGTCGAACCTACGCCTACCTACATGAACACACTACAGCATGATGCATTTACAGAACGCTACCGAGATTACTGAGCACAGCGCTGTCAGAGGCATACTTCTAGGCGGGTGATGTCATCCGTAAGGGAATAGCTGACAATAGCCAACGTATGTGTTGCGAAGCGTCTAAAAGCATGTTCATCTGTAGAGGCAGCTGGAAACACAAACACACACACACCTCACACACGCACAGGGAAGGGCCGGGAGTCGAACCTACGCCTACCTACATGAACACACTACAGCATGATGCATTTACAGAACGCGCTACCGAGATTACTGAGCACAGCACTGTCAGGAGGCATACCCCTAGGTGGGTGGTATCATCTGCAGAGGCAAGGCAGCCGATAGGGAATGAAGACAGAGTGCGCAGTCACACAGCATGTTACCATCCCAAGGTGGCCGTACAGTAACACGGTAGTGGTGCAGTCGGGAATACCAACTAACTACGGAGCAGTACATCACGACATGAATACGGGATGCACCACATACAGTATATCCTATGAGAGGGCATCCGACATGCAGGATGTAGGTAGCCATTGTGGCATAACAACCACATATGAGTCACCTGGATGGTCACCATGGCTATGCAGGATGTCATCGGCCATGGCTACACGCCTAGTAGCAGACATCGGTGCCGACTGTAGTGTGTACCCCCGAATGGTCTACTGGCCATGCCTCTCACACCTAGCGGTTGCGAAGGGGAGACAGACATGCTCACGGGGTATCAACGCAGACGGGCGTGGTGTGCACTGTACTGTGTGTCCATCTACACAGCTGCTTACTGGGCATGCTCAGACACTTAGAATCGGCACAGTGCAGACATGCATACACATTGGGTGACGGCATGGGAGGCAGAATGTGGACCGTCGTGTGTGTCCACCCACACAACAGCAACCCGGCCATGCCACAGACGTGGCAGTTGCGAAGGGGAAACAGCCATGCACACAGGGTATCAATGCAGACGGGTGTGGTGTGCACTGTACTGTGTGTCCATCTACACAGCTGCTTACTGGGCATGCTCAGACACTTAGAATCTGCACACTGCAGACATGCATACACATGGGGCGACGGCATGGGAGGCAGAATGTGGAGAGTCGTGTGTGTCCACCCACACAACAGCAACCCGGCCATGCCACAGACGTGGCAGTTGCGAAGGGGAAACAGCCATGCACACAGGGTATCAATGCAGACGGGTGTGGTGTGCACTGTACTGTGTGTCCATCTACACAGCTGCTTACTGGGCATGCTCAGACACTTAGATTCGGCACAGTGCAGACATGCATACACATGGGGCGACGGCATGGGATGCAGAATGTGGACCGTTGTGTGTGTCCACCCACACAACAGCAACCCGGCCATGCAACAGACGTGGCAGTTGCGAAGGGGAAACAGGCATGCACACGGGGTATCAACGCAGACGGGCACGGTGTGCACTGTACTGTGTGTCCATCTACACAGCTGATTACTGGGCATGCTCAGACACTTAGAATCGGCACAGTGCAGACATGCATACACATGGGGCGACGACATGGGAGGCAGAATGTGGACCGTCGTGTGTGTCCACCCACACAACAGCAACCCGGCCATGCCACAGTGGCAGTTGGCGAAGGGAAACAGGCATGCACCACGGGTATCAATGCAGGCGGGCGAGGTGTGCACTGTAATCTGTGTCCATCTACACAGCTGCTTACTGGGCATGCTCAGACACTTAGAATTGGCACAGTGCAGACATGCATACACATGGGGCGACGGCATGGAAGGCAGAATGTGGACGGTCGTGTGTGTCCACCCACACAACAGCAACCCGGCCATGCTCACACACGTAGTATGTGCTACGCGCCGTCCGGCATGCAGACGGAGTGCACACACCGCAAGTCACGGCCAGGTAAACCCGTACACACGCACAGAGTGGACACACATGCAGTCACACGTACACACACAGATGACAGCACAGGCGTCACGGGTGCAGGCTGAACATGTACACATTGTAGTGAACACTGTAGCTGCTATGCCAGCACCATGTCATCGGTGCAGCAGTATGCCTCACGGTCCAGCAACTGCATGTGACATATGTCCAGAAGACTATGTGGTGGTGTACGTCCGTCGTGCAGAGTACACATGTACTATCAATGATCCCACAGGTGTGATGTAGTCCACCCATACCGGTATACACGGACAGGCGTGCTCCACACATACCACGGGCCTGACACAGATATGACAGAAACCTCAACACGGACATAAATAGGACGTGCTGGGGGGACAGGGTCATCGCCCAGAGACCCCCTACAACATGGAAAAGATTCCCAGCCCATGTGAAGCAGAGCCCCTGACTGACTTTGTCCAAGAGTAATCCTGACGTGTGGATGTGTGATCGTAGGTATGCGCCAGGCATCATCTCTGTGTCACTGCTGGACAGAGGGACAGCGGACCGATGGATGTAGTATCCTCATCTTAAGGGGTGGTGAAAGCCACACACACTCTGGCTAGGCTTACACATGCCGTATGGCACAAAGCCTGGTATGTAGCTATGCGCCTATGTACCTATGTAGGGGTCCATGCAGGTTGCGGGTACCTGTGGTATGCTGATATTGCCAGATGTGCCTGTGGGTAACCCACAGCTACACGTGGGGGACTGATAACAGTGCTCCCAGTAGGCACATGCAAGTACACCATATTTGGCATACAGGTTAACAGAACCAACATGGTGCTACACATGTAACCGTCACACATACCGTGTACACAGATCAATGTATGCTGCACCTGCACTACATGGTATGTCTGCTGCATGATGTCAGTACACAACCCACGTCACATACGCACCTGTCATACACAACCACTGCAACATACACATCACGCACTATGCGGACACAGGTATCACATACACCTCTCACTATCTTGTCCACCCTGTGCATCAGAATATGTTTGCATAACCGTGCACCGATGATGTGGATGACAGTGCTGCGGCAGAGGCTTCATCATATGCACAGTGTGATATGTGTGTGCCAGGGGCATAGGCTGTACCAATGGATGACATCATGTGTGTGTGTAAGGGCCGGTGCATTTACTGGGCATGACTGTGCAGAATGCATGTGGATGTGGTGGAGCCCTACAGTTGTGTCTGCTGTGTGTGGGTATGTGTGTACACAGTTCAGCCATCTGTGATGCCTACACGGGGTATACTTGGCAGCCCCAGACTGTACAGTGCAGGTTGTATGGCTCACTGCGTCCGCCTGCTGCCACGTGACCCGTGCCTGCCTGGGGTCGCATGGGCACTACCGGGTGGAGGTATGGAGTGGCCAGTCTCCGATGACACATGTCCGCTGGAACCGTGTCCATGCTGGGACCAGCCAGGGCCACGTCCACGTGGCCTGCTGTGTCCTGGTGTGGTTGGTGTAGCACCAGCTGCACTGCTGCTGCTACCAGCACTGTGTGAGTGGGCATGAGAGTTGGCACGCACACGTCGACCTGCACTAGGTGGTGTTGCTGGCCTACGGCCACGTGTCCTACGCCTCACCCCTACCAGGTGTTCCAGCACAGACAGCTCACGCTCGCGGATTGACATGCCTCGGTTGAGGATTCCAACCATCTCACCTAATCGCCTATCCAGAACATCGGCAAGCTGCTGTTGAGCATTCACCAGTGACTGGATGTTCTCATTTAGGGAACGGATTGCGGCCCTCTGCAGCCTCTGCCCTTCTTGGTTCTGCCGTTCAGCACGTGCCTGTGCCACCATTACAGTCTGGAACATGCGTCTGGTGATACCAGCTGCTGCACCCTGTACGGCAGGTGCATGTCTACCAGAGCTCCTCCTACGAGCAGCACCAGCCACATGCCTGTGTGGCACATCACCAGTCATTACACTGGCAACATGGTGTGTACCCACACCTTCTGTAGCCACCACACATTCCTGCTCAATGCCAACAGACGCTGACTGTCCTTCCTCTATGGGCAACGGTGATGTGGTATGTGTTGGCATCTGAACCATGTGCGGAGATGAAGGGGACATAGGTGGGATGTTAATCAATTGCACAGCTTCTGCCCGTGACGACCCTGCCTGTGCCTCATGCATATGGTCATCACCTCTAGTATCTGTGGGGACACTAGCATCAGATGGACCGCAGGAGGGGAACGCACCTACAGCACCTGTGAATACAAAGACATACTGTAAGATACATTACACACACGCAGACACACACACACGCATACACACACACAGACACACACACACACATGCGGAGACACACACGCTGACACACACGCAGACACACACACATGCAGACACATCATGCATGTGATATTGCAGATGGCATGCAGCATTCCCACACCACAGCTCAGTGAATGCAGGCCAGACATTAATAGTGGTAGTATGCATACTGCCCTGGGGTGCACACTACATCAAGCAGGTGTCATTTCAGTAGGCATGCAGTACACACATTCATGGTAGTTTGCATGCATCATCGTGATACACCGTGTGGCCACAGGCGGGTTAACAGTACACATGGCTGGCGTCACTTTGTCATGTACTCTGCCAGCATGTGCGATAACGTGGACATGTGACAATGGTGTCCCACCACATGCACCACATCAAACTGGACGTCACAGTGCAGTGTTATGTGTACAGGCTACAGATAGAATGCATGTGTAACAAGGATGTCTGTGCAGGTGTGGTTGGTGTGAGCTGTGTACATAGCTGTACAGTAGGGAGTACGGGCACTGTGCCACTGCATGGCAGCAAGACACAGGTATGTTTCTGTGCGATGCGTAACATGGACGCATTGCATTGCCATGTCTGCAACACAGTCATGCTGTTCCACAGCACGTATATGGTAGACATTGGTGGCACCTCCAGTGGCTGCAGACAGGCATTTCGTTTGTCTGGTGTACCACATCAGATGTACAGGGGGTCCACTACAGCTATGATCGCACTATGTGTGGACAGGGTGCAACGGTGACTACCCATTGCAGATGTACTGTGTGGCAACATGCCTGTGGGTATCACCCATGGCCATGTTTGACTGGGTCATGGACAATTGTGTGTGATGGGCATCGTGTACACATCCCTGTGGTGGCCCATGTGACATACACCCATACTAGTCTGAGGTGTCACAATCCCGAAGGCTATGCAGACATTGTGGATGTCTGCTATGTCGTGCGTAGGTCATGTCATGGTGTGACAATGTTGCAGACAGAACACCACGTGCATGGGACATGTCATGTGCCATGTCACAACATGTGCACACAATGCAGGGGCATAGGTCACATTGGTAACACCTGTGTGCTGGCCAGATCATAGCTCACTATGTGGTACTGTGTGCGTACCGCAAATGGCATTCCGATGCATACTACACATGCAGCCATTGTAGAACACCTCCACCATTGTATGCATAGCTGACTGCACATATCACACCGATGGGTTATGTGGTGTCATGCCGGTGTATACTAACGGTTGTATCTACTGTACATGGGTGGCGTGTGTGTCAGGTGGTGCAACCTGTATACCGTGACTGGAGCAGACCCAGGTGTGCATGTCATACCTGGCCACATGGGGAATATCTATACACTGTAACATGCTTATTACTAGCAACAGTCTCACCTGCGACGGACCCATGGCTCTGCGACACGCCAGAGGTACCTGTATAGGGGCGACACAACAGTATACACATTATCCATTACTGTAGCCACAGTAAGCACTGTGCATGTCACATCATGTACCTGTGTGGTAGCATGTGTTATGCACATGTCTGCAAACACAACATAGCATACTGTAGTATGCAGCTTGTGTGGCCATATACCTGGCATGTTTTGGTACATTATGTGGTGTACTATGACACCCACACCTACGTCAGTTATCATACACACATGCAAGACTGACTTACCAGGCAGCTCCAGGCTCGTTGGTTGGGAGACACCCACCTCCACGATGGCAGCGAGTGTTTCTGCATGTTGTTCCCTGGGTGTCCCCAGACTGACCAGGAGCTCCTCCGTGTGTGTGGGTGGGTGCTGGGTTGGTGGCCCACCACCTGTCCCACCTTGTTCTCTGGCGATTGCAGCGGCACGCTGTTTCGCGTGCTGTATTAGGTCTGTGCAGTGTCGGCGAATCTGCTGGTAGGTGCGGTTGTTGCCACCCACGTTGTTCACCCTCCTGCGCATATCCTGCCACACGTCGTCCAGCTGCTGTGCTTGTTGTGGCACATGGCTGAATAGTAGCTCGTAGTTGTCGTGGAGCAATGGTATAATCACGTCATCCTCCTGGCGGCTGAAGGCTGGCAGCCGGGAACGTGGCATTATCTGTAAGGCATAATGATGGTGACAGGTCACATTTACACTGATGTACTGGCATACTGCTGGACATACATTGCTATGACATGTACAACATCTGCATAGTAATCTCTGCGATGCATCATGGCAGTGACACAGCTGACGTGTTGCCGTCACACCATTAAGCAGTGGGTTTCATATCATATCTGTGTGTCAACTCATCACACTGTACACACACCATATTGATGGTAGCCTGCTGTGGACATGTGTACCTGCCTGCACCTGTGTTCATACCAGTTGGCACGTGTCCCAATGTGACAACAGTTCTACTGTTCACCTGGATGCTGTGTATATGTCACTAGGCATCACGTACGCGGCCATTATGAACGTCTGCGGTGGCACTGCACACATACACATGGACACCAGTACATGCATGTGTTGTGTCATGTACATCTACACAGCACTGTACGGGTGTTGGCCAACCTGCCACGGCTCACCTGTATTGCACATGTGATACACATGGGACATTGTGTAACCATGTGACATTAGCAGGAAAGGTCATGAATAGCATGTGCGCACGCACATTGTTCACACCAACACACAGCACCTGTGACACCACAGGGTGCATCAGTGCCACATTACTGCTGTGGACTGTTGATAGTGCAAGTGCCATTTGTCCATCGCACCATGTAGGACTGTGATAGCACGTGCAGCCTTGCTGGGCAGGGCTGCATGGTATGGCAGGGTATGTCACATACATGGCACTGGGATGTGTCCCACCTGGGGGGTACTGATATTGGCAGGGTGGCTGTCCATTCCATATGTCATTGCTATGTGTATATGGACATTACACATGTCTATCATCATGGTGTGGACAATGGCCTTCTGCAAGGTAGGCTGCACGCTGCTTGGTGGGGTGTGTATGGTGCATGCAGGTATCGCACATCCATGCATACACATTACCCCTGACAGGTGCTATGTGCTGCGATATTGTTCAACACAGTGCTGTATGTGCCCACACACTGCTATCCCGTGCACATGGATGGTTGCCTGGCCTGACATGGGTACCACATATGTCTACATCCAGTGCCTGCTGCCACCCCCATGTCAGCTGGTGCACCACACAGCGCCATCCGTCCCACAGGGAGCGTGGTGTTGGGCACAGCATAGGTATCCATGTATGGGGACAGGGATGTTCACATAGCAGGGGCACTGATGGTACCATCCATCGGACCATACACGTATGACGCACACCTCACACACACAGCCCATTCAGTATGTTGTTCGCAACACTGACACAGCTATACTGCTAGGCCAGGGACATTCCCAGACGTACATACACAGATGCGTGAACATCTGTCTGTGGCATGGGCTACAATAATGGTGGGGTTCGACACATAACGTGTTTGAGTGTGGCTGGCGCAGACCTTCTGTGCACATGTCTACACAGTAAGCCTGTTCTACAGTAGCCAGCGGTGATGTGCTGTGCACATGTCAATTCTGCACATTGTGTTGGTGTCTGTCTGTCTGTCCACGGGCCAGTGGTGGGACACACAGGGGTATTAGTGAACATGTATGCATGCCACCCTGTCATGGACATGCACACCTTACCCGAACAGGTGGTAGTGGGTTGCCACCCGTACCCATCTCCTCTTGTGGGTTGCTATGATCCAACACCCTCTTTGTATTGTATGTTCAGGCTATGCACCTGTGTGGGGCATGTGGGCATGCAATGCACTACTGCGTACCTTTGCACCCATTGCAGAACATGTCACACAGGTACACTGGCAGCCATACACTTCACAGCTTGATGACGGTACAACACGTGTTGTACACACGTAACACATCCTGTGGGACATGGTCATATGTACAGGCATGTCCAACAGTCACATACCACTGCTACCCCTACATGACGGATATGCAGTACATGTGGCGGTACAGCAACTGTCACATGTAGTCGTGCAATGCCCCCCTACCTACATGGCGTGGTACTGCCTGTGGGGGATATGCGTCTGCATCCATGCTATGGCCATAGCTGACAGTTGTACATCGATATGTGCAACATACCTCATTTGGTGTTCTCATGGGTGCATGTTCAACATGGCTCCGCATTGTTTGTGTCTGTCGCACAGTCATTGTTGTACATGGTTTACATGCCAGCCATGGCGTACTGTGTGTGATTCCATGTACTTCATTGGGATACCAGCATTATACATTATAACGGCGTATTCCAGCCATCACATAGCCTTCCTAGATGACACTGTTAGCCAGCCAGTAGGAGGTGTTCCGCCATCTGCACATAGGTCACACAATACGAGGGGCTGACACCCATTCTGGGGACAGGGTTCTGACAGCTGTGGATGGGTGTGATGCTGTCGACAACCATGACTGCGCCTGATGGTCACATCTGGATGGGTAACATTCACAACACACACCTGCCTTCACGTAGCAACACATCATCCACAACAATGGACATTCCTGCCAGAACAATGTGTGCAGTATGTCTGTATGACCACTGCAGGCACCACTGGTGGCCCCAGCATGGCAGCCAACAGCACCAGTGTATATCCCGTGGAACCATGGGTTACACCATTCACAACACACCTGTCTCAGATGACCCTGTTGTGGATCACTGTGCAGTTCCACACATCATGTTACACTAGGCATCATGCACTGATATGTTGCAGACGTGTGAACGGCTGTGCAACTCAACATATGCACACATGACACATCACCTGGTACAACATGTCTGTCATACCACATGTTATTGTGACCACCCTGTGATGGCATTATACAGGCTACGTGTACTGGGACATGTGATGGCTCACCGGTATATTCACCCTCTGGGTGTGTTTCTAGCCAAGTGTACAGTAGGCAGTGGTCTGAACACAGGTACACTGTACATTGACCTACTCTGTCACTGCAACTGTTGACTATGCTCATACTGTACTTATACAGGCATGTGGTATCTGACCACTATGACAGTCCTGGTCAACCACACTGCTGTGGCACACATGATCTGCGGACATCTGCCTGGGGTGTGGAGCACACATGTACATCTTCACATGCTATACTGCCTCTGTGGCGGTGTCACATGACTGTCTCCAGCAGGGCTGTAACAGGCAGGCATGGCATGGGGTCATGTGGGACAATGCTTGCACCTTCCACTGTGCTGCACACAAGCAAGGCACACACACTAGTGCACGACTCACATTTATCTGCAGTGCCTGGGACCTGCCTCCATGCTCTGCACAGCACACCTGAAAGTACAGATTGTACACGGATCATACCTCCCAGGCACATACCTGGACTGCAACACACACAGGTGAGGGGATCCCACATCACACAATGTTTTGCACACATACGGGATATTTGCCGAACACAATGCATCGTAGGTGCTCCATGTTCAGATACCCATGTTTGTGACCGCTAGACACATTGTAACACGCAACAGAGCTTACACTGTACACCACAGGTTACATGCTGTCTGTGTTGTCATACTGTACATTGGGCCTCGGACAGCTGCTACTGCCATGTGCTGACAGCAACCCACACTTCCCTAGAATGGACACCCATGTACCCACACATGCTTGGGCATGCACTCCATCTAGCTGGGTGACACATTACACAACACATACCATACCTACACTACCCTCAGCATGCACGATACCTCCATGTGTCTGGTGTGTTAAACCTGGGGTTATCCCCCCTTTGGTAGATGAACATATATGCTTCACGGCCCTGCTAGCCACACCCTGGACGCACACCTGTCGCAGCATACTTGGTACATGTGTTCTACAGCCAGTACTACTGACGTCTGCTGGCAGGGGTTGTTAATGGCATGGCTCCCCGGCAGATGGACAGTGTACATATCTATACTGACACATATCACAGTGCACTTCCGTAGCATGTACGCAATGGTAGGGACCATGCTATTCCACACAGAGACATGGCGGTACTGGCCTTTTCACAGACGCCACGGTGGTGGTCATGTTCCATGCACATCTGCTGTATGGGCACATGTGCAGGCTGTTGCACGGTGGGTATATTCACATGTGTGGGGTGCATCACTTGACAGCCATGGTGGGTCCTCGTGGTCTATCACATGCTCCAAGGCTAGCTACCTACACATGACTGCCGCACATTGCAGTGTGGGTCCTCAGGCAGTGTGGTGGTATGTCTGTGTTGTTTGGCTACATCCACATTCGATGTCACGTACAACAGTCACCCAGGCATTGCAGACTGAGATAATGTTGGCAACATGCCAGGCAATGGTGTACCTACCAACAATACACACTCTCACTCACTACAGGGTTGCAATCCATACATGGACATTGTAGTGGTACTGCCATGCACACGTTATGTCCTAAGACACTGTCCCATTGTCACCTTCTGATCTCCCTAGCTGTTATGTCCCGCCAACCTGTTTGGTATGTGTCTCCACACCAGCCCACTGAATTCACTGCTAGCCTGTTGTCGGACATTGTGTACCTTGACCGTCACACTGCCGCATCTATCGCACTACACATGGGTGGCACTGCATTGCACGTGTGGGACTGCATTCGTACACCCATGACTGGACCATTCTGTCTGGCACTGGGGCACATCCTCACAAACGTGCTTCACGCACTCATTGATGACCTCCATGCCTTTACTGGCACCCTTGTTGGGCTTCTGTGTGCCACAGCACGCCACATACACATGCTGGCCACCTGTCATACCATTGCATGGGTGGTTGGTGTGGTACAGAGGTAACAGATCAGACATTGTCCTCACATTGCCCTTCAGCACCATTCCACGTTCTGGTATTGGCAATGTACACATCCACCGTCACATCATACCCTGTGTCTCAGGATGTTAGGCTATATGACTCCTGGACAGGACACACAGTGGTGCAAGCATATCATGCTACCTACTACATGTCAGGTACATGTGGCATTACACAGTCCTCAGTCATGGGGCCCCTCATGTTCACTATTTGCTTACATACACAACATGCTGTCACAGAGTACTGTCCATGCCTAGATATCCCACATCTACATACCTGGCACCATTATAGCTCCACCAGCTCATACTGATAACAACCGTACGGGTGTCGGTGTGGCAGATACATCATGTGGGTGTCATGGCATCAGGATGCATGACACATGGTGCATGCACATCACCTTTGCATAGCAACATTCATCCACTGAGTATCACATGGATACTGTCCCCGTACATGCATATCAAATTGTACATGGTTGCTGTACACACACATGCCCCACATGGTGCTGTGGTTGCCGTATTCCACTGTGGCATGGGTACACATCTGCAGGGCCACACCTATCTGTACTGTGTGTGATGCTAGTACATAGGTAGCCATTGTACCTGTGGCATACACACATCTACACACGGGCAGGGTTACAGTACCACATTCGTGGTGTACCTTCCACAATGGCTACGACTTTACATGGCACAGCATTATCATGCCATGATGTGTACCAGGCTCAGACAGTTTACATATGCGGCTGACAGACGGGAAACACATCTGTACACATCTGCATACCACATACACAGGGGTGTCTTCTGCTCTGACATGGACCATGTCCTCCGCATTACTGATGCATGTAGTACTCCTACATGGCAATTGCAGTGGGCAGTGTGAACGGACCACTCATGGATATGTGCACACATGCCACATTGCATGGGCTGGGATTCTGTGTTACTTCCGCAGACACAACACACACCATGCTGTGGAACATAGGTCCTGTGCACATCCCACAGGGACACACAGTGGCACTGTTCATGTGATAGCTCCCTTGCTGTTTGAGTGACATGTAGTCATGGTACCACCACAGCAGCAGTACTGTGTAGACATGCAGTTGACACCCACCTCTGCTGTTCAGTGGACACTACCATGGGGAGGTGACACTACTGTGTACACTGCACATGTGTTTACACATGGACCTGCCGGACTTCATTGTTGCCCACATTGCACCTGTACAGATCGTTTGGCCATGGTTACTTGGTGTTCCTTCCATTTCGGATGGCTATTATGCTACTACTATGTCCCATATGTACAGGCCATAGGTATCCTGTTATTGTACATACCAATAGGCCATAACTCCATTATGCATGATATGCCTCTGATACTGTGTATGATGTCTGTCATATCCACCATGACAGCTTTACATTACACATAGTTGACATAGTATCCCCTACTGCAAGGCATACGTGCGCCGATGCGCACATTACGTATGACATCGACGGTATATGCCCATACACATGTGTGCTGTGACAGTATACATACATGTCCTATCCCCTGTTATGGCACTTCCTTGTTGGACATCCACTGCCAGCATCGGCGTGTTGTGTGGCATTGTTCTGTGTTATGCCCCCCTGTGGCAGCCCTTGTATTATCCCGGCTGTGTACATGATGTCCCACTGCTGTGCACGCGGTGTCCACAGTCGTTGGTATGCTCAGCAGGATAGCACTACATAACCACCTTTCACCACTCTCTGCATTATGGACAAGTATCCTTACTTACAAACACCATTCACATACAGTACAGCTTTGTCATACACATCATGCGTTACACACCCGTACATATCGTGGGTTCTACATACCTTGTCTGTGTTTCCTTCCATTTTTCGTTGCGTGTATTGCTATTCCGTTTTCCCACTCTATCCGTTTTTGAGTTGTAGTTCGGTATGAGCATACGATTTGAATATCCTGGGAGTCATCCTTATATCCGTCGTTACCTGCAACATGTGGGTTCATCACACCAATAGCTGTTCCTCAGTGTGTACTTGTGCGCATATCACCTGTGCATCTACTCCATTCGTACATTACGCGTCGTAACTAGGGCATGGTTGCATTCCTCACCTGGGCGTTGGCTGTTTGCCCTACCTTCGTGGAGATGGTCTGTATTGTGTTATGTTATGTGTAACTGCAGCCGCTATGTGTGGCATCAGGTACATTTTGCAGTGGTGTTAGCCATGGATTGTGTGTGTTGGGTATGGTATTATGTTCGACATGTGGGTGTCCCTGTCCTGACGGCGTCTGTTGATGGCGTTTTGCATTCGGATGTGTAACATAGCTGTTGTATTCCTTTAAACAACGGATGCAAGTATGCATCCGCTCTTGATAGTGTTTCCCATGCGAGATGTTGCGGTTATGCAGCTGTCATTGACTGCCTGTATGTTTGTGCTGCTATTATGGCTTGTATCCCTTTGATATGTGCGATGGGGAATATCGGAGGTTGTAGGTGACGGATACGGGTTGTGGGCCTTACATCTCTACATACACGGTATGCTTGTCTGTGTGCTCCATCCCTGCCTGGGGAGTTGGCAGTTACTTGTCTGTTGTTCTGGGAGTGTAGGTTGTGTTGTTGTCATGTGGTGTTGGTATCGCCTGCGTGTGTGCTTCCTGCATGTATTCCTCCGTCACATCGGTGGTATATCTGCGGTTGTTTGTACGTGACGACTATCCCTTGTTATTCTGTCCCGGATATTTACAGTCATTGTGGTCCTGTACTTGGGATGGCCTGTTTGCTAGTGGTTGCCACTTATTCAGGTGGCGATTGCTTGTTTGACACTTGTAGAACACACAGCGGTGTTTACGGGCCGATACGTGGCCACGATCAGTACCGGGTTAGCACATGCGTATTTCCGCGGTACATACCTATTGCTGTGTAACTTTGCCGACGTATCGTTTTGCAATTAGCATATCGGTGTCATACATACGGTCATGATTTGTACATACGTCCTTTCCATTTCATGTGGGGTATATTCCTGTGGTACATTCTGGGACATTTTCACTTTGCATCGTTATACGTTGCCACACGCCTAGCCAGGGAGGGGCTCTCAGTACTACTTTGGGAGTACTGGTGTACATACGCCTGAGGTTACTATACTGTATGCCTACACATGTTATTCCACTCCGCCTGTCACATGGCACCAACATACAGATTTTACAGTGGCACACACATTACACTCGCACAGCGAAACACACGGCACCCTCACCGCACACATACACATACTGCGGCAGTCACAGGGACGGTTGCACACAGTACCTGCATGGCCCGCATCACCGGCGGCAGTGTCTACCTCCCCCCTCATATCATCATAGTATTACCCGCACATGTACTGTTACTGTACTGTGGCCTGGCGATCATCCCGACTCACGGTTATGCATTTCGGTATGTTGACCTTTCCATGGGTGGTGGTTTCCTGTTCTGTTAAACCTCCCGGATGCTCAGGTTGTCGTTCACTATGTTTACTATGTAAAGATATCGCGTTTTACTTCTGTGTCACCTTACATCCCTCTGATTCCCTTTCTTACCTGTTGTATTTATATGTATATGTGTACATATATTTCTATGTGTGTAATTATATCTATCTCCATATCTGTATATGCACATATCTACATGTCTATATGTATACACCTTCCGGCGAACGTGGCAGCATACAGCAACGCCGTCTGCTGTAGGACCCACGTACGGTTCAGGTGTTGGCGTTCCATGCTCCGCTGGCTGTTGGGTGTGCAGTGTTTGGGTGCTGCCTATGTTGGAGTCACACATGGGGCCACCCATACGGTACACTTTACGGGTGGCCATGTTTGTGTGCCGTCCATTTCACTGTGTGTGCAGGTAGGGAGGTGTCAGTCCATGGGGCCTACGCTGTCAGAGTATGTGCTATACGTTCCCTCTTTGCCAGGGCATAGGCATATTGGGTGCGCCTCCGTCTGCCTACTGGGGCTGGCACAGTGTGTTCATGGTCCTGAACCCTCTGTGCCTGTACTGGCCTTGGCAGTTGTGGTGGGCTTTGTGGCCCTTCACCATTATGTCCCTGCAGCAGCTGCTTCCGCAGGATCATATTATGTAGCATGGCACATACTATGAATATGTGGGCACATGTGCCTGGAGAGTACTGCAGGGCTCCACCGGATGTATCCAAGCACCGGAACCATGATTTCAGCATCCCAAACACACGCTCTATGATTATTCTGGTTTGTGCGTGTGCCTCATTATGGCGTTCTTGCATGTGTGTGTGTGCATTTCTGATGGGAGTCATCATTCACGGCTCCAGTGCATAGCCAGCATCCCCCACAAGGTGGCCTTGTGGGAAGACCCCCCCTGGCAAATACCTGGTACAGCTGTGAGGCATGCCAGATATGGGAGTTGTGGTAGCTTCCAGGGCTGCCAGCACACACATCCATGATAATGCCCTGCACATTGCACACGACCTTGCGGTTTATGTCGCGTCTACCCTGCTCCCCAGGTGGTGACTTGATTTGTATGTGCGTACAGTCTATCGCACCCAGTACCTCCGGGTATTGTGCCACACAGTGGAAGTGGCGCATATTGCTAGCCAACTCCTCCTGAGATCTGGGGAAGTATATATGCTCATTGGCATGTGGTAACATGGCATCCAGAAACTGGTGTAGTACCCTGGATGCTGATGCCTGAGAGATGCCCATTATATCCCCAGTTGGCCTTTGAAAGGTACCTGTGGCCAGTATTCGCAAGCTTACACATACCTTTGTGTCCACTGGGATGGGCTCCCCTCTGTTGTTTCTTGTTCTCAGGCATGGCCGGCACAGCTCCGCTATTTGCTGTAAAGTGTCCCTATCCACCCTGTAACGCTCTACTATCTCCAGGTCTTGTAGCCCCTGGTAGGTTACCCTTGGTCTGAACACTCTCCTTCTCCTCTGAGGCCTACGGTAGTTGTCGGCACCCTCCTCCACAACTCCGTCTGTCTCTAACACATGCTGATGGATCACGGCCACGGCGGCACCCAACATGTACATTTTAAAAGTTCCCCGTGTGTTTACACCTAGAGTGCGGCGTTTGGGAATACACGGCTGTGTGCTGTGTGCATTCACACTTTATACTGTTGTGCTGTACACCCGGTGATGTCATAGGGTGTGTCTGTGCGGCCGTATCTGTGGATTATCTTCCGTGTTTTACTGTTGGCACTGCAACGCTGTTGCCTTTGGTGTTGCATTACTCTTGCCTGCATTGGATTAGCTTTCGACCTTACCTTACTGTTTCTGCACGTTGCACCTACTATTTCCTGGCATGCATCCTGCAGAGCCCTGTCATGTGTAGTTTTGGGGACATGGCATATCGTGCGTTTTGTGTACCGCCGCCGTTATGCTGCCTGTCTATTTGGCTCTGCTGTGTCAGGTCTTCACTCTTTGTAATCTGATACCTCCCCTACTTTCTTTGCATTCATATGCCTCCCCTATCCCGTTTTGCAGGTTTCTGCATACAGAGTTGTCAGCTGCCGCCAATTGGCCTTCGTGGGTTGATTACTGTTGATTGCTCATTACTACTCCGATTACACTGCTTCCGCATTTCCTCATATTCTCAACATCACCTTCCTGTATCCGATGTTGTTTGCGGGGCGAGCGTCACATGACTGGGTTAAGGGAACGTAGTCATCCTCGTGCACATGCACCTCTGCGCGCATTGTGTGCTCTCAGCTCAACTATTTCCACACACGCCGGTCCTGCAGCTGTGCTGTGCAATGTACAGCCCAGGTTTGCTGGGCTCCAATGTGCTTCCTCCTACAGTGGCACACCCCTCTGCAGGTGACATGTATTCCCTCTGAGCCACTCCTCGGTGTATTACCGCTGCGCCATTTGGTACAGCCTTACGCCGGCGGGGGGTTTGCGATTCAGTATTATCTGCCTCATTTGCATGGCATTGACTACTAATTCATAGTTACCGCGCCGAACACTGCCGCGACTCCTTGGCAACCCTTGCACCGTGGATGTTGCTTTCCTTGCATACCATGGTGTATTGTGGCTGTGAAGCTGATATGTATTACACTGCTGTTTTATGACATTGTCATATTATTTCATTGTTTAGCACCTTACCCGGACATGTCCTGGGGTTCTGCTGTGAGTTTCTGTGGACATACCATTTATGTTATTATTTACATGTTGTGCATGTTTTCTTTTGACATTCTCTGTGTCTTTCGCCATTGGCATATGGCAACAGTGTGATACCTGACGTTGACAGCCTTCCGTTACTCCTATGTTATGTTTGGGTAAATGTAAACGATTTTTTTTGGTTTACTTTGCCGTGCCCTTATGCTACGCCTGCGCCACTTCGTGGATCACTATATGCCTTCATTTGCATGGTGCAACACTGCACATGGGGTGTTTAGCATACCTACGCCGGGGGCGGCGCAGATCCGGCACACGCCGGTAGTTCACGTGGGATTGGATCGTACCTGAATCGCTCGCCGGCCATATTTGGCGTTGTAACGCCTACGCTATGTGTCCGCCTGGCGCAACGTTCATGAATCCCGGGGTGTATCTATTCTAGAAAAGGTGTTATGTCTATATGAATAATCTATGAATATCAATGAATCTTGATCGGCATATGTGGTAATGTCCATTATACAACGACCCCCCATTAATATTCCAAAACGTGCACGCTGATTGTTCAGCATGCACTTTGTAAATCAAAGACTTATACTAATGGAAAAAGGTCCGGTTGCCTGGACTTTTTCCATTAGTATAAGTGTTTTTTTTTTTTTTTGAAAGGAAGAGCTCTGTTGCTTTTGTCTCGCTATGTTAAATGAGTTTAACATAGTGAGATGTCTTAAAAAAAGCAACTGAGATCTTCCTTTCTCTTTTGCTTTTTTTAAAGCTGGCTCGCTATGTTAAACTCTTTTAACATAGCGAGACAAGTTTTTAAAAGCAATGGAGATCTTCCTTTCTCCGTTGCTTCCACACACAAACACAGTTCAGTAACCATCCGCATGCACAGTACATCAGAACTGCCGCAAAATACTGGACAGCTGCGGAAGGGCAGCAAGGAGGCATTATACAATGCCATTATTTAAGAAAATTAAGTTTTATTTTCTTAAATAATGTCATTGTATAATAGCAATAACCCACTTTTAGGTGTGGGTAATGCTGGATTTATCCACGGTTGTCTTTGTTTGGCCACTCGGGCTTTGCTCTCATGACCAAACCACACCAACCATGGGTAAATCCAGCATTACCCACACCCAGATGTGGGTTATTGCTTAATTAAATTATATGAGTCAGTAAACTCTGAAAGTAATTTTGATAGTGGAGATTTCTTGCATGTGATTTAAGCATTTGTCTCCTCTTCTTTCATTATACAATTAAAATCTCCTGCAATTATTGTATTACATTTGGAATGTTGTATTATGTTCTCTAAATGTTATTTGGCTACCCTGACACCCAGCCCTGGTAGCCACTAGTTGTTTACCAGGGTATAAGCCAAACCATTGATTAATATTGACACTAAAATCATTCCTGAGTTATCATTGACTGTATTTATGGTCTTCGGCATCAAGGTAGTCTTTCTCCATAATATTGCTACACCTCTTTGTTTTTTATTATATTCTGAACTTGCTAGTAATGTGTAGTTATGCATATTAATCTTATTAATGTCTTGCTGTATAAGATGTGTTTCTTGTAAAAATACTACTTGCGCTTTACATAGCTTAAGATATCTTTGTAAACTTCCTCTTTTACAGCTGTTATTTAAATCATTGACATTGATAGAAATGCATTTCACATTTGGACTAACTATACCTTTGTATTTAACCATTGTTCTGTTTTTGTGTTTGTGTTTGTACATAACCTTGTATGTGTTCTGCAAACTTTTTACCATTCATTTCATATATGCTATAAATGCTTTGCATAGACATCCATTTAAAAGGTACAAATAAAAACTATATGCGTAAAGAGTGGTTTTCAAGATATAAACAACCAATCATTCCCTTCATGGGAAAAAACATCCCATCCTTGAATAGGTTTACCATTCAATTGACCCTTTTTATCCCTATTCAGCATCTTCCCTCAGCTTTCCCAACAACAAATATAACTAAAAGCATCACATTCTTATTGCTTGTGTGCTGTCAAACTTCAACTATTGAACTATATAATATTCAATTAAACACTATTGCAGAGATTGTTATATGATGTTACTGTCCGTAGTTAAATAAAATAGTATAATCAACTTTAAATAAAATTGTTCTAGGATATACATCTTAGATTTTATCTCACTGTATTATTTCAATGTCCTTCAACCAACATCTGTTTTCAATGTAACAGTATCTATTGTTTAGTGGCAGCATTTTATTTAGACAACGCTTTATTATCAATGCATTTCTTGTGTCATTTATCAAAATTGTATTCATATTATCCTTTTGCCCATATATTTCTAAGTAACCATTTTATTTTTAGCGTTTCTTTATGACAGATTTAATATACAGCTAAGATGACTGTTGATATTTGTTGCAAACCGTATGTGTACACAGTCCAAGTAGGTTCATATTTCCCACTGTTAAGATAACAAAGCCTTATGAAACTTTGTTTGTTTCAACATCCAGTCAGGTTAATGACAACATTCCCCGGGATTCATTAAACCCTACATGGAGTGTAGGAATAGTGCAGCAGCTGCTGCATGGAACATGGCCACAGAGCGAATCAGCAAAGGTCTCCCTGGACATGCACGAGTGCTTCTACACTATTCCTGCACGTACACAACTGCCTAATGCTAATTACCTCATTTGATGGTGGTGAAGTGGTAGCGCTGTTGCCTCACAGCAAGAGGTTCTCCCGTTCGATTCTCGGCTGGAGCGCCTTCCGTGTGGAATCTGCATGTCCTCCCCGCAGTCGAGTGGCGTTCGAAAGACATGCGTGAATAGGCATGCCTTCGTTGAAGGTTGGGCGTCGAGCTGGCACCTCGGCATCATAAAAAAAAAATCTACTGCCAGTCATTAGCGGACCGGCGTTCCGCTGTGGTGATCCCTAACCGTGAAAAGCCGAAAGAAGAAGCTGGTGAAAAACATGCAAATGAGGTGAATTAGCAATTCAGCAAGCAGGCAGGTGTTCATGCAGGAATAGTGTAACCTGCAGTTACTAGCTGAATATATTTCTGCAAATGAGAAAACGGAGGCATGACAGCTCGAAAGAAAGGATGTATTATATTTAGTAGGCATGCCAATGCCCAGTTATATGTCTACTGGCATGAAAAATAGTTTTAATTTTTTAAAATAAAATGTTTATTTTTTGCCCGCTCTCGGCTGTTTAAGCATAGGGCAGAGGTGCGCAAACAGGATCATGCTGAAAATAAAATAAAAAAGGGGGTGATCAATTTTTACAGAAATCTGCATTTTGCCATTATAGTCAATGGCATGCAGAATGAAAACAATACCAGGTAATAGTGGTTGCTAAGAGGAAAGTCCCAGTGTAAGTGTGGTAACTATGGAGTAAGGCAGTGGTGTATGCAAATGAGGGGATTTATATTGAATCACAAATTTCTTCTAAGTGTTAGACTGCACCTAACCATGTAGACCGGAGGAGCAGCTAACATGAAAAGGAGATGTGTTATGCTTGCTGTAAGCACATTGGAGCTCAGTGGCCCGTGTTTGCCCTTAGCTAAGGACAGCAAAGGAAAGGGGTGTGTCTGAGGCTGTTTTGTCTTATTTCATGAAATGCAGAGCATGCTTGCGTCCAGGGTGGGCCAGTTCTGCTTAAAACTGTTTACTTTAGTTAAACGAGTGCGCACGGTGCCTAGAACAACAAAAAAAACCCCAGCAGAAATAGCCTGGAATTGAGCACCGGGTATGCGCGGCACGCATCATGGCTTAAACGGGGAGGAAATGGGAAGGGGAAACAGCAGAAGGAAGGCAATCAAGGAGAACTACCATATCTGGCAGGTGGAATGTATCAGAATCAGCCAATTACACAGGCAGCAGCCAAGCACACTGCTATAAACTATGCAAACACCTTTCAGTCTGGTTTTTCCCACAAACTCTACACCACTTGTGTACACATTTGGGGGAATTTTAAACTGACAAATCTAACAAAACATGTTAGGGCCTGCTGTTTCTCTGATCTATCAGTATGTGCTAGAGACTGAGGGTGGTGAGGAGGATAATGCTGACAACCAGCTCAGACCAAGGAGGAGAAGAGTGTTCAGACCCAGGGTAACCTACCGGGGCTACATGATCTGGAGATAGTAGAGCGCTACAGGGTGGACAGGGACATACTTCAGCAACTTGTTGAGCTGTGCCAGCCTCAGCTCAGACCCAGGGCCAACAGAGGGGAACCCATCCCAGTAGATGCCAAGGTATGCTTAGCCTTAAGAGTACTAGGTACAGGTACTTTCCAAAGACCAACTGGGCATATCATGGGGGTCTCACAGGCATCTGCATCCAGGATACTCCAACAGTTCCTGGATGCCATGTGACTACATGCCACTGAGCACATTTACTTCCCCAGCACCCGTGAGGAGAGGACCAGCAATATACATCTCTTCCACCATATAGCAGAATACCCGGAGGTACTGGATGCCATACTGCATGTTCATCCACATCAAAGCACCAACTGGTGACCAGGGTAGGGACTACCTAAACTACAAGGAGTTTCCTTCCATCATCTGCCAGGTCGTGTGCGATGCCCAGGGCATTATCATGAATGTGTGTGCTGTCAACCCTGGAAGCTATCACGACTCCATATTTGGCATTCATCACAGCTGTACTGGGTGTTTGCCAGTAGGGACATCCCATATGGCCATCTGATGGGGGACGCTGCCTGTGCACTGGAGCCGTGGATGATGACATCCATCAGAAATGCACACACTCTCACAAGAACACCATAATGAGGCACACACACAAACCAGGATCATTATAGAGTGTATGTTTGGGATGCTCAAGTCACGGTTCCGCTGCCTTGACATATCTGGTGGAATCTTGCAGTACTCTCCAGCCACATGTGCACACATGTTCATAGTTTGTGCTGCGCTACAGAATATGATCCTGCAGAAACAGGATCAAAACGGGAAAGGGGCACACAGCCCCCCACCATTGCCAAGGTCTCCCCAGGAACAGAGGGAATCCTGAGCCTGCCCCTGTAGGCAGACGGAGGCATGCCCAGTATGCCCTACCCTTGGCAAAGAGGCAACGCATAGCACATACACTGACACTGTATGGCCCAAGGGACTGATCTGTCTCTCTGACTCGCACACACAGTAAAATGAATGCCAAATATCACACCACCTATATCTTACCATGTATAGGCAGTGTACTGCATGCATCTGACAAAGCCCTCAAGCACCATCCTCACAACAGCCTCAGGCACAAGGTAAGTCAGTCTCCTTAACAAAATAAAGGAATGGAGTGAATGTTCTGATAGCATATCTATAGTATTGATTCAAGCATGCAAGGGAATGGGGTGGCTTACTGGGATAGCAGCAGACAACTGACAGCTCTGTGGAACAGAAGGAAGTGTATCCCCAGTACTGGCCTACCCACACCATGCAGTACCACCCTAGTTGACAACTAACACTGCAGTATATGTGGTGAGCCAAATAACTGAGGGGGTCATAGGTCACATGCATGGATGTCAAAGTGGGGGTCCCATACCCACCCCCAGCCTCACCCAGCAGATCAGCTATAGAAAATCTTACAGAAATGTCTGGTAAAGGCCTTTACATGGCGACATCCATGAAATCCCCACCTACAGACTTTTACACAGTGATATCACAGCAGGTCTGGCAGTAGCAGTATGGCATTGAAAGGTAAGAAGTCTGAAACTGCTAATGTTTATCCCAGGACAATCTGACCTGTGGTCAATACTGTTATGCCTGTAGTCTCAAAGATAGGACACACTACTATGCAAAATGTTAAGCAAATATCAGCACAGTCTCTGCAAATGTGTATTGTGTACAGATGTGTCACCCCCCCATAGTCCCATAGAAATGCAGTGATATGTCCCTAGCCTTAAGCAGCATCCAGCCGTCAACTAGAGTGATGGCTCAACACAAACAGAAAGCAATTGCCAGTGACACACGCAATCAACTTACTGGTGCCATCCCAGGGTTGTCCACTGCCGGCAGCCTGGGAATATATGATCATTAGAATGTACTGCCTTGCTACAGATGGCCTGCATCTGTCACACCTGGTGTACAGGACTGTGGCAAATCCCCATGCCTCACCCAGAGTGCGCTGTTAAGGAGTGTCATGGGGTCCATAATACCAACATAACTTAGTCTGCAAAATGCAAAGAACGGCCATGCTACTAATGGCTGGGAGAAAACCTGCCAGTGTCGGAGAGTCAGAAATCTGGACAAAGCCATGAATAATGGGGTGAAAAATGTCCAAAAAGAATGACACCTTTGGAATACTGCTCTAATAATGTTATAAAGTTGATGGAATGATTGTAGAAGCATGGAATGTCTGATGGGTACGAAGTCTGAAACTGCAATGTCAACTGTCAGTAATATTTGACTTCAACCCTGAGTGACTTGCAAAACACTTTTTCTTGAAAGCCACACTTGTTTGGTTAACCAACAAGATATATGAGTCATGGATGTGAACATTCTGTGATACTCTGTACAGTCAACAGGCAGGGCTAGGAGTCTAAACATGGGAATGCACTCATTGCATGCAGTCCTAATCCTGGAAGATGGTGACATGTCTGCACTTAAACATGGGAATGCACTCATTGCATGCAGGTCTAATCCTGGAAGATGGTGACATGTCTGCACTCACAGAACCCTGGCCCACAGCCATGGGGAGTAACACACCCTTCCCTGATCACTCATCCTATGCAACATCTTGACCTGAAAATGTGGCCATCCAAGCAAAATGAGGTGGGCCATACATATAATGAGACACACACCTCCAGGTTGGTCAAACAGTCTGACTCACACAAGATACTTTAAGTGCAGTCAACCATTGAGAAGACCCCATGCAAAGTACTGGTAGCTAGTTATAGGCAAACATATCTGACCCAGGACAGACCCCACACACATATCTTATCCCCTACAAATCTGTCCGGAGTCTGCCTGTCACCCTGATCCTGTCTGACTTATATTACCCAATCATGGACTGGAAATCAGACCAGACCAGAACAGAAATGCACAGAGATTCCACCATTGTAAGATATCACCAAGGTACTGGACCATTTCCACAGCACCAGCAGTCAATTGCTTGCAGGCAAACCTCTCAACAGGCTGGATTGCGCAAGAATGCATAGCATTTGGCCCATAATCCTGGTGTGTGCATCATATTCCTGTATTCTTCTGGTAAATCACTGTGATGATCTAAGAAGGTATGTCACGAGGTACTGAAACAATACATGACAGTGTCAAACAGCATATATGTCAGATGTCTGCTAAAACAAGCCTTGTAACCCTAACAACCATACATTACTGAGAGAAATAGTCACAATCACCATATGGCCCATTGTCTCCCCATTTTGATAGGCTATCTCCAGATATCCTGCAGCAACAGGTGGAGAGGTATGGCTGTAGCGCAAAACAAACTGGACTGGAGTACAGCAATCCCTGGAATGGTGTCCCATATGTACTATAGAATGTCACACTTGGCATGCTCATACACTTACAGAAATGTCAGTAGGATTTTGGAATGAGCAGGTCTTCCCCACCCAGTGCACTTCCCATTGCCGTACTTTAGCAGTCCTGAAGATGTCTGTCACCATAAAAGTCCCTTTTGTCAAACCTTAGCGCTATAAGCTCTGTGGTGTGTGTGATAACTCTGTAACCTTATAGTACAAACAACTAGTTAGGTAGGAGTTCTAATCTCAGTCCTGGCAAATGTAAAATGTGTGTGTTTACAAGTTAAATTTTTTGGGTCCATTCAAATCCAGTACACTTCCCCTTTCCCTACTTTAGCAATCCTGCAGATGTCAATCACCTTAGAAGTCCTTTTCGTCAGGCCTCAGCCCCATAAGCTCTGTAGCATGTGCGATAACTGCGTAATACGATAGTACAAATAACTAGTTAGGTAGGAGTTCTAATCCTAGCTCTGGCAAATGTGTGTGTGTGTGTGTGTGTGTGTGTGTGTGTGTGTGTGTGTGTGTGTGTGTGTATGTGTAGTTTAAAGTAAAGTAAAAAAAAAAAACCTTAATAAACTAGTTATATCCTACAACAACATTGCTAGATTTGCTTCCGGATCTCCTTTTAGGACCTATCACCGCCTCAATCTAAGACAACTTGTCTGGCTAGAACTTCACAATCAGATCGAACTACAACAACTTATAATAGCTCACAAAACCCTGTACCAACCCACTAAAACTCAAATACTCACCAGCCTTATTACCCCTTATTATAACCTGCAACATCTACGCTCCTCTAACAAACTTTTGATCAACAGGACTACAACTAATAATGCTGCAGGAGATAGCTTGTTCTCCAACTCAATTGGAAAACTATGGAACAAATTACCCTCTGATATCTCATTTCTGACTTCTCTTCCTTTTTTCAAGAAGAATCTCAAAAAGTATCCAAATAAAAAATGGATATGCCCCTGCACTAACCCAGACTAGCCTTGCTTTTCCTTTTCTTGTCTCCCTACCCTCCCCTCTCTCCCGTCTTTACCCAATAACCCAGTTGATGTCTCCTAGCTCCTCAACTATACATTAAGATAGTGAACTGACCCACTGACTATCTCTGAGTGTTTCTCCACTGTTTCATAGGTGTAAATTCTGCCTCTCTTTCATAAAGTAACTCTTTTATTTAGCCCTAGGAAGATAATTAAATCCATAAACTCATCCTATACTAACTCAGATACCTTTCCTATCTTTCCTTCTCTTCCTTTCTTACTTTATCATCAGTCTATTCATTATGCTTTCTAATTATGTTACTGTATAAAAAGTACTATGCTTTGCCCATGCCATAATATGTAGGATCTTATATCTCACTTATGTGTAAGACTATTGTGTTATTAATCTCCCAATTTCCTCAAAAAAAATTATTAAAAAAAAAAAACTTTTTTACTTGACTTCCTTCTTACTATTTTAGCTGTAATTACTTTTATGATTACTTTTTATTAAATTATGTATTAATACTTGGAGCTTTTCTCCCCGGGCCTCTACTGAAAATGGACATATATCCAGCTAGACTAGCCAGGTCAACAAATGTAAAATAAAATAAAATAAAAAATAAATAAATAAAATAAATAAAAGTATTTTGTGGGCCTTCTCACAGACATCACCCATTGCCATACTTTACAAGGGTTGGTGATGTTCCTCACCATAGAAGTACCTTTGGACAACCTTTACCCTGTAAGCTCTGTGGCATGTGTAATAAATATGTAACACTGTAGTAGCAATAAATAGCGAGGTAGGGGTTCTAATCTCGGCCCAAGCAAGTGTGTGTGTGTGTGTGTGTGTGTGTGTGTGTGTGTGTGTGTGTGTGTGTGTGTGTGTGTGTGTGTGTGTGTTTGAACAGTATCCTGTCTATGGGGGGGTTGTTGTGTTTGTGTGAGAACCATACCATTGGGGGGGGTGAGTTTTGTTACTTTTTGCTGTTGCCCACCCAGTACATGTCCCAGTGTCCACACCAAAAAGCCCACAGTTGTCATCCACTGTAGAGGGACCTGTAGAAACTCTGCAGCCCTATAAACATTGTGGCATGTGCAATTACTATGTGACAGTATGGAATAGATATCAAGATAGGCTGCCCGTCTAATCTTTGGATATCACTGTCCACTCAGGAATCATGCACAAACACAGTCAGGTAGGCAGCCACACCTACATCAGTAGGTTGCCTGCAAACCGGCTCACAGATAGAACCCACAGTGTGAAAGCAGCGGACTCCATGTCAGACTGCTGAACAGTCACGAGTGGAGTTCCACAGGTTGTGGACCTGGGTTCCCTCATGTTTGAGATCCACACATCTGAGGACCAGCCCAGTACAAAGGTGCCCTGGCTGACAATGTTTGCAGATGACTACAAGGTGGGTGCTGTTATTATCCCCCCATGTGAGGTTGACATCCTTCACACAGGGTTCTCTGAGATCTATGATTGTTGTCAGAACCCTGGACATAAGCTCAGTGCCAGATGATGTGCCGCCATCCCCTTTGGGTATGACATGGTTCCTAAAAAGTAATACATTGCTGGTAGTCCACTGAACATTGATGTTGATATAAGGGAACTGGGAATACAGATTAACAGTGAACTGTATGGTGACCACCACAGTGCGACTGTCTTCCAAACGTCCTTCCATGTGTCACTTCTCCTGACTTAGGGTGTTGAATCCGGGAAGTAAAAGGACAGTGTTTCCCTGTACACACCCCTCAGTAGGCCAATCAATGTGTACTATGGCACGTTTGCCATGTACCCCACTAGACAGCAACAACAGGAGAGGCTGCAAATTTACTTTCTAAAGAGAATCTTAGGTACTACACTTGCCCCATACAGACAGACTCCAACAACTGTAATAAATCTCTGTCTCATATTGGCTACTTAGGTGCGATTTTTGCCTGACATACACAGCCATGTCTGACCCCAACAATGTCAGTAATGCTACATCCAAGGACACCAATCTGTCCCCACAACATGCCCCAGATACCTCAACCCCATCCTCACAATCAACAGGACATGTTGGAGGGACAGGTTCACAACCCAGAGACTGGCCATGCCATGGAATAGGTGCCACATACATGTCAAACAGAGCACCTCACTAGCCCTCTTCAAGAGAAATCTTGATGAGTGGATAGGAAATAGAAAACTCACCCCGGGGATCACTCCAGTGGCTCTACTCAACAGAGGCACTGGGAACTAAGGTCGGGTGGCATGATGCCAGGGGTTGTAAAGGCTCCATGGCCATCAGCCTAGCACACATCTATGAAGCTATGGCCCAAACCATACATCCATATCAACAAAAGGATGGCTTCACCAGAACACATGCAACGTTCTGCACTGTCCGAGTCAGAGCCCACACCTATGTCCAATAGGATATCTGCTGAGCAACCTGAAGTGGGCTGTGCACAGGGGATGCCCTTACATTCTGACATAGTTGGAGGTGTTTTGCAAGGGACAATGTGCAAAGATTGGCAAATCAAGATGCACCATGCTGATAGACATCTTCCCAAGAGGACTGCTTTAACAGAGTATTACTTTAAGGGTGTGCACACTCGTGCAACCAGCCTATTGTACCTATTTCAGTTGCCAGATGTTACCTGTAACTGATGTGTATGTTCTTTATTTGGACTGCACAGGTCATATGTCATATGAAATGATGGCAATGTTATGATCTGATTTCTGAGGTCTCATGTGATATATCACGAAAACCTGGCATGTTAACAGGTGTGTGTACACTTATTATACCCACTGTAAGCTTGGGAAGTTGTTTGAGTAACCGGCTTTGTTTTAAAATAGATGTACTGCAGGTTATGCAGTCTGCACCTCCAATAAGGACATTACGTAGTGGCACCAATCCACAAGCCAACACAGTAATGTATTAGACAAACACAGGAGTTATGAGGATCAGACCAAACATATGAGCCACACATGTAGGCATTTAGCAAAACCTGTACAGTTGAGGGGTATGTTCTTTAGGAGTTGCCACAGTGCTATACAGATAAACAGCAATAACTTTCTTGGGTGCAGTGTGTGCTGCATGAAAGGCTTCACCTGCTAACACCACTCACGTTTCCCAGAGGTGTACATTAGTAGTAATGGTAATTGGAAAGTGCTGCACTGCATGATGCTGAGGGTCTGTCCAGAGTGTGTATGTTATTGTCTGACTGTGTGTCGTGAATGCCCCCAGTCGGCTAATGTGAGGTCTGTATAATGCCTTTAATGCACCTCACCTGTCTGTGTGTGTGTGTACCAGCAAACCTTATAATGCCGGTAGTAATTTACATATGTTGTTTTTCCCTCACACGTGGACATGGTGGCCGTGGTCCCTCCTGCTCTGATTCTGATGTCAGTGTCTCTGCAGAATCTGACCATAATGATACTCATATTGAGGCACAGGTGGGGTTGTCAGGGGCTTATACTGTGCCATCGTTTGGCATCCCATTATTGTCAACCCCATCCCTGCATGCAGTCACAATGCCCACACATACCTCATCACCAGTGGCCACAAAATAATGGACAGTTGGCGGGTGGTGGCATGGAACAGGCTACTGTGGTCACTATGGCAAGTGAGGGTGCAGGCAGTAGCCATAGTCAGATGGGCAGGGGTGCTTGAAGGAGGATTGCAGCTCATCATGCCCCTTTTGCAAATGCCATGGCAGCATTCACAAAAGGCATGTTTCAGGCTGTCATGGGGGCACAGGCACATAATGAACATAATACCAGATATATACGCAGGGTTGTGGATGAGCACATCCTGGCTGTCTGTGGCAATATGAACTCACTGCAGCCATCTGTGAGCATACTGGGGTAGTGGATAGATGGTAGGGGGAGACCTCGGCATTCCTTGACCGTGGAATATCTGTGCCTGAGTGTTTGGCAGACAATGGCCAGCAGCTATGTGGCTGTAGGGCAGCACCATGATCAGCTGAGGGTCTGTATGGCCGTGCACCATCACATTCCCATGCTGGCAGTACCACCAACACTACTGAAGGTGGTGTGCTGTCCACGCCATGACACAGCAGGCCATGGGCACGTGATCCTGTCCAGTCCCAACAGGGACCCGGATCCAGCAGCAGCAGCAGTCACCAGCAAGGAGTAGTACTAGATCTAGACTCTGCCCTTGTGGTGCCGGTTATACCCTCGGCAGGCCCATTTCCCATGTCCATGGCCAGAAATAGTGAACTGTACACCCTGCCATGTACGGCCCCCAGCTGTCCCAAATACCCCTGTTTAGGGCGGACACAAAGCATGATTGTGTGCATATAGACACACATCACCATCAGAAAAGTCACCTGCACACACACACACACACACACACCACCCTTGCACTGCCCATTTAATAAACTCCCCCCAAACGCACACAAACCCACACAACACTCTGTGCATATGATGATATCTGTGCCACATCCATGCCATTCATACCATTGATGCAGGGACATGCTTATGTGGGTCTGATGCACAGGGTGACTTTAATACAGTGTAGCTATTTAATGCTGTGTAAGGTGCTTTCATTTGGCATTTGTAATGGGTATACATTAGAGAGTGTGTGTCTACCTTTTCAGCCATGATGCATTATTGGTGTTAGTAACCGCATGCTGTATTCTGTTTGTGTTCCAGGTGTCTGTGTGTGTCAGCAGGATGTGGCCCTGCAGACATCACCAACAAGAGGTATGGCAGTGTAGTAACTCATCGACCATGTCATTGTCAGGGTGCAGCTGTATCTGCACACATTTCTCAGGTCTGTGTATCAGTTCTTGCACGTGCCTCACAGATTATAGGGCTGAGGGGTTGTATCTCAGTCTATGGTAGTTGACATCATCTCTAGTATAGTAGACAATGGTAAGTGTGGTGGGTGGAACACACCTCAGATTGCTAATGCCCTCAACCCCAGAAGATATTGTGTTGACCAAACATACAGAGAATACTGGTCACACACACACACACACACACACACACACACACACACACACACACACACACACACACACACACACACACACAGGATCACAGTTGCCAGTGTTGTGTTTGGAACCCCTACCCATCAAGTTGTGGTACTACACTATTATGCAGTTATTGCAGGTGGCACAGGACTGCTAGTGTGATGAGTGTTACAAGATACTTGTAATGTGAATAACATCACGTGGCCTTGTGGGGGTATGGCAGTGGTGGCTGCAACAGGTGTGTGAGTACTCATAATAGTGTTGCATACAAGTCTACACACAACCACTGCATACACACCATTGCACACAGAGGCACACACACACACACACACACACACACACACACACACACACACACACACACACACACACACACACACACACTTGCCATTACTGACATTAGCAGACCAACCTATCTTGTTATTCGTACCATAGTATTCCATACTGTTGCACAGGGCTTATAGGGCTGAAGAGTGTCTACAGATGCCACTACAGTTGATGTGAACAGCGGACCTCATACAGTAGACTTAGGAATGTGTACTGTGTGTACCATGGCATAAAATATAAGTCCATGCCTATCCAATGGATGTCATTCGCACATAAACACACAAGATACTCTTCTCTCACACACATTTGCCAGTACTGGGAGTAGAACCCCTACCTATTTATTTACTGCTACTACATTGTTACACATTTATAGCACACGCCACACAGATTATGGGGTGCCACTTGTCAAAGATACTTCTAAGGCAAGGGATATCACTAGGCCTGGCATATTATGTCAATGAATAATGTACTGGGTGAGAGAGGCCACAAAATACTGTAACCTACACATATACACACTTACACACAATAATACACACACACTCACACATTTGCCGGGACTCATATTCGAACCCCTAGCTATGTGGTTATTGGTATTATAGTGTTATGCAGTTACCGCACACACCACAGAGCTTATAGGTTGTGGAGTGTCCCAAGGTACCTATATATTGAATAACATGTACAGCACTTGTAAGGTATGTACTGGGTGAGATGGGCCACCAACTACTTTCACCCACATGTTTGCACACTCACAAACACTTTCAGGCACACTAATGCACAGACACACATTTGACAGTACTGAGATCTATGAGTTCAAAGAGTCATAGGTGTGTACATGGCAAATGGCCATGGAGGCTTTACAAGTCTAGCCCATGGGAATACACTGGCATCATGCCACCTGATACTCCCCAGTGTGTCTGCTGAGTATAGTCATTGGATTGATCCCCAGGATGGGTATTCTATTCTCCATCCACTCCTCCTGATTGCTCATGAAGAGGGCCAGTGATGTGCTCGGCTTGACATGTATGTGGAGTCTATTCCATAGCATGGGCAGTCTCTGGGTTATGAACTTGTCCCTCAAGCATGTTCTGTTGATTTTGGTAATGAGGTTGCGGTCTCTGGAGCGTGTGGTACAGAGGGATTGGGATTTCTTTAGATGTAGCATTTCTAACAGCTGGGTCAGACATGGCTATGTAAGTCAAGCAGAGATCGCCTCTAAGTAGGCGATATGAGAGGGAGAGCCTATATCATGTTGTCGAACTCTTAAAAGTTCGGGTGTCATATAGTCGACACCATATGATCGAACTTTTAAAAGTTCGAACGTTTCAACGGAAATCTTTGTACAGTGGGAATGGGAAGATTTTTCCTTTTCTGCACTGTAGTGCGATCTCAGAGTTTGCATATTTAAAGAGCGGGGGGGTTAGGTATCCATTTAGGACAAGTGTTTAAGGCCTAGGATCCTCTTTGTGTGGTACTTTTGCCGCCTCTCCAGTTGTTGCAGGTGTCTAGTGAGGTACATGCCAAATGGGGCATTGTACTTGATGATTGGCCTAATAGTAGAAGGAGACAATGACCTCTTTCTTCCTGGATGCAAAACCCTTAGTAATGAAATGTGCCACATAGAAAGGATTTCTGACCACAGTGGCAATGTGGTGGTCAAAAGAGAAGCTGCTGTCAACCTGTGTTCCCAGATCTCTTATAACATTTTCTGTGTTCAGTGGACTACCATCGATGTGGTAATTCATGGGAACCGGGTTTTTCCCAAAGGGGACGATGACACATTTTTTTGGTATTGAGCTTAAGGCCATGGTTCTGACACCAGTCATTGGTCTCAATGAAGCCTTTCTGTAGGATATTAACATCACTTGGGGAGTTAATAATAGCTCCCAATTTACAGTCGTCTGTGAACTTTGTCAGTCAGAGTTTTTTTGAGTTGGCCTGGACTTCAGAGAATTAGATACCAAACTGGAGAGGACCCCAGCACCGAACCCTGTGGGACTCCACTCGTGACTGGGTAAAACATATCTTGAATAACATTTTTTTTATTTTTTCTTAGATATTCTTTTTATTCTTTCTTTTCCTAGAAACTCTTCATTATTGTTTACTATACATCGAAAGATCTGATTACTGATTTCTTTATATTTGTCACTATCTTGTATTCTTTTTGTCGTTTGCGATTCTAATATCTTTTTTTATGTTTTTCTTTGAAACTGATCTACCAGCGTGTCCAGTCTTTATAAAATCCTCTCATGTTTATATGATCTTGTCATAACTGATGTATTATTCCCTTCACTTGCTTGTTTACGTCGGATTCATTAATTCTTTTTATACCTCTGCCTATTCTTATATAACCTATTATTTTTTGAATTTCTATCCAGATTGCTGCATGATCTGAGAAACCTCTAATTTTAACTCCCTGATGTAAAGGAAACCTGTAATTTTAACTCCCTGACATAAAATATGTAAGCTCTCTTGTACTATAAAGTAATCAGTTTCATTTCTTAGATTTCTCCTTCTGTATGTCCAGTTCTTCTTTAATATTTTACAGCTTTTAAACATATCAGAAATAACGTTTGCATCTGCCCCTTTTTTCACCTATGCATTAGATAACAGTCACTCACTACTATTACTTGCATATTTACACTCGCATACTCAAGTATTTTCTTGGACATCATCTGTCTTTGCTTTTGTATAGTGCATGCATAGAGTGCAGTTGTGCTATATGTTTGGTTCTTCCATCTTATATCTAATATTAGCTATTCTTCCTGGTACTAACATATAACCCAGAATCTATACATTCTTAACATAGAATTGCTATACCTGAACATTTTTCATCTCCTGGAATCCATATAACTTTACCTTCCCATAGCCCATTAACTTGCATTCTTTCGTCTTCTGTTGTTATTCTCATATATATATTAGTACTATGATGTCCATATCTAGCCTTTTACAACATTCCAAAATTCCTGGCCTCCACTGAACGTTCTTTAAACTATTACCTTAAATGGCTAGGATTTTCATGTTGTGAAATAGTTTTTGTTAATTTCCCATTCTTATTTTCTCCTATAACTATATTTTTGAATTTCTGAGGATCTCTTAAGGACAGTGCTCCTTTACGTCAAGACTGCAAGGGATAGTTGAGCCTGCTCTGGTGGTTTCAGTTGACTTTGAGAAGGTTTTCAACTTGGTCAGAGATAGTTCTTTGAAGATAGCCTCCCAATCTGTGATTATCTTGCAGTGAAGCCCCCCTCCTCAAGTATATCTTTAAGTAATGGTTTATTGTCTAGTCCCTTTAGTTTGTACAAGAGCACTTGCTAAGGTTGTCAATTTTCTCATTCTTTTTTCCTTTGACTGTATAACCCCTAAATAGGTTCCTTCAGTACATTTATGGGCAATGCATATGTGGGATAGTAAGGGCTGTACTTATGAATGATTGTTTATTCCTTACACAGAGCCCAAGAAAGGATTTCACTGAGATAGCTGGATGCCTGGATTACTGAAAAGCTTTGATATAATTTCTGGGCAGTTTCTCAAAGCCAACACTGAGATATTTGTTGCCAACTCACAGACTGAGACTGACGGATAAGGGTCTGGATCCCCCTGTTACATGGTTGTGGTCCCATGCCAGATATTTAGTGTTATACTTTCATCATCATGTGAATTTTATAATATTGGATGCCAAGATTCACTTCTCAAGCTTTACTCTCAAGGTGCACCCCTTGACATCCATGTCTGAAAAATATTATAAAGAGGTTATGATTGGACACCAGATCATAATCTAAATCTCCAAAGTTGTAATCATTTTTGTGACTTAATAATATTTAAGAAATTGTCCCTGATTTTCAGCTTTTGTCCCCTCATTGTTTGTTTTCTCCAGAATTCTTGATCAAAGAAATTAAGATGCATGTCCTATTTCTCATGATAAGAATGGGCATCCTCAAGACTTTAGAGTACAGGAAAATGATTGCTTCTGCTGTCTGTATTCATTCTATAGTTGTCTGGGAAGTGGAGAACAGTAGAATGAGTGTATGGAGCGGAAAGGACACATAATTGGAAAATAACAAAAATGTATCAACACAACCTGGATGTTATTTTCTAAGTTTGTTTTGTGGTTTCATAGTATCCAGTTTGTGCTTCAGTAAGGGCACATATTTGTCAGGAAAAAGTCACAATAATTCATATTGAGACAGACATATAATTAATGGCACAAATGATGACAATCTCACATGAAAAGGTGGAGATATATAACATACAGTATGATTAGTGAATGATCTGAAATGTGAAGAGCCCCAGTCACATGGAAAATTTAAAGCAGTATGCACCCAGTACTGCCTGCTCTCACTCATTCCCTGCAGTACATCTCTTTTGCATGTGTACCTTTAACTCCCAGTGGGTGTGGCTTAAGCCTTTAAAAATGAAGTCATCACCTTACGCTTCTAACAAATACTCACTGACACAGGTCAAATATCAATACAATTGTGTTTGCCATCATGTATGGTTCAAGATAAGATATTCTGATACCTTGTATGTAGCATGGTTGTGGAATTATTAATGCAGATATGAACAGGCATTATTTGACGCCTAGAGGAGCAGTAGGAGGTAACTGCAGATACATCTGGAGACGTCACTAGGATGTAATGTCAATTACTGAAGACATCATGTCGCAGATAAGTACTGCATAATATTGTACTTTACAAAATTTCCAAAAATTGAAGAATATCTACTGCAAGTTAATAATGACCTCTACATCCTACAACAAAGTTATTTAGTCCCATAAAACAATCAATCCATATTCCTTAAGCTGATGGAGTTTTAAAGAAAATTCCAAACTTTTTGCGTATTTTCATCAAATGAAATCTCCCTAATTTGTTCTTTGCTTTGAGTGTCAATGGCCGATCTTCGTCCTCGTAACAGCCATGAATTATAACAGCCATGAATTAACGTATCTTGCCGGATCAAAGCATGTGAGTGGAGGGACAACCAATCATATGAAGGAAAGTGCGGAAGCAGTTCCCCCAGGATTCAGCATACTCTGCACGGTGTGCAGTAATAGTGCAAGAGCTCCTGGAGGCAATATGGCCACAGAGAGATCCAGGAACAAGCTCCCGGGGTGTGCACAAGCGCTGTTGCACTACTCCTGTACGAACACAACTCCTGTATGCTAATTACCCCATTTGCAGGTGAAAACCGTGCAAATGAAGTGAATTAGTGATTCAGGAAGCAGACAGCCCATGCAGGATTGGTGTAACCTGCAGAAATGTACTCGGTTAGTAACCGAGTACATTTCTGCAAACTACAAAACGGAGCCATCACAGCTCCACATATAGGGTGTATATAATGTGGAAAGCATGCCAATGGCCAAATATATGGCCATTGGCATGGAAAATAGTGTCAAAATAACAAAAAATAACTGTTATTTTTTTTTTGGCCAATTTCAGCCGTTTAAGCATAGGGCAGCAGCGCGCAAATGGGATTGGCCCAAAAATAAAAAAAGAAAACCTTGAAAAAACACTCTAGTCAGAATCACAATTTTGCCATTATACTCAGTGGCAGGCAGAAGACAAACATGGCCACTGAATAGTGGTTGCTAAGGGGGGGGGGCTTGGTGTGGGACCTGTAACAAGCATTAGCAGTCAGTTCCAGCAAATGAGGGGAATGATACTGAATCACAGATTTCCCCTCATTGCTAGCCAGTACTCATTATAACATGAATTATAACAGCCATGAATTAACGTATCTTGCAGGATCAAAGCATGTGAGTGGAGGGACAACCAATCATATGAAGGAAAGTGCGGAAGCAGTTCCCCCAGGATTCAGCATACTCTGCACGGTGTGCAGTAATAGTGCAAGAGCACTCCGTGTAAGTACAGGAATACCATGCATTGCTAGCCAGTACCCAACCGTGTAAGTGCAGGAATACCATGGTGCAAGCCTAAGAGTTAGCTGACATCATAGGGGGTTTGTCAGGCATATTGTAAGCTTATTGGAGCTTTGTGGCTCGGGTTTGCCCTTAGCTTAGTAGAGCTAAGGAAGGTGGTGTGTCTGAAACTGCTTAGCAGTATTTACATTGCCTAAACTAGTGTGCGACCGCGCACCAGGTTTTAAACAAAATAAAAAAAAACATGAATTAATAGCTCTATTCACATCTGAGCACTGGGAATGTGTGGTGCACCTGAGGGTGTTAAACATGAAGGCAATAGAAAGAGAAAACAGTTTGCTCATTGTGACTCCCATATTGTCAACCTATATACAGATACCCTGCAGAAACAGGTTGCTAGCTGTAGGTGTAGAACACAAAATCCTGCACTGGGCTACAACCTACCTGCAGTGGATTCACACATTCAATACAGAAGGTCATACTGGGCATGCTCCTACACTTAGAGAAAAAAAAAATCATGTCTGACAACAAAATACAGATGGTCGTAATGGGCATGCTACAACACTTAGAGAAATGGCCTGATGTCAATCACTGTGCACAGTTGCGTTTGGTAGCCCTCTAACCCTGTAGTGTTTGTGGTGCTTGTGATAACAGGGTAACATGATAGTACAAATCAGTATTCATCTATCATTCGTACACCCAGCCCTGTCAAATGTAAAGTCATGTGTGACTGAGTTTTGTGTGGTGTTCCCAGAGGAGTGGTATATGGCCCAGTCATACACAATGCACTTCCCATATCCCATGTTAGCACTCATGCTGATGTAATTCACTTTGAAATAACCCTCTGGCCAATTGTCAACCCCATAATCTCTATGGTGCTGGTGATAACTACATAATGCTATACTGTAACTTAGTAATCAGGTAGGAGTTCTAATCCCAGACATGGCAACTGTGAAACTGTGTGTGTGTTTGTTTGTGTCTGTGTGTGTGTGTGTGTGTGTGTGTGTGTGTGTGTGTGTGTGTGTGTGTGTGTGTGTGTGTGTGCATGTATGTGTGTATGTGTGTGTGTATACAGATGAATGATTTTGAGGCTATTCACAGTCACACACAGTCACAGCACCTCTCATAGCCCCACTTTACCAAGCCTGCTGATGTCATCCACCTTGAAATATATCTTTGGACAAGGGCTAGCCCTATAATTTGCTTGGTGCATGTGATAACTGCATAATGCTATAGTGTAATGTACTAGTCAGGTAGGAGTTCTAATCTCAGACATGGAAACTGTGTGTGTGTGTGTGTGTGTGTGTGTGTGTGTGTGTGTGTGTGTGTGTGTGTGTGTAGAGATTAATGATTTTTAGGATATTCACAGTCACAACATCTCACATAGCCTCACTTTACCAAACCTGCTGATGTCATCTACCTTGAAACACACCTTTGGACAAGGGCTAGTGCTATAATCTGTGTGGCGCATGCAATAACTGCATAATGCTATACTATAGCTTACTTACTTGTCAGGTAGGAGTTCTAACCCCAGGCATTGTGTGATGGCCATGCCCTAGCCCAGCAATCAAGGAGCCTCAATCCTCACCACTAACATCAGGGAGGGCGTCTCATAAGAGAGGAAAGGATAAATACACACAATAAAGTACAATTTCCCTTAAGTGCACACAGAGATCACAGTCAGTGTGGGGCTGGTTGCTCCCTTGCTCCCCAGGTCCCCAATATGACTCCCCACTGGCACAACTATAGGGTCCAGATCTCAGCCTAGCTGGCAAACTAACCTCCAGTACCCTCTCTGTCCCACCAGTGCTTCGTGTCCCTGCCCAGGTAGTTGACACACCACACACACTTTGAGATAAGTATTTATACAACTTCACAGACACTCCTGGGAAAGGCTGACACAGATTCTCCGGCTGTGCCCCTTTACCCAGACTATACTGTAGTAATTACTACCACCACCAGCTAATACATATCAGCTACCCAAAGGCCATTAAAAGGGTGTCCAATTATTACTGTGCAATATTATTATCCAATTGGTAAGTGTGACTAATCAGTCTAAGGCTTATTACAGTTGTTTTGTACAATAAACTCTATAAATATGCAATGTACTCCGGAACTTAACACTACACAAATCAGCCACAGGTAAAAGGTTTTTAAAATATTTAATAATAAATAATTAAAAACACAAGACAATACTACTACACCACAGTGATATCCAAGAGTTAGGAGCTCACACAGAAACTTAAAATAAATCAGTAGCACAGTTCTGACATAACAAAAAACCACTTGTCTAACTTTCTTCTAATTTCCTAGCTATTACTACAAGAAAACATACTTCTAAGATACTACTTACATAAAGAGAGCATAAGGCAGTGCTGAGAGTTGGATATCAAGATCAAAATGCTTAAAGTCTCTCTCTGAACAATAGTTTTTTAAACTCACTAACAAACATATTTGCTGGGCCCTTCCAGATTACATCATTTTGACACTTAAATTTTCCAAGTATACACATTACATCATTTTGACACTTAGTCTGGAGCTCCCAGGCCAACAGGCTACAATATTTAGCAAGCTAACACCTGTTCAGGAAACTACAACAATAAAAGACATTTCATGTGCACACTTCTAGTAATTATTCCTTAAGTTAAAACAATACAAAGAATGTGATAGCGAAGACCAAATTACTCCGAGCTCTACAGATCAAAGAGCCTACAAGACATAATTTAATTTCAAAGAACATTTGAAATGCTTGGCTTAGTTTTCCTTACAACAGATGGCAATGTTGCTACAATCTTGAAGTTCACATTTTACAGTGTTTTCTTTCATTTAAGAAACAAGCCTGTATTTTACATTTATATTTACAAATGATAGAATTATGTATCAAATTCTATTTGACTAGGCTGGCAGCCTTCACAGCTTCTCTACCCCAATCTTCACACATGGCAACTGTGAGCATGTGTAGAGAGTAATGATTTTGAGGCCAGTCACAACACCTCTCATTGCCCTACTTTACCAAGCCTGCTGATGTCATTCTCCTTCAAATTCACCTTTGGACAAAGGCAAACCCTGTAAGCCCCATGGTGTATGCTGTAAGTGCAGAACAACATAGTAGCAGTTGATACACAGCTATGGGTTTGAATCTCATCTGTGTCATGTGTTTATGTGGGTACATATGTATGTGTGTACCTCAATGATTTTGGCCCCATGTATACCCAGTACACATCTCAGAGCCTGACTTTAGCAGTCCTGTAGCTGGCATCCACCTTACAAGTACCTGTTGTGAAGCTCAAACTATGTCAAGACAGTGGTGCATGTGGCAAATGGGTAACATAATGACATGTAAAGGTTATTAGATAGTGGTTTGAATCCCACCACTGGCAAATGGAAATTTGTGATTAGGGTGAAATAATTTTTGTAAACTCTCACCAACTATATCACCCAATTCTAATATTTATAAGGGCTGGTGATGTTCCTCACCATAGAAGTACCTTGGAACAACATTCACCTAATAAGCAATGTGGCGTGTGTGAAAAATGTGGTGCATTGTAGTAGCAATACATAGCTAGATAGGGGGTTAAATCTCAGTACTGATATGTGTGTGTGTGTGTGGGTCTGTCATCAGTATCCTGTGTGGAGATTGCTGTGCTTGTGTAATGACAGCAGGCATTGTGGGGTGGGTTTTGCTAAATTATTATATTGAGGACCTACTATATTTTACAATGTCCACCTTACAAGTACAACATATGTCAAACAGCAGAGAGGCTGGTGTACACAATCCATAGCCCCACATGTGACATAATGGATTGGTGAACAATATGGGTAACTTTTGTAGTACTCAGGGAACACTCTCCACTCATGTGACCTACACAAATACACTTGGCACTTGCTGTATTACACCCTTCCTTTCTTACTTTGTTTCTGTCTCACTGTCTCTCTCTCTCTCCCTCTCTGGTGGGTGTGGAAAAGTACAAGTGTTTTGCATAGGCAGTAGCTTGACTATTGTAAGGGGTGTTCATGATCAGCTGATGGCCTGTGCACAAATAGCAGTCCCCACTCGCTATTTGCATGTGGAACAGCTGTGGTATCATTCCATAGCCAATTGCTTGGAAACACACTCTCCTGTAACTAAGCATTTCATGTGGGTGTGGGCTCTTTCCCTTCACTGTGAGCAGTACTACATGTGGGTGTTTGACAAACAACATCACAGAGAGTATTTGGAAATACCTTTGCAACATACACTGTGAAGACAGGCCAATAAACAGGAAGGGGAAGTTCCACACATGCTATTCTACATTTTAAGTAATGTTGGTTTAACAGGATTTGTGTGGATATGGCCGTTCTACATGATTTGAAGTACGACATGACAGCATTATGTGGGTGAACCTGTAGGACTATCTGCAGACTGTCCAGAGTTTGGAGTCTTACATGTGTTTTGTTACTCACACATTTCCTATCTGTGTGACTCTGATGATCGCAGTCAATACATCCTGACATCCATGTGAGTTACTGGCTTCATATCCCTCAGAAGACATTTGACACAACAAATCCTGGTACACCAGGTAATGTTCAGATTATCACAGTAATAGGTCAATACTGGTGCTGTGTTTGTGCCTCTGTCCCCCAAAGTCTGTCACCTTTTGTCCAAATGTCATGCAGTAAGAGGTGCATATCTACAGTATGTCATTATTTACTGAAATCATACCTGGTAACAAGTTAGTGAGATATCAGATTGCTAGACATGTTATGTATAGTAGACCTCATATTTCAGTACAGAACCTGGACATTCTGTTGTAGTGTGTACAGCATTGAGGTCTGTGTACTTATGGTGATTGTTGACAGAGTGCATATGTTACCTGGCCTGTGTACAGACTGTGGTAGATGTCAATGTCCTTGGTCCTGTTCTGTCAGATGTTGCATGCTGTTCCAGGTGATGGTACCCTATCAGTGTACATGTTTGTAGGGCCAGACCAACACATGTCCCATACCACAGTCAGGCATCAGACTACACTGTGTATTGGCCGACTATATGTAGGGTTACTGTGTGAGTGGTTCATATGAGGGTGGTGGTGTTCACACACTATGTATACTGTAATATTACTTAGGCTTACCTTAATGTGACTGTGACTGTGTTTGTATTGGTTGTGGGTAGGCACTTTCACACTGGTAATAGCAGAACAGAAACAAAATGACCACAGCTGAGGAACGAAAACAGAACTCCAAATTTAATGAAACAAGGTAAAAAGTAAGCGCTTTTGCAATCTCACGCTGATCGCTTCTTCAGGTGAGGTCACCATATTTAAACCTAATTAAGACCAATCACAAGTAACAATAAAAATAGTCTGATTAACTTTTAAAGTAACACACTGAATTCTCCATAGGAGAATGCTTTATGAAAAAAACATTTGATAAAAACAATTAAAATATAATTTAATAATGAGTACATATGATTCCATAAACACATAGGTCTCTACTCCTAAAAATAATAATAAATAAATTCAGTGTTTAAGTGGTCTAGCCTTCAGAAAAGGTTTACGTGACACTGCACTGTTTAACCCAGGTGATTTTTCAGCTTGTAATAGTAAAATCCATTTCTGTTCAGCTGTCTCCACTCTATTCTTCATGTCACCACCCCTAACATTTTCTTCTAAAACTTCTAATGCCATAAAACTAAAGGTATATTGTGTACCTACTTCCTGCACATGGCTTGCCAAGGCATTGGTCTCTTTTACGTTAGGTGTTCTAATATACATTCCTTAAAACTTCTATTCGTCTTTCCTACGTTAAATAAATAGCAATCTTTGCAAAAGCAAAAATAAACGAAGTGCTGTGTCCTACAATCAGCATAGAAATTCACCTCTATGTTAAAGTATTGTGTTGGATGTCTAAAGACAGAATTAGGATAAATATGGTTACATGTCATGCAGTTCCTGCATGGAAATGTCCCTTTCCTCTGGGAGGTGATCTTGTTCCTGCTGAAACTTGGTTTATAGCATAGTTGCCTTTTTAGTGACTTCTTATTCATAAAGGAATATTGTGGTCTACTATCTATTACACCATCTAGTTCATTTACAGATTTTAGTATGCCCCAATTTTTCTCAAAAGATTCTGCAGAAAATTCCTATATTGCTTGAATAGGTGATTGGAAACCTAATCTTGCGCTCCAAATCATTCTGTTCAATACATGTATTACTTCTACTCTCAGAGAAAAAATGTCTGCCTTTTAAATTACGTTCTGCATGCATTTCATTAATATTAGTATCTATATCTTTTTCACTGTAACCTCTTTCACTAAATTCTCTTTTCAACATGGAGACTGCATTGTCTAAGCCCTCTTTGGTGTTATGTAGGCGACTAATTCTCATAAATTGTTCCTTAATGACATTTCTATTGACATGCCTTGGATGCATACTAGTTTTGTGCAGTACATTATTCTTTCTACTTGGTTTCCTAAAAAGACTGGTAGCTATATCCATTTGTGAGGTTCTCTGTAATGTAACGTCTAAAAAATCATTTACATCTTTCGAATACTGAAATGTAAATCTCAGGAATTCAGTGGCTGTATGTAGATAATCGATGAATTGTTCCAATCTATTAGATGTGCCCCCCCACAAAAGGAAGACATCATCGACAAAACGTACATACCATAAAACATCATTTAAAAAATCATTCCCTTGTAACAAGAAAGTGTTTCCCATGAAACAAGTGCTAGGTTGGCGTAGCTATTGGCACATGCGCCCATGGCCACGCCAACCTTCTGCAGATAATAATGGTCATTAAACACAAAAACATTGTTATCCAAGATGATGTCAAGTAAATTACAGATCAAATCAACCTTTCTGGGTGTGTATATCTGTTTGGTATTAAGTACTTCACGTACCCTCTCAATACCCCAGTCATTGGGTATTACCTTAAATAATGATGTAATGTCCATGGTAACAAAAAGGAATTCCCTGTTGATCTCTGCCATTGTCTTATACAAAGATTCTAAAAACATTTTGGCATCTCTAAGAATAGTATCACATGTTTCAAGAACAGGGTGTAAGCATTTCTCAACATAGATCGAAATCGCTTTTGTCACCCACCCTCTACTAGAGACTATGGGTCTCATGGGTGGATGGGTCATGTTCTTATGAACTTTTGGTTATCCATATATAATGGTTACTATAGGGTTTTCCACTTGAAAATATTCAAAGAGGTCCTCAGTAATCTGTTGTGTAATAAGTGAATCAAAAATCAATACTGAGACTCTATCAACGATGCCCTTAACTTTAACACCATGAGTAGGTAGATAAATCATAGTGTCATTAAGATGTATTGTCATTTGTTCTATATAGAACATCCTGTCCACAACAACAATGCTTCCCCCCTTATTTGCTGGTCTAACCTCCAAACTGGATAGCATTTTAGTGGAATAACATGTGTAGGCATACAGTATAGGAACCACAGGCGCATGTACAGCAGTACCCCCAAAGTAGTACTGAGAGCCCCTCCCTGGCTAGGCGCATGGCGACGTAAAACGATGCAAAGCGAAAATGTCCCACAATGTACCACAGGACTATAGCCAACATGAAATGCAAAGGATGTATGTACAAACCATTACCGTATGTATGGCACCGATATGTTAATTGCAAAACGATACGTTGGCAATGTTACACAGCAATAGTCACGTACCGCGGAAATACGCATGTGCTACCCCGGCACCGATCGTGGCTACGTGTCGGCCCGTAAACACCCGAATAGGTGGCAACCGGTAGCATACAGGCCATCCCAAGTACAGGACCACAATGACTGTAAATATCCGGGACAAAATGCCAAGGGATAGTCGGCACGTACGAACAACCGCAGATATACTACCGATGTGACGGAGGAATACATGCAGGAAGCACACATGCAGGCGATACCGACACCAGACGACATCAACAAAACCTACACTCCCAGAACAACAGACAGGTAACTTGCAGCTCCCCAGGCAGGGATGGAGCACACACACAAGCATACCGTGTATGTAGAAATGCAAGGCCCACAACCAGGACCCGTCACCCACAACCGCCGATATACCCCATCGCACATATCAAAGGGATACAAGCCGCAATAGCAGCAAAAACATACAGGCAGTCAATGACAGCGGCATAACCGCAACATCCCGCGTGGGAAACACTATCAGTAGCGGATGCATACCTGCATCCGTTGTTTAAAGGAATACAAGAGCTATGTTACACATCCAAATGCAAAACGCCATCGACAGACGCCGCCAGGACAGGGACACCCACATGTTGAACATAATACCATACCCAACACACACAATTCACGGCTAACACCACTGTGAAATGTACCTGACGCCACACATAGCGGCTGCAGTCACACATAACATAACACAATACAGACCATCTCCACGAAGGTAGTGCAAATAACCAATGCCCAGGCGAGGAATGAACCATGCCCTAGTTACGACGCGTACTGTACGAATGGAGTAGATGCACAGGTGATATGCGCATAAGTACACACCGAGGAACAGCTATTGGTGTGATGAACCCACATGTCGCAGGTGACGACGGATATAAGGAAGACTCCTAGGATATTCAAACTGTATGCTCATACCAAACCAGTAATAAAAAACGGCTCGAATGAGAGATTACGATATAGCGAGACTCGCAACGGAAAACGGAAGTAAACACAGGAAAGGTATGTAGAACCCAAGAGATATACTGGTGTGTAACGCATGATGTGTATGACGAAGCTGCACTGTATGTGAACGGTGTTTGTAAGTAAGGATACCTGTCCATAAAGCAGAGAGTGGTGAAAGGTGGTTATGTAGTGCTATCCCGCTGAGCATACCAACGACTGTGGACACCGTGTGCACAGCAGTGGGACATCATGTACACAGCCGGGATAACCCAAGGGCTGCCACAGGGGGGCAAAACACAGAACAATGCCACCACCCACGCCGATGCTGGCAGTGGATGTCCAACAAGGAAGTGCCACAGCAGGGGATAGGACATGTATGTATACTGTCACAGCACACATGTGTATGGGCATATACCGTCGATGTCATACGTAATGTGCGCACGACGTGCACGTATGCTTCGCAGTAGGGGTTACCATGTCAAGTATGTGTAATGTAAAGCTGTCATGGTGGATATGACAGACATCATACACAGTATCACAGGCATAGCATGCATAATGGAGGTATGGCCTAGTGTTATGTACACTAACAGGATATGTATGGCCTGTACATATGGGACAGAGTAGTAGCAGAATAGCCACCCGAAATGGAAGGAACACCAAGTAACCATGTCCAAACGATCTGTAGCAGGTGCAATGTGTGCAACAATGAAGTCCGGCAGGTCCATGTATAAACACATGTGCAGTGTACACAGTAGTGCCACCTCCCCATGGTAGTGTCCATTGAACAGCAGAGGTGGATGTCAACTGCATGTCTACACAGTACTGCTGCTGTGGTGGTACCATGACTATGTGTCACCCTATCAGCAAGGGAGCTATCACATGACCAGTGCCACAGTGTGTCCCTGTGGGATGTGCACAGGACCTACGTTCCACAGCATGGTGTGTGTCGTGTCTGCGGAAGTAACACAGAAGCCCAGGCCATGCAATGTGGCATGTGTGCACATATGCAGGAGTGCTTCATTCACCCCGCCCACTGCAATTGCCATGTATGAGTACTACATGCATCACTAATGCGGAGGACATGGCCCATGTCAGAGTAGATGACACCCCTGTGTAAGTGGTACGCAGATGAGTACAGATGTGTACCCCGTCTGTCATCCGTATATGTAAACTGTCTGAGGTTGGTATACATCATGGCATGACAATGCCATGCCATGTAAAGTTGTAGCCGTTGTGGAAGGTACACCACGAATGTGTTATTGTAACCCTGCCCATGTGTAGATGTGTGTATGGCACAGGTACAAAGGCTACCTATGTAACAGCAACACACACAGTACAGATATGTGTGGCCCTGCAGATGTGTACCCATGCCACAGTGGAATATGGCAACCACAGCACCATGTGGGGCATGTGTGTGTACAGCAACCATGTACAATGTGATATGCATGTATGGGGACAGTATCCATGTGATACCCAGTGGATGACTGTTGCTATGCAAAGGTGATGTGTATGCACCATGTGTGATGTATCCTGATGCAATGACATCCACACGATGTATCTGCCACACCGACACCTGTACGGTTGTTAGCAGTATGAGCTGGTGGAGCTACAATGCTGCCAGGTATGTAGATGTGGGATATCTAGGCATGGACAGTACTCTGTGACAGCATGTTGTGTATGTAAGCAAATAGTGAACATGAGGGGCCACATGACTGAGGACTGTGTAATGCCACATGTACCTGACATGTAGTAGGTAGCATGATATGCTTGCACCACTGTGTGTCCTGTACAGGAGTCATATAGCCTAACATCCTGAGACACAGGGTATGATGTGATGGTGGATGTGTACATTGCCAATACCAGAATGTGGAATGGTGCTGAAGGGCAATGTGGGGACAATGTCTGATCTGTTACCCTCCGTACCACACCAACCACCCATGCAATGGTATGACAGGTGGCCAGCATGTGTATGTGGCGTCCTGTGGCACACAGAGGCCCAACAAGGGTGCCAGTAAAGGCATGGAGGTCATCAATGAGTGTGTGATGCACGGATGTGAGGAAGTGCCCCAGTGCCATACTGAATGGTCCAATCATGGGTGTACGAATGCAGTCCCACACGTGCAATGCAGTACCACCCATGTGTAGTGTGATAGATGCGGTAGCGTGGTGGTCAAGGTACACAACGTCCAAGAACAGGCTAGCAGTTAATTCAGTGTGCTGCTGCGGAGACACATACCAAACAGGTTGGCGGGACATAACAGCTAGGGGGATCAGAGGTGACATTGGGACAGTGTCCTAGGACATAACGTGTGCATGGCAGTACCATGTATGTGTCCACAGGGACACTGCGATGTCCATGTATGGATTGCAACCCTGTAGTGAGTGAGAGTGTGTATTGTTGGTAGGTACCCCATTGGCTGTCATGTTGCCAACAACATCTCAGTCGGCAATGCCTGGGTGACTGTTGTACGCTACATCGACTGTGGATGTAGCCAAACAACACAGACATACCACCACACTGCCTGAGGGCCCACACTGCAATGTGCGGCAGTCATGTGTAGGTAGCTAGCCTTGGAGCATGTGATGGACCACGAGGACCCACCATGACTGTCAAGTGATGCACCCCACACGTGAATATACCCACCGTGCAACAGCCTGCACATGTGCCCATACAGCAGATGTGCATGGAACATGACTACCACCGTGGCGTCTGTGAAAAGGCTAGTACCGCCATGTCTCTGTGTGGAATAGCATGGTCCCTACCATTGCGTACATGTTGCGGAAGTGCACTGTGATATGTGTCAGCATAGTCACGTACACTGTCCATCTGCCGGGGTGCCATGCCATTAACCACCCCCGTCAGCAGACATCAGTAGTACCGGCCGTTGAGCACATGTACCATGTATGCTGCGATGGGTTTGTGTCCAGGGTGTGGCTAGCAGGGCCGCGAAGCATATATGTTCATCTACCAGAGGGGGGATATCCGTAGGTTTAACACAGCAGACACATGGAGGTATGGTGCATGCCGAGGGTAGTGTAGGTATGGTATGTGTTGTGTAATGTGTCACCCAGCTATGTGTAGTGCATGGCCAAGCATGTGTGGGTACATGGGAGTCCATACTAGGGAAGTGTGGGTTGCTGTCAGCACATGGCAGTAGCAGCTGTCTGAGGTGCAATGTACAGTATGACAACACAGCCAGCATGTAACCTGTGGTGTACAGTATACTCTCTGTTGCGTGTTACAATGTGTCTAGCGGTCACAAACATGGGTATCCGAACATGGAGTACCTACGATGCATTGTGTTCGGAAAATATACAGTATGTGTGTACAGCATTGTATGATGTGGGATCCCCTCACCTGTGTGTGTTGCAGTCCAGGTATGTGCCTGGGAGGTATGATCTGTGTACAATCTGGACTGGCAGGTGTGCTGTGCAGAGCATGGAGGCAGGTCCCAGGCACCGCAGATATATGTCAGGCGTGCACTACTGTGCGCGCCGTGCTTGTGTGCAGCACAGTGGAGGGTGCAAGCATTGTCACACATTACTGCATGCCGTGCCTGCCTGTCACAGCCCTGCTGGAGACAGACATGTGACACCGCCGCAGAGGCAGCATAGTATGTGAAGATGTACATGTGGGCTCCACACCCTAGGCAGATGTCCGCAGGTCATGTGTGCCACAGTAGTGTGGTCGACCACGACTGTCATACTGGACAGATACCACATGCCTGTATAGGTACAGTATGAGCATAGTCAACAGTCGCAGTGACAGAGTAGGCCAATGTACAGTATCCCCGTGTGCAGACCACTGCCTACTGTACACCTGGCTAGACACACACCCGGAGGCTGAATATACCTCTGAGCCATCACATGTCCCAGTCCACGTAGCCTGTACAATGCCATCACAGGGTGGTCACAATAACGTGTGGTAAGACAGACACGTTGTACCAGGTGATGTGTCATGTGTGCATATGTTGAGTTGCACAGCCGTTCACACGTCCGCAACATATCGGTGCATGATGTATAGTGTAACATGATGTGTGGAACTGCACTGTGACCCACAACAGGGTCATCTGAGACAGGTGTGTTGTGAATGGTGTAACCCATGGTCACACGGGATACACACTGGTGCTGTTGGCAGCCATGCTGGTGGCCACCAGTGGTGCCTGCAGTGGTCATACAGACATACTGCACACAGTGTTCTGGCAGGAATGTCCATTGTTGTGGATGATGTGTTGCTACGTGAAGGTAGGTGTGTGTTGTGAATGTTACACATCCAGATGTGACCATCTGGCGCAGTCATGGTCGTCGACAGCATCACACACATCCACAGCGGTCAGAACCCTGTCCCGAGAATGGGTGTCAGCCACCCTCATACTGTGTGACTGATGTGCAGATGGCAGAACACCTCCCACTGGCTGGATAACAGTGTCAGTTAGGATGGCTACATGATGGCTGGCATACACCGTGATAATGTACAATGCTGGTATCCCAATGAAGTACCTGGAATCACACACAGTACGCCATGGCTGCCATGTAAACCATGCACAACAATGACTGTGTGACAGACACAAACAATGCGTAGACATGTTGAACATGCACACATGAGAACACCCAATGAGGTATGTTGCACATATCGATGTACAACTGTCATCTATGGCCATAGCATGGATGCAGACGCACATGCCCCACAGGCAGTACCACGCGATGTAGGTAGGGGGGCATTGCACGTGTACATGTGACAGTTGCTGTACCACCACATGTCCTGCATAGCCGTCATGCAGGGGTAGCAGTGGCATGTGACTGTCGGACATGCCTGTACATTTGACCATGTCCCACAGGACATGTGTTACGTGTGTACAACATGTGTTGTGCCGTCAGCAAGCTGTGAAGTGTACGGCTGCCAGTGTACCTGTACCTGTGTGACATGTTCTGTGATGGGTGCAAAGGCACGCAGTACTGCATTGCATGCCCACATGCCCCACACAGGTGCATAGCCTGAACATACAATACAAAGAGGGTGTTGGATGATAGCAACCCACAAGAGGAGATGGGTATGGGTGGCAACCCACTACCACCTGTTCGGGTACGGTGTGCATGTCAATGACACATTACCACCCGAGAAGCTAGCGGTACAGCAGTACAGGGTTGCATGCACATATGTTCACCAATATCCCTGTGTGTCCCACCACTGGCCCGTGGACAGACAGACACCAACACAATGTGCAGATATGATATGTGCACAGCACATCACCGATGGCTACTGTACAACAGGCTTACTGTGTAGACATGTGCACAGTAGGCCTGCGCCAGCCACACTCAAACACGTTATGTGCCGAACCACACCAATAGTCCAGCCCATGCCACAGACAGATGTACACGCATCTGTGTATGTACGTCTGGGAATGTCTCCGGCATAGCAGTATAGCTGTGTCAGTGTTGCGAACAACATATTGAATGGGTTGTATGTGTGAGGGGTGCGTCATATGTGTATGGTCAGATCGACGATACCATCAGTGCCCCTGCTATGTGAACATCCCTGTCCCCATACATGGATACCTATGCTGTGCCCAACACCACGTTCCCTGTGGGAGGGATGGCGCTGTGCGGTGCACCAGCAGACATGGGGGCGGCAGCAGGCACTGGATGTAGACATATGTGGTACCCATGTCAGTCCAGGCAACCATCCATGTGCACGGGATAGCAGTGTGTGGCCACATACAGCACTGTGTTGAACAATATCGCAGCACATAGCACCTGTCAGGGTTAATGTGTATGCATGGATGTGCGATACCTGCATGCACCAGACACACCCCACCAAGCAGCGTGCAGCCTACCTTGCATAAGGCCAGTGTCCACACCATGATGATAGACGTGTAATGTCCATATACACATAGCAATGACATATGGAATGGACAGCCACCCTGCCAATATCAGTACCCCCCAGGTGGGTCACATCCCAGTGCCATGTATGTGACATACCCTGCCATACCATGCGGCCCTGCCCAGCAAGGCTGCACGTGCTATCACAGTCCTACATGGTGCGATGGACAAAAGGCACTGTCACTATCAACCGTCCACAGCAGTAATGTGGCAGTGATGCACCCTGTGGTGTTACAGGTGCTGTGTGTTGCTGTGGACAACGTGCATGCGCACATGCTATGCATGACCTTTCCTGCTAATGTCACATGGTTACACATTGTCCCATGTGTATCACATGTGCAACACAGGTGAGCCGTGGCAGGTTGGCCAACACCGCATAGTGCTGTGTAGATGTACATGGCACAACACATGCATGTACAGGTGTCCATGTGTATGTGTGCAGTGCCACCGCTGACGTTCATAATGGCCGCGTACGGGATGTCAAGTGACATATACACAGCATCCAGGTGAACAGTAGAACTGTTGTCACATGGGGACCTGTGCCACCTGATATGGACACAGGTGCAGGCAGGTACACATGTCCACAGCAGGCTAACATCAACATGGTGCGTGTACAGTGTGATGAGGTGACACACACATATGATATGACACCCACTGCTCAATGGTGTGACGGCAACACGTCGGCTGTGTCACTGCCATGATGTATCACAGAGATCACTGTGCAGATGTTGTACATGTCATAGCAATGTATGTCCAGCAGTATGCCAGTACAGCAGTGTAAATGTGACCTTTCAACATCATTATGTCTTACAGATAATGCCACGTTCCCGTCTGCCTGCCTTCAGCCGACAGGAGGATGAAGTGATAATACCGTTGCTCCAGGACAACTTTGACATACTGTTCAGCCATGTGCCACTACAGGCGCAGCAGCGTGATGACGTGTGGCAGGATATGCGCAGGAGGGTGAACAACGTGGGCGGCCACAACCGCACATACCAACAGATCCGCAGACACTGCACAGACCTAATTCGGCACGTGAAACAGCGTGCCGCCGCAATCGCCAGACAACAAGGTGGGACAGGTGGTGGGCCACCAACCCAGCCCCCACTCACACACACGGAGGAGCTCCTGGCCAGTCTGGGGACACCCATAACAACATGCAGAAACCCTCGCTGCCATCGTGGAGGTGGGTGTCTCCCAACCAACGAGCCTGGAGCTGCCTGGTAAGTCAGTCTTGCATGTTTGTATGATAACTGACGTAGGTGTGGGTGTCATAGTACACCACATAATGTAGCAACACATGCCAGGTATATGGCCACACAAGATGCATACTACAGTATGCTACGTTGTGTTTGCAAACATGTGCATAGCACATGCTAACACACAGGTGCATGATGTGACATGCACAGTGCTTACCGTGGTGATAGTAATGGATAATGTGTATACTGTTGTGTCGCCCCTATACAGGTACGTCTGGCGTGTCGCACAGACATGGGTCTGTCGCAGGTGAGACTGTTGCTAGTAATAGGCATGATATGGTGTATAGATATTCCCCATGTGTCCACGTGTGACATGCACACCTGGGTCTGCCCCAGTCACGGTATACAGGTTGCACCACCCGACACACACGCCACCCATGTACAGTAGATAGAACCGTTAGTATAGACCGCCATGACACCACATAACCCATCGGTGTGATATGTGCAGTCAGCTATGCACACAATGGTGGAGGTGTTCCACAATGGCTGCATGTGTAGTATGCATCGGTATGCCATTGCGGTATGCACACAGTACCACATAGTGAGCTGTGATCTGGCCAGCACACAGGTGTTACCACTGTGACCTATGCCCCTGCATTGGGTGCAGACGTTGTGACATGGCACATGACATGTCCCATGCATGTGGTGGTCTGTCCGCAACATTGTCACACCATGACATGACCTACGCACGACATAGCAGACATTCACAATGTCTGCATAGCCTTTGGGAATGTGACACCTCAGACTAGTACGGGTGTATGTCACATGGGCCACCACAGGGATGTGTACACGATGCCCATCACACACAATTGTCCATGAACCAGACAAACATGGCCATGGGTGATACCTACAGGCATGTTGCCACACAGTACATCCGCAGTGGGTAGTCACCGTTGCAGCCTGTCCACACATAGTGCGGTCATCGCTGTAGTGGACCCCCTGGACATCCGATGTGGTACACCAGACAAATGGAATGCCTGTCTGCAGCCATT